>NW_027361679.1:65810000-66235000 GCF_039654945.1 Dendrobates tinctorius
GTATATCTGCTGTTTCATTACGGTCCAAACTATACAGAGACAGAGTGTGTCACTACGTATAAACATAGCCTGAGAGTGACAATTTTCCATACAGACACCGTCTAGCTGTGTACGCTCGTCACGCACTACCGTGTACTGGCTGGTATCACGGATAAATACAAGCTATCTGTATGTTTTTCTGGAAAAACAAACAGAGGAAATTTTCCATTTTTCCAGAACTACAACTTATACAGCTGTCAGCTTTTCAAACAGTTTAGTATATCTGCTGTTTCATAATTTTCTATACAGACACCGTCAAGCGGTGTACGCTCCTCACACACTACCGTGTACTGTCTAGTATCACAGACAAATACGAGCTGTGTGTTTTTCTGGAAAAACAATCAGAGGAGATTTTCCATTTTTCAAGACCTACACCGTATTGAGCTGTCCGATTCTCAAACGGTATTGTATATCTGCTGTTCGCATTACAGTCACATCTATACAGAGGCAGCGTGTGTGTGTGACACTCCGTAAACACATATACGCAGATTGTTACTTACACAAAAAATGTATAGAGCTGTACACTTCTGATACAGTACCATATATCTGCTTGTTGCATTACGGTCAAATACATACAGGGAGAGCGTCTGTGACTAACAAAATATATATGTAGATTTAATTTTTTTAATACACCTTACACAGCTGGACGCTCCTCATACAGTACCATCTATCTGGTGGTATTTTGGTTACATTTTCCCAAACATGAGGAAGTATGGTGGAACAGGCCGCAGACGTGGGCAGGGGGGCGCAGCTGGTACTGATGGTGGTGGTGCATCGGCTGGTTCTGGCAAAAGCACAATAGCAGCTAAGGCAGGATGTGTTGAGCCTGCGTCATCATCTGGCCCAAGAAGGCCTGTAAGGTTCCCTTTTCTTGAAGTAGGAAAACCGCTTTTAAAGCCGGAGCTTCAGGAACAGGTTTTGGCGTACATTGCCGAAACAGCCACCAGCTCTATTGCCTCCTCTTCTGAACGTTCCAAACCTGCAAGCACGGAGTCATCAGTGCAGGGTTCTGGTCAGGAAAAACACCTTTCCTTGTGTCCTTCACCCCCACCAAAAGTGAAGGATGCGGCAGTCGACACTTCAGATTACTCTATGGAGCTCTTTTCACATACCGTGCCTGGGTTAGCCAGACAAATCATGAATTCCCCTGTCCAAGATGAATCTGACATGGAGTGCACTGATGCACAGCCACTGCTAGATGATTCTGCTGGTACATTGACCCAGACCACTACATTGCCCTCACAGTCTACTGAGCCAGAATCTGACACTGATGAAACTCAGGTGCCCCTTCCCGCATACTATACCACCTTAGACGCTGACACAGAGGAAGGTAAAGAGGAAGGTGCAGATGACTTTGAAGAGAAGGTGATGGATAACCCAGTTCTTGACCCGGATTGGCATCCATTGGGGGAGGAGGGTGGCGCTGGCAATAGTTCAGATAAGGAGAAGGATCCGCAGCAGGCATTGACATCGCACCAGCAGTTATCTGGCAGGCCCGTAGCTGAGCAAAAACGTGGAAAAAAAAAAAGAGTTGCAGGACAGCTTGGCCAGAAGATCAAGTTAGCACAGCGTGCAAGGCCAAAAAATGTATACAATAGTAGGAAGAGTGCAGTGTGGCATTTCTTTGTCCAAAATCCTAATGATGAGGCAAAGGTAACCTGTAAGAAGTGCGGAAGGACCTTTAGCCAAGGTAAACAACTCAGAAATTTGAATGCCAGTTGCATGCTTAGACATTTAAACAACATGCACTTGCAAGCGTGAATGGACTACAAAACCTCAGGTAGCACATGTGCACCTGCTCTGACTGAACGTAGCCAGCAATGCTCCATCGCTTCCCCCATTGTAAGACCACCGCCACCGTAAAGCACACCACCAGCACTAAATGTTGAGGTGTCGTCACAAGGCCAAAGCACTCAGTGAATCACAATGGTTTTGCAACACAACACTGAATCTAGGCCATCACCACCAATACCATCACCAACCCCTCTCACTCCGTCTAGTCCACCACTAGTTCCCCCATATGCAGCTCTCCATTCCAGCTCACCCTACCAGACACTCTGAGTAGGACAAGAAAGTACTCATCATCTCATCCGCGTACACTGTGTTTGAACGCCCACATTGCAAACTAATCTCGTTAGAGATGATGCCCTACCGGTTGGTTGAAAGCAAAGCTTTCCACGAGCTCATGGCCTACGCAGTCCCAGGCTGTGACCTACCCAGTCGGCACTTCTTTTCTCGAAAAGCCATCCCAGCCCTCCACCTGCATGTGAAAGACCGCATTGTCGATGCAATCAGTGAGTGGAAAGGTGCACCTCACAACAGATGCATGGTCCAGTAGGCATGGCCAGGGCAGTTACGTGTCCATCACTGCGCACTGGCTTAATGTGGTGGATGCAGGCTCCACAGGGGACAGCAGCGGTGGAACAGTGCTGCCTAGCCCACGGTATAGGAAACAGTTGGCTGTAGGCATTCGACCCTACTCCTGCTCCATAAGCGAAAGCTCGTCCACAGAGCGCTGTCGCATGAGCACTCCATCCGCAGCTGCCAGTGTTGCACACGAGATGTCCCACTATCGAACAGCTAGTGGTAAGCGTCAGAAGGCTGTGTTGAAGATGATGTGTTTGGGCGACAACAGACACACTGCGGAGGTACTGGCCGACTACTTGCAGCGACAAACTGAGTCATGGCTGGGCAGTCTACATCTTGAGCCAGGCAAGGTAGTCAGTAATAACGGCCATCATTTTGTGGCAGCCATAGGCCTTTCAAAACTCACACACATACCTTGCCTGGCTCACACTTTGAACCTGGTGGTGCAGTGGTTCCTTAATAATTATCCGGAGTTAATATCCTTGCTCCATAAGGTGCATGTCATGATCCATGCTGGATCAGGACTGATATAAAGCACAGGTGACCTTTTTTTTATCTAAGCTGTGCTTAAGTGTGGTTTTTGCCCCCGGTGGCCATTAGGATTATTGCACTGTGGTGTCGTTTGTTCTAAGTTTGCCCCCGGTAGTAGTGAGCATCATTGCACTCTTGTTTCTTTAGTTAAGTGCACATGATTATAATACAGGTGTGATTGCTGTCTCTGCTATAAAAGAGTCACAGGTGTTGCAATCAGTGTTGGTGATAGTGCTTATTTCAACCATCCTTGGTGGAGGAAGGAGCTGGAGAGCATTCCTTGCAGCACTGTCTTAGCCCTGGTGTGGAAGGAGTCAGAGGGGATTTCCTTGTAGCTCTGACAGAGCTTGGTAGCAGCGATTCAGGAGGAGAGCTGCATGCTGGTGGTGGACTCTGTTGCCAGGAGCAAGTGCAACAGAGTAAAGCTAAGTTGTGTTTCCCATTTGTGTTTTTCCTTAGTGTGCATTAGTACAGTGGTGGGGCCAGTGCCTGCGTCACTCAGCTCCCTAGCAAGGGATAGGTGTAGGGTGTGCTAGGGCGACAGGTTTGTGATCGGGGCCCGGTGCGGAAGCGGCATAGGGAACGTTAGGAGCTTTAGTGACACTGACTCAGGGGAGTGCAGGAGGTCTCCACATCCCCTTTCCCTATCACAGGGCCCACCGTTGTAACTGTTTCCCTACCCCTTGTCTTGTTGTTTTAGTTACCGGCCTGCGAGCTGTGTCACACAGGACAGTATCACGTGCCACATCCTGTTGTTCTAGTTACCGGCCTGCTGGTCGCGTCACACAGGATGGGTCCACGTGACAGTGCGAAGACTGTGCTCGCACATCCGTCGCTCGGCCATACACTCCATTTGTATGCAGAAGCTGCAGCGATTGTTCCACCTCCCCAAGCACCGCCTAATTATAGACGTTGCAACAAGGTGGAACTCCACTCTGCACATGGTTGAGAGGCTGTGTGAACAGAAGCAGGCTGTAATGCATTTCTGGGATGATACACGGCCAGGCAGTTTGAGGGAACACATGGAATTGTCGGGTATGCAGTGGTCAAAGCTGAAAGACCTCTATAAAATCCTTCAGTGTTTTGAGGAATGCACACGGCTGGTAAGCGCAGATGACGCCATCATTACCATGAGCATCCCACTTATGTATCTGCTCATGCAAAGTTTAACGCACATTAAGGAACAGGCGTCTGCAGCGGAGGAGGAACAGGAGGAGGGAAGCCTTGCTGACAGTCAGCCATTGTCTAGTCAGGGAACTGTCCTGGACGAAGTGGAGGAAGAAGAGGAAGAGGAGGAGGATGAGGGGGATGATTATTTTGGGCAGGAGGATGCTTCTCAGGGGGCAAGAGAAAATGTTGGCGTTCCAAGGTCAGGAACAGTGTTTGTGCATGACTGTAGGGATGTGGATTTTCCAGAAAGTGCTCCTCCACCCCGCAGTGGCAGTGCATTATTGACACCTGGAACATTGGCCCACATGTGCGATTATGCCTTGCGGATCATAAAAAGTGACCTCTGCATTGCCAAAATGATGAAGGATGACGACTACTGGCTGGCCAGCATCCTCGATCCACGCTACAAAGGCAAATTACACAACATCATGCCACAGGAGAACCTCAAGATAATATTGGCTAACAAACAAGCAACTCTTGTAAACTGTTTGTTTGAGGCTTTCCCAGCACACAGCAGCGGTGCTGTTTCTCCCACGAGCCGTAGTGGGCACAATGGAAGAGGTGTTCGTGGTGCACACAGCCAAAGTGTCGTTGCAGACAGGGGTTTCATGACCATGTTGTGGACTGATTTCTCAAGTACCGCTCACACGACTCCTAATACTGCATCGATTAAAAGTGACAGGAGACAGCAGTTGTCAACTATGGTGACAAACTACTTATCCTCCCATATCGATGTTCTCCCTCACAAGTCATTCCCCTTTGACTATTGGGCCTCTAAACTGGACACCTGGCCTGAATTGGCACAATATGCCTTACAGGAGCTCGCTTGCCCTGCTGCTAGTGTGTTATCTGAAAGAGTCTTCAGTGCTGCTGGATCAATCCTGACAGAAAAAAGGACCCGTCTGTTGACCCAAAATGTTGATGATCTAACTTTCATTAAAATGAACCATGCATGGGTTTCAAAGGATTTTGTCTCACCTTTCCCTGATGACTCATAGGTTGCCAGAAGACTGCCTCGCTTTTGTTCTCTTCTTCTTCTGACTTGCCCAATTCCACCATTTACAGCTGCTGAATGTCCAGCCTACACATCAACATATGCCATTTTTTAAACCCCCCTAGCTAGGCTGACCAGCACCCCCCCAATGGCTGGGGTCAATACCTGGTGCACCTGGGCAAGTGCCGTTGCTCTGAACAGGTGGATGGGCCCACTGATGGCCGACTGCACTGGCACGGGTCCCCTCATAGTACAACACAGTGTCTCTGATGGTGGGGGGCCCACTCGCCGTCAGACACAACAATGTACTATGAGGGGCCCTGTGCCAGTACCATCGCCCACGTGTGTGCCCCCCCTGCTTGATCATGGCCACAGCACTTGCAAGTTGCAATACTTACCTCTCCCTGTTCCACCGCTGTGTAGTCTGGGCAGTTAATTCCTTCACAGGGACGGGCTATAGAAATTTGGTGTATTGATCAATGATGGTTAAGATGTAGCTATGGCCTGTCCTGCTGGCCTCTACCTTCAGATGATCAATGGCTACCTGTAAAGTCACGTGTGACTGGATACACCGCCTCCAGCAGGGCAAATTTCTGTAACACCCGTTACACTGGATACACGGCCTCCAGGAGGGCAAATTTAAACAGAATTAAGGGAAACACCGGGGAAACAGTTACAATGGAGGGCCCTGCAATAGGGAATGGGGACGTGGAGACCTCCTGCTTTCCCCTGAGTCAGTGTCCCTAGACTCCTGACGATCCCTAGGCAGGTTCCGTACCTAGCGACGAGCTGGATACCTCAAATCCCTAGCTCGCTCTGCACCTATCCCTTTCTAGTGAACTGGACGGTGCAGAAACTAATCCCACCACTGCACTAATACACACACAAGGAAATTCACAAACAGGAAAAAACACCACTTAGCTTTGCTCTGTTGCTATTGCTCCCAGCAACAGAGTACAACACCAAAGTTCAGCTTCACCCCTGAAGCTCGACACCTGAATTCAGCTTCCGCCTGAAGCTATTACACCAGAGCTCCCCTGAGCTGCCAGGAACTCCTCTCTGTTGTTCCTTCCTCCACCAGACTTTGTTGGAAATGAGCAATAAACACCAACCGTGAGTGAGACCACCTGCTACTCCTTTATAGGTAGCAGCCAGGGAATCACACCTGCTTCATTATCACGTGCAATAACACTAGCGGCCACTGGGGGCAACTAAACTAAAGTGACCAGAGTGCAATGACCCTAACGGCCACCGGGGGCAAAACTAGAACTAAAACAACCACAGTTTAATGTCCCTAATGGCCACCGGGGGCAAAACTAACTTTAAGCCAATAGCTTAAAGGGAAAAAAAGGTTACTTGTGCAAAATCTGTCATAATCCAACCTGGATCATGACAGTACCCTCCCTCAATGAGGGGCCTCTGGACCCTCAAGACCGCTCTTCACCAAAAAAACCCACCTACAGTGGGAATGCCCAGATCCAGAGTTCACCCCAGCAACTACCTGAACTTCAGGTTTATGACAAACGAGCACCGCTGGTATTGGCAATGTATGTTCCGGAGGCACCACCCCTCTCCAAAGCGCCGATCTGGGGAACGAGTGGTGTATGGGCAAGTTTGTGGGTAACTCCAGCTGGTAAGTCTCCGGGCCCTGGATAGCCGACACCAGATATGGCCCGATCACCTGAGAATTCCAGACCCCCGCAATACACTTCCACTGGATGTTTTTGGTGGCCACCCATACATGCTCGTTCACACACAGGTCCGGACCAGAACATTTATTACCACACATTCATTTGTCACAATACGATGAACTCTTTCTGGAACTGACAACAGAGGCGTCCCCCTGTGTCACCAAACTCACACCCCCACAATTCACCAAGGGAAACACCACCCCCCAACCCCTCCTACTGCGAGGTCTGCGCATCTCAGGGTTGGCTAATGGCGAGGGTTGAATCTTGCCCCTACTCTCCTGCAGCACCTCAGCTGCTACCACTGGAGAGGAAGGGGATGTTTTTAGAGAGATGGCAGAGACAGTAGCCCCTAGGCAGCAGCCCTCACCTGACTGCTCCCAGCTGACTACTTCCCTTGTTCACCAATCTAAGACTGGGCTGTGTTTCTTAGACCAAGGGGGGTCCAAAACGATAGGTGCTGGCCTTCCCTCCAAGGCGTAGTATGACTGGGACTCATGTTGATGTCCACTCTGCAGCACAATGTCTTCTATGACTTGGTTTAACCCCCCCTGGCTCAGTGGGACAGAGTTTATAGCCTGGACGCTTATGGGTTTGTCCGGCGTCTCACACCTCAGACCATGAGTCTGGACAAACTGTGCATCCACCTGACTGACTTCTGCTCCACTGTTCACAAGCACCGGTATGCTCTCAGGTACCTCGCCAGTAGAGTTGAGCGATACCGTCCGATACTTCAAAGTATCGGATCGGAATGGATCGGCCGATCTTTAAAAAAAGTATCGGTATCGCCGATTCCGATACCGGAAGTCCCATTCAAGTCTATGGGACTTCCGGTATCGGAATAAGAAAAACCCTGTTTTTGCCTTGTACAGCCTCTCTGGGGTCTGTACGGGCCTTTCGGGGGGCTGTGCCGGCCTGCCAGGGGGTCTGTGCAGACTCCGGTGGTCTGTGCCGGCCTGCCGGGGGGCTGTGCCGGCCTGAAGGTGGTCTGTGCAGGCTCCGGTGGGCTGTGCCGGCCTGCCGGGGGGCTGTGCCGGCCTGCCGGTGGTCTGTGCAGGCTCCGGGGGGCTGTGCCGGCCTGCCGGGGGGCTGTGCCGGCCTGCCGGTGGTCTGTGCAGGCTTCGGGGGTCTGTGTAGGCATCGTCCGATGGGACTACAAGTCCCATCGGGCGATGCCTGCTACCATGACAGTGATTGACACATTAGCCAATGATGGGACAGTAGTAGTCCCATCATCCGGCTAATGTGTTAAATGTTAAAAAAAAAAATAAAAAATAAAAAATACTACATACATACTACATACATACTACATGCATGCTACATACATACTACATGCTACATACATACTACATATATACTACATGCATGCTACATACATACTACATGCTACATACATACTACATATATACTACATGCATGCTACATACATACTACATGCATGCTACATACATACTACATGCTACATACATACTACATATATACTACATGCATGCTACATACATACTACATGCTACATACATACTACATATATACTACATGCATGCTACATACATACTACATGCATGCTACATACATACTACATGCTACATACATACTACATACTACATACATACTACATGCATGCTACATACATACTACATGCTACATACATACTACATATATACTACATGCATGCTACATACATACTACATGCTACATACATACCACATGCTACATACATACTACATATATACTACATACATACTACATACATACTACATACATGCTACATACATACTACATACATACTACATGCTACATAAATACCACATATATACTACATACATACAATACATTCATACAATACATACATAGACATACAGTACATATAACATAGAGTAACATACTTACCAATACTTGTCACATTGTTCCCCGAAGCCATTGTCTTTTCCGGAATAAATATTAACATAACAAACCACAAAAATACTCACCCACGATCCGAAGCAGTCCACGAGTGTGTCCCACGACGATCTTGGGTAGAGAACAGCAGCATCAGCTGATGCTGCCGTTCTCTACGGGCTGCAGGAATCCAATGACGGAAGGTAGGTATCCTTCCGCACTGTATTCCTCCGCCACTTAAAAAAAAAAAAAGTCCCTAGTCTCACTTTATGCCATTGCTGTGTGGGAATTTCCCACGCAGCAATGGCATAAAGTGAGACTAGGGACTTTTTTTTTTAAGTGGCGGAGGAATACAGTGCGGAAGGATACCTACCTTCCGTCATTGGATTCCTGCAGCCCGTAGAGAACGGCAGCATCATCTGATGCTGCAGTTCTCTACCCAAGATCGTCGTGGGACACACTCGTGGACTGCTTCGGATCGTGGGTGAGTATTTTTGTGGTTTGTTATGTTAATATTTATTCCGGAAAAGACAATGGCTTCGGGGAACAATGTGACAAGTATTGGTAAGTATGTTACTCTATGTTATATGTACTGTATGTCTATGTATGTATTGTATGAATGTATTGTATGTATGTAGTATATATGTGGTATGTATGTAGCATGTAGTATGTATGTAGTATGTATGTAGCATGCATGTAGCATGCAGTATGTATGTAGCATGCATGTAGTATAT
Source organism: Dendrobates tinctorius (assembly GCF_039654945.1). Taxonomy (NCBI): domain Eukaryota; kingdom Metazoa; phylum Chordata; class Amphibia; order Anura; family Dendrobatidae; genus Dendrobates; species Dendrobates tinctorius. Next base: position 65,819,402 of record NW_027361679.1, read on the forward strand.
ATGTAGTATGTATGTAGCATGTATGTAGTATGTATGTGGTATGTATGTAGCATGTAGTATGTATGTAGCATGCATGTAGTATATATGTAGTATGTATGTAGCATGTAGTATGTATGTAGTATGTATGTAGTATGTATGTGGTATGTATGTAGCATGTAGTATGTATGTAGCATGCATGTAGCATGCATGTAGTATGTATGTAGCATGCATGTAGTATGTATGTAGTATGTATGTAGTATGTATGTAGCATGCATGTAGTATGTATGTAGTATGTAGTATGTATGTAGTATGTAGTATGTATGTAGCATGTAGTATGTATGTAGCATGCATGTAGTATATATGTAGTATGTATGTAGCATGTATGTAGTATGTATGTGGTATGTATGTAGCATGTAGTATGTATGTAGCATGCATGTAGTATATATGTAGTATGTATGTAGCATGTAGTATGTATGTAGTATGTATGTAGTATGTATGTGGTATGTATGTAGCATGTAGTATGTATGTAGCATGCATGTAGCATGCATGTAGTATGTATGTAGCATGCATGTAGTATGTATGTATGTAGTATGTATGTAGCATGCATGTAGTATGTATGTAGTATGTATGTAGCATGCATGTAGTATGTATGTAGCATGTAGTATGTATGTAGCATGCATGTAGTATGTATGTAGCATGCATGTAGTATGTATGTAGTATTTTTTTTTTTTCTTTTTTTTTTTTTTTTTTTTTTTAACATTTAACACATTAGCCGGATGATGGGACTACTACTGTCCCATCATTGGCTAATGTGTCAATCACTGTCATGGTAGCAGGCATCGCCAGATGGGACTTGTAGTCCCATCGGACGATGCTTGCACAGACCCCCGGACATCAGCACAGCCCCCCGGCAGGCCGGCACAGCCCCCCGGCAGGCCGGTACAGACCCCCACAGGGTGCACAGACCACCGGCAGGCCGGCACAGCCCCCCGGCAGGCCGGTACAGACCCCCACAGGGTGCACAGACCACCGGCAGGCCGGCACAGCCCCCCGGCAGGCCGGTACAGACCCCGGGCAGTCCACACAGCCCCCCGGCAGAGACCCCCGGAAGGCCCGAAATGACGGCGCATCATGATGCGCACACACCGCGCATCATGATGACGTCAGGCTGTCAATCAACTTTGAACTTCCGATTCCGATGCCGAATTCCAATATTGAAAAAATATCGGAAGTCGGTATCGGAATTCCGATACAGCAAGTATCGGCCGATACCCGATACTTGCGGTATCGGAATGCTCAACACTACTCGCCAGCCATCACCTCTGCTGACATAGTACCTTCCGAGGGTGAGGAGGAAATATATACTCCCAGGTCGTCTTCCTCTACACGACCAGGGGGACACGGCTTCTCTGATATTACCGAAGTTTTGGCGTGAGTGCCAAGGACTAAATCATTAGTCTGCTCACTACAGGGACGTACCCCTTCACCTTGGGGAACGCCAGGCAGCACCATGGGCACACCAACTCCTCCCACCTGCCTGGGTATGTCCGCCTGTATAAGCAAGTAAATCAACAGCCGCGGAGACACCATCACATGTTTCTCAACGCAAGCAATGACTAGCCAGGTCTTTCCCCGGGAAGGAACAACCACGGGAAGGGCAGTCTCCAATGAAGGAAACCACCTATGCCAAAACATGGTATCCATCCACAGACAGCTGTTTCGGGGTATTGCCCCTCATCAGTGTGGAGTAGGAAACTGGCTAGTAGGAGCAATGCCTAGTGAAAGGCTATGAACATAAGGATGAGTGACCTCATGGAGATCAACATCCAACACTGCGGAGACACCATCACATGTTTCTCAACGCAGTGATCTAGAGCAATGCCCCCATCCCTTATGGGAAATATGCAAAAGCATGTAAATCAACAGCCGCGGAGACACCATCACATGTTTCTCAACGCAAGCAATGACTAGCCAGGTCTTTCCCCGGGAAGGAACAACCACGGGAAGGGCAGTCTCCAATGAAGGAAACCACCTATGCCAAAACATGGTATCCATCCACAGACAGCTGTTTCGGGGTATTGCCCCTCATCAGTGTGGAGTAGGAAACTGGCTAGTAGGAGCAATGCCTAGTCAAAGGCTATGAACATAAGGATGAGTGACCTCATGGAGATCAACATCCAACACTGCGGAGACACCATCACATGTTTCTCAACGCAGTGATCTAGAGCAATGCCCCCATCCCTTATGGGAAATATGCAAAAGCATGTAAATCAACAGCCGCGGAGACACCATCACATGTTTCTCAACGCAAGCAATGACTAGCCAGGTCTTTCCCCGGGAAGGAACAACCACGGGAAGGGCAGTCTCCAATGAAGGAAACCACCTATGCCAAAACATGGTATCCATCCACAGACAGCTGTTTCGGGGTATTGCCCCTCATCAGTGTGGAGTAGGAAACTGGCTAGTAGGAGCAATGCCTAGTGAAAGGCTATGAACATAAGGATGAGTGACCTCATGGAGATCAACATCCAACACTGCGGAGACACCATCACATGTTTCTCAACGCAGTGATCTAGAGCAATGCCCCCATCCCTTATGGGAAATATGCAAAAGCATGTAAATCAACAGCCGCGGAGACACCATCACATGTTTCTCAACGCAAGCAATGACTAGCCAGGTCTTTCCCCGGGAAGGAACAACCACGGGAAGGGCAGTCTCCAATGAAGGAAACCACCTATGCCAAAACATGGTATCCATCCACAGACAGCTGTTTCGGGGTATTGCCCCTCATCAGTGTGGAGTAGGAAACTGGCTAGTAGGAGCAATGCCTAGTGAAAGGCTATGAACATAAGGATGAGTGACCTCATGGAGATCAACATCCAACACTGCGGAGACACCATCACATGTTTCTCAACGCAGTGATCTAGAGCAATGCCCCCATCCCTTATGGGAAATATGCAAAAGCATGTAAATCAACAGCCGCGGAGACACCATCACATGTTTCTCAACGCAAGCAATGACTAGCCAGGTCTTTCCCCGGGAAGGAACAACCACGGGAAGGGCAGTCTCCAATGAAGGAAACCACCTATGCCAAAACATGGTATCCATCCACAGACAGCTGTTTCGGGGTATTGCCCCTCATCAGTGTGGAGTAGGAAACTGGCTAGTAGGAGCAATGCCTAGTGAAAGGCTATGAACATAAGGATGAGTGACCTCATGGAGATCAACATCCAACACTGCGGAGACACCATCACATGTTTCTCAACGCAGTGATCTAGAGCAATGCCCCCATCCCTTATGGGAAATATGCAAAAGCATGTAAATCAACAGCCGCGGAGACACCATCACATGTTTCTCAACGCAAGCAATGACTAGCCAGGTCTTTCCCCGGGAAGGAACAACCACGGGAAGGGCAGTCTCCAATGAAGGAAACCACCTATGCCAAAACATGGTATCCATCCACAGACAGCTGTTTCGGGGTATTGCCCCTCATCAGTGTGGAGTAGGAAACTGGCTAGTAGGAGCAATGCCTAGTGAAAGGCTATGAACATAAGGATGAGTGACCTCATGGAGATCAACATCCAACACTGCGGAGACACCATCACATGTTTCTCAACGCAGTGATCTAGAGCAATGCCCCCATCCCTTATGGGAAATATGCAAAAGCATGTAAATCAACAGCCGCGGAGACACCATCACATGTTTCTCAACGCAAGCAATGACTAGCCAGGTCTTTCCCCGGGAAGGAACAACCACGGGAAGGGCAGTCTCCAATGAAGGAAACCACCTATGCCAAAACATGGTATCCATCCACAGACAGCTGTTTCGGGGTATTGCCCCTCATCAGTGTGGAGTAGGAAACTGGCTAGTAGGAGCAATGCCTAGTGAAAGGCTATGAACATAAGGATGAGTGACCTCATGGAGATCAACATCCAACACTGCGGAGACACCATCACATGTTTCTCAACGCAGTGATCTAGAGCAATGCCCCCATCCCTTATGGGAAATATGCAAAAGCATGTAAATCAACAGCCGCGGAGACACCATCACATGTTTCTCAACGCAAGCAATGACTAGCCAGGTCTTTCCCCGGGAAGGAACAACCACGGGAAGGGCAGTCTCCAATGAAGGAAACCACCTATGCCAAAACATGGTATCCATCCACAGACAGCTGTTTCGGGGTATTGCCCCTCATCAGTGTGGAGTAGGAAACTGGCTAGTAGGAGCAATGCCTAGTGAAAGGCTATGAACATAAGGATGAGTGACCTCATGGAGATCAACATCCAACACTGCGGAGACACCATCACATGTTTCTCAACGCAGTGATCTAGAGCAATGCCCCCATCCCTTATGGGAAATATGCAAAAGCATGTAAATCAACAGCCGCGGAGACACCATCACATGTTTCTCAACGCAAGCAATGACTAGCCAGGTCTTTCCCCGGGAAGGAACAACCACGGGAAGGGCAGTCTCCAATGAAGGAAACCACCTATGCCAAAACATGGTATCCATCCACAGACAGCTGTTTCGGGGTATTGCCCCTCATCAGTGTGGAGTAGGAAACTGGCTAGTAGGAGCAATGCCTAGTGAAAGGCTATGAACATAAGGATGAGTGACCTCATGGAGATCAACATCCAACACTGCGGAGACACCATCACATGTTTCTCAACGCAGTGATCTAGAGCAATGCCCCCATCCCTTATGGGAAATATGCAAAAGCATGTAAATCAACAGCCGCGGAGACACCATCACATGTTTCTCAACGCAAGCAATGACTAGCCAGGTCTTTCCCCGGGAAGGAACAACCACGGGAAGGGCAGTCTCCAATGAAGGAAACCACCTATGCCAAAACATGGTATCCATCCACAGACAGCTGTTTCGGGGTATTGCCCCTCATCAGTGTGGAGTAGGAAACTGGCTAGTAGGAGCAATGCCTAGTGAAAGGCTATGAACATAAGGATGAGTGACCTCATGGAGAAACATGTGATGGTGTCTCCGCGGCTGTTGATTTACATGCTTTTGCATATTTCCCATAAGGGATGGGGGCATTGCTCTAGATCACTGCGTTGAGAAACATGTGATGGTGTCTCCGCAGTGTTGGATGTTGATCTCCATGAGGTCACTCATCCTTATGTTCATAGCCTTTCACTAGGCATTGCTCCTACTAGCCAGTTTCCTACTCCACACTGATGAGGGGCAATACCCCGAAACAGCTGTCTGTGGATGGATACCATGTTTTGGCATAGGTGGTTTCCTTCATTGGAGACTGCCCTTCCCGTGGTTGTTCCTTCCCGGGGAAAGACCTGGCTAGTCATTGCTTGCGTTGAGAAACATGTGATGGTGTCTCCGCGGCTGTTGATTTACATGCTTTTGCATATTTCCCATAAGGGATGGGGGCATTGCTCTAGATCACTGCGTTGAGAAACATGTGATGGTGTCTCCGCAGTGTTGGATGTTGATCTCCATGAGGTCACTCATCCTTATGTTCATAGCCTTTCACTAGGCATTGCTCCTACTAGCCAGTTTCCTACTCCACACTGATGAGGGGCAATACCCCGAAACAGCTGTCTGTGGATGGATACCATGTTTTGGCATAGGTGGTTTCCTTCATTGGAGACTGCCCTTCCCGTGGTTGTTCCTTCCCGGGGAAAGACCTGGCTAGTCATTGCTTGCGTTGAGAAACATGTGATGGTGTCTCCGCGGCTGTTGATTTACATGCTTTTGCATATTTCCCATAAGGGATGGGGGCATTGCTCTAGATCACTGCGTTGAGAAACATGTGATGGTGTCTCCGCAGTGTTGGATGTTGATCTCCATGAGGTCACTCATCCTTATGTTCATAGCCTTTCACTAGGCATTGCTCCTACTAGCCAGTTTCCTACTCCACACTGATGAGGGGCAATACCCCGAAACAGCTGTCTGTGGATGGATACCATGTTTTGGCATAGGTGGTTTCCTTCATTGGAGACTGCCCTTCCCGTGGTTGTTCCTTCCCGGGGAAAGACCTGGCTAGTCATTGCTTGCGTTGAGAAACATGTGATGGTGTCTCCGCGGCTGTTGATTTACATGCTTTTGCATATTTCCCATAAGGGATGGGGGCATTGCTCTAGATCACTGCGTTGAGAAACATGTGATGGTGTCTCCGCAGTGTTGGATGTTGATCTCCATGAGGTCACTCATCCTTATGTTCATAGCCTTTCACTAGGCATTGCTCCTACTAGCCAGTTTCCTACTCCACACTGATGAGGGGCAATACCCCGAAACAGCTGTCTGTGGATGGATACCATGTTTTGGCATAGGTGGTTTCCTTCATTGGAGACTGCCCTTCCCGTGGTTGTTCCTTCCCGGGGAAAGACCTGGCTAGTCATTGCTTGCGTTGAGAAACATGTGATGGTGTCTCCGCGGCTGTTGATTTACATGCTTTTGCATATTTCCCATAAGGGATGGGGGCATTGCTCTAGATCACTGCGTTGAGAAACATGTGATGGTGTCTCCGCAGTGTTGGATGTTGATCTCCATGAGGTCACTCATCCTTATGTTCATAGCCTTTCACTAGGCATTGCTCCTACTAGCCAGTTTCCTACTCCACACTGATGAGGGGCAATACCCCGAAACAGCTGTCTGTGGATGGATACCATGTTTTGGCATAGGTGGTTTCCTTCATTGGAGACTGCCCTTCCCGTGGTTGTTCCTTCCCGGGGAAAGACCTGGCTAGTCATTGCTTGCGTTGAGAAACATGTGATGGTGTCTCCGCGGCTGTTGATTTACATGCTTTTGCATATTTCCCATAAGGGATGGGGGCATTGCTCTAGATCACTGCGTTGAGAAACATGTGATGGTGTCTCCGCAGTGTTGGATGTTGATCTCCATGAGGTCACTCATCCTTATGTTCATAGCCTTTCACTAGGCATTGCTCCTACTAGCCAGTTTCCTACTCCACACTGATGAGGGGCAATACCCCGAAACAGCTGTCTGTGGATGGATACCATGTTTTGGCATAGGTGGTTTCCTTCATTGGAGACTGCCCTTCCCGTGGTTGTTCCTTCCCGGGGAAAGACCTGGCTAGTCATTGCTTGCGTTGAGAAACATGTGATGGTGTCTCCGCGGCTGTTGATTTACATGCTTTTGCATATTTCCCATAAGGGATGGGGGCATTGCTCTAGATCACTGCGTTGAGAAACATGTGATGGTGTCTCCGCAGTGTTGGATGTTGATCTCCATGAGGTCACTCATCCTTATGTTCATAGCCTTTCACTAGGCATTGCTCCTACTAGCCAGTTTCCTACTCCACACTGATGAGGGGCAATACCCCGAAACAGCTGTCTGTGGATGGATACCATGTTTTGGCATAGGTGGTTTCCTTCATTGGAGACTGCCCTTCCCGTGGTTGTTCCTTCCCGGGGAAAGACCTGGCTAGTCATTGCTTGCGTTGAGAAACATGTGATGGTGTCTCCGCGGCTGTTGATTTACATGCTTTTGCATATTTCCCATAAGGGATGGGGGCATTGCTCTAGATCACTGCGTTGAGAAACATGTGATGGTGTCTCCGCAGTGTTGGATGTTGATCTCCATGAGGTCACTCATCCTTATGTTCATAGCCTTTCACTAGGCATTGCTCCTACTAGCCAGTTTCCTACTCCACACTGATGAGGGGCAATACCCCGAAACAGCTGTCTGTGGATGGATACCATGTTTTGGCATAGGTGGTTTCCTTCATTGGAGACTGCCCTTCCCGTGGTTGTTCCTTCCCGGGGAAAGACCTGGCTAGTCATTGCTTGCGTTGAGAAACATGTGATGGTGTCTCCGCGGCTGTTGATTTACATGCTTTTGCATATTTCCCATAAGGGATGGGGGCATTGCTCTAGATCACTGCGTTGAGAAACATGTGATGGTGTCTCCGCAGTGTTGGATGTTGATCTCCATGAGGTCACTCATCCTTATGTTCATAGCCTTTCACTAGGCATTGCTCCTACTAGCCAGTTTCCTACTCCACACTGATGAGGGGCAATACCCCGAAACAGCTGTCTGTGGATGGATACCATGTTTTGGCATAGGTGGTTTCCTTCATTGGAGACTGCCCTTCCCGTGGTTGTTCCTTCCCGGGGAAAGACCTGGCTAGTCATTGCTTGCGTTGAGAAACATGTGATGGTGTCTCCGCGGCTGTTGATTTACATGCTTTTGCATATTTCCCATAAGGGATGGGGGCATTGCTCTAGATCACTGCGTTGAGAAACATGTGATGGTGTCTCCGCAGTGTTGGATGTTGATCTCCATGAGGTCACTCATCCTTATGTTCATAGCCTTTCACTAGGCATTGCTCCTACCTGCCAGTTTCCTACTCCACACTGATGAGGGGCAATACCCCGAAACAGCTGTCTGTGGATGGATACCATGTTTTGGCATAGGTGGTTTCCTTCATTGGAGACTGCCCTTCCCGTGGTTGTTCCTTCCCGGGGAAAGACCTGGCTAGTCATTGCTTGCGTTGAGAAACATGTGATGGTGTCTCCGCGGCTGTTGATTTACATGCTTTTGCATATTTCCCATAAGGGATGGGGGCATTGCTCTAGATCACTGCGTTGAGAAACATGTGATGGTGTCTCCGCAGTGTTGGATGTTGATCTCCATGAGGTCACTCATCCTTATGTTCATAGCCTTTCACTAGGCATTGCTCCTACTAGCCAGTTTCCTACTCCACACTGATGAGGGGCAATACCCCGAAACAGCTGTCTGTGGATGGATACCATGTTTTGGCATAGGTGGTTTCCTTCATTGGAGACTGCCCTTCCCGTGGTTGTTCTTTCCCGGGGAAAGACCTGGCTAGTCATTGCTTGCGTTGAGAAACATGTGATGGTGTCTCCGCGGCTGTTGATTTACATGCTTTTGCATATTTCCCATAAGGGATGGGGGCATTGCTCTAGATCACTGCGTTGAGAAACATGTGATGGTGTCTCCGCAGTGTTGGATGTTGATCTCCATGAGGTCACTCATCCTTATGTTCATAGCCTTTCACTAGGCATTGCTCCTACTAGCCAGTTTCCTACTCCACACTGATGAGGGGCAATACCCCGAAACAGCTGTCTGTGGATGGATACCATGTTTTGGCATAGGTGGTTTCCTTCATTGGAGACTGCCCTTCCCGTGGTTGTTCCTTCCCGGGGAAAGACCTGGCTAGTCATTGCTTGCGTTGAGAAACATGTGATGGTGTCTCCGCGGCTGTTGATTTACATGCTTTTGCATATTTCCCATAAGGGATGGGGGCATTGCTCTAGATCACTGCGTTGAGAAACATGTGATGGTGTCTCCGCAGTGTTGGATGTTGACGCCTGTATAAGCAAGTCCTGCTCCCCAGCAGGGACTCCAAGGCGCATCTTCACCAAAGCTGCAAATGGACCCTCTAGTTGAGGCAGAGGGTAGGCCTCAGACCCATAATTCCACTGCAGGTGCTGCTTAAACACATCATTCAGCTCCTTACTCATCTCAGTGAGGACCAGCAGCAACTGCTCACCAGTCTGAACTTGGCCCATGGCTCACCAGAGAAAAATGTTAGGGTTGGTGATAATGTAATGTCACGTGTGACTGGATACACCACCTCCAGCAGGGCGAATTTCAATAACACCTGTAACCCTGGATACACCGCCTCCAGCAGGGCGAATTTAAACAGAGCTAAGGGAAACACCGGGGAAACAGTTACAATTGAGGGCCCTGCAATAGGGCACGGGGACGAGGAGACCTCCTGCACTCCCCTGAGTCAGTGTCCCTACACTCCTGACGATCCCTAGGCAGGTTCCGCACCTGTTGACGAGCTGGATACCTCAAATCCCTAGCTTGCCCTGCACCTATCTCTTTCTAGTGAACTGGATGGTTCAGAAACTAATCCCACCACTGCACTAATACACATACAAGGAAAGTCACAAACAGGAAAAAACACCACTTAGCTTTGCTCTGTTGCTATTGCTCCAAGCAACAGCGTACAACACCAAAGTTCAGCTTCACCCCTGAAGCTCGACACCTGAATTCAGCTTCCGCCTGAAGCTATTACACCAGAGCTACCCTGAGCTGCCAGGACCTCCTCTCTGTAGTTCCTTCCTTCACCAGACTTTGTTGGAAATGAGCAATAAACACCAACCGTGAGTGAGACCACCTGCTACTCCTTTATAGGTAGCAGCTAAGGAATCACACCTGCTTCATTATCACGTGCAATAACACTAGCAGCCACCGGGGCAACTAAACTAAAGTAACCAGAGTGCAATGACCCTAACGGCCACCGGGGGCAAAACTAGAACTAAAACAACCACAGTGCAATTACCCTAATGGCCACCGGGGGCAAAACTAACTTTAAGCCAATAGCTTAAAGGAAAAAAAAGGTTACTTGTGCAAAATCTGTCATTATCCAACCTGGATCATGACACTACCATTTGTAATGGACATCAACTTACAAGCGGATGCAGTGGTGCTTTATGATCACCTTTCACAGTTGTGATAGTCACAGACGTGTGACATTCCTGCCACCATTTTTCAATGTCTCCTCTCATGCCAATCCAATAGAATCACCTACGGCCCGTGGCTTCTGTCTTTTGCCCTCCAAAATGCCCAGACACATCATGATAGGCACTGAGGACCATGTCTACATCTCTCCCTGTGATCACAATTTGATAGAGACGAGTAACGGTGATGTGATCCACGCTACTGCAATAAAGCTATCCTTTCTTCACAAAGAACCGTTTTCGCTGTCTCCACAGACACAGTAAGTGAGGGTCTGCATCGCCTCTGCAACATCTACCGTCATGTTTTCCCTCGATGAGTAATTCCCACATTTCTGCAAACACTCGACTTTCCGTCTGTACTTTTAGCCATGTAGTTTGCAATAGCGGAGAGTCTGTACTGGCTTACTCAGATTGAAATATATACGAAGATTTAAAAGTACCACAACACTGTATACTGCTGTACGCCTCGAATACCTTTCCCTTTTTCTACTTTTTAAATTCTGGTGTAATACATACTGAGCCGGTGAGTGTCAGTGTCTGACTTCGGAAGTGTAGATGGAAATTTACAATTACCCCTAGACTGGCTATACTTGGTATGTGCTGATACAGTATCTTTGTTCAAAATTTTTTATTAAGGTATCAGCCATAATGAGTGAGCGTGTGTGGTTTCCGCCTTCTTTATAGACGTTGAATCGGAGATACCAATTTTTACCCTATACTCGGTCCAGCTTGTATCTTGTTATACAGTACCTTTGGTACACATTTAGTGTTACGGTCACATCCATACTGATTAAGAGTCTGAGAGTGACTATGGGACTATGTAAATGGAGATTTTAATTTTACACTATAATATATATACTTGCTATCTTGTTATCCAGTACCTTTTCAACAACATTTTTTATTATGGTCAAAACCAGACTGAGTGAGCGTCTGAGGGTGACTCCGGAAATATATACCGAGATTTCAAATGTGACCAACACTGTATAGAGCAGTATGCTTCTGATACAGTAACCTTTTTTGCTATTTAGATTCAGCTGTAATCCATAATGAGCCTGTGAATGTCTCTCTGTTACTCCGGAAATATATTTGGAGGTTTAAGATTACCCCAACACTGTATACAGCTGTATGCTTGTGTTACATTACCCATTTACAGGTTTTCATATTCTTGTGTAATCCATACTAGGCCTGAGAGCGTTTGTGTCTGCCTCCTGAAGTATATACGGAGATTCAGAATGTTTACACTATATACCTTGTATCTGGTGATACTGTACCCTTTTTCAACTTTTTATTTTATTGTGTAATCCATACTGAGCCTGTGAGCATCTGTGTATGACTCATGAAATATATACGGAGATGTACTATTATTCCTAGACTGTCTAGAGGTGTACGCTTCTGATACAGTACCATATATATGCTGGTATTTTGGGTCCATTTTCCAAAACATGAGGAAGTATGGTGGAAGTGGCCGCGGGTGTGGGGGGCCACCTGGTACTGATGGTGGTGATGGTGCATCTGCTGGTAGTGCCAAAAGCACAATAGTAGCTAAGGCAGGAGGTGTTGAGCCTGCGTCATGGTCTAGCTCCGGAAGGCCTGTAAGGCTCCCTTTTCTGGGAGTAGGTAGACTGCTTTTAAAGCCGGAGCATCAGGAACTTTTTTTGGCTTACATTGCTGAAACAGCCTCCAGCTCTATCGCCTACTCTTCTGAAGTTTAAAAAAATCCAAGCACTGAGTCGTCAGTGCAGGCTTCTGGTCAGGAGCAACCCCTTTCCTTGTGTCCTTCACCCACATCAAAAGTGAAGGATGCGACAGCACACACTTCAGATAACTCCATGGAGCTCTTTTCACATACCATGAGTTCATTAAAAATGGGGCCCATCATATACTGGAGCATTCCAAATGGGGGACATCAGACACTGGAGCTGCATTTACGGGGCCCATTATACACTGGAGCAATAGAAATGGTGCACATTATATATGGAGCATTATTTGGGCCCATAAGACACTGGAGCATCATCCATGAGGCCCATCATATACTGGAGCATTCCAAATGGGGAACATCTGACACTCGAGCATCATCCATGAGGCCCATCATATACTGGAGCATTCTAAATGGGGCAGATCAGACACTGGAGCAGCATCTATGGGGCCCATCATATGCTGGAGCATTCCAAATAGGGGACATCTAGCACTGGAGCATCATCCATGAGGCCCATGATATACTGGAGCATTCCAAATGGGGCAGATCAGACACTAGAGCAGCATCTATGGGGCACATGATACACTGAAGCATTAGAAATGGGGCCCATTATATATGGAGCATTATTAGGGCCCATAAGACACTGTACCATCATCCATGAGGCCCATCATATACTGCAGCATTCCAAATGGGGGACATCAGACACTGGAGCAGCATTTATGGGGCACATGATACACTGGAGCATTAGAAATGGGGCCCATTATATATGGAGCATTATTAGAGCCCATAAGACACTGGAGCATTATCCACGAGGCCCATCATATACTGGAGCATTCCAAATGGGGGACATCAGACACTGGAGCAGCATTTACGGGGCCCATTATACACTGGAGCATTAGAAATGGTGCACATTATATATGGAGCATTATTAGGGCCCATAAGACACTGGAGCATCATCCATGAGGCCCATCATATACTGGAGCATTCCAAATGGGGGACATCTGACACTGGAGCATCATCCATGAGGCCCATCATATACTGGAACATTTGAAATGGGGCAGATCAGACACTGGAGCAGCATCTATGGGGCACATGATACACTGGAGCATTAGAAATGGGGCCCATTATATATGGAGCATTATTAGAGCCCATAAGACACTGAAGCATCATCCATGAGGCCCATCATATACTGGAGCATTCCAAATGGGGGACATCAGACACTGGAGCAGCATTTATGGGGCCCATTATACACTGGAGCATTAGAAATGGTGCACATTATATATGGAGCATTATTAGGGCCCATAAAACAATGGAGCATCATCCATGAGGCCCATCATATACTGGAGCATTCCAAATGGGGGAAATCTGACACTGGAGCATCATCCATGAGGCCCATCATATACTGGAACATTCCAAATGAGGCAGATCAGACAATGGAGCAGCATCTATGGGGCACATGATACACTGGAGCATTAGAAATGGGGCCCAATATATATGGAGCATTATTAGGGCCCATAAGACACTGGAGCATCATCCATGAGGCCCATCATATACTGGAGCATTCCAAATGGGGGACATCAGACACTGGAGCAGCATTTATGGGGCCCATTATACACTGGAGCATTAGACATGGTGCTCATTATATATCGAGCATTATTAGGGCCCATAAGACACTAAAGCATCATCCATGAGGCCTATCATATACTGGAGCATTCCAATGGGGGACATCTGACACTGGAGCATCATCCATGAGGCCCATCATACACTGGAACATTCCAAATGGGGCAGATCAGACACTGGAGCAGCATCTATGGGGCACATGATACACTGGAGCATTAGAAATGGGGCCCATTATATATGGAGCATTATTAGGGCCCATATGACACTGGAGCATCATCCATGAGGCCCATCATATACTGGAGCATTCCAAATGGGGGACATCAGACACTGAAGCAGCATTTACGGGGCCCATTGTACACTGGAGCATTACACATGGTGCACATTGTATATGGAGCATTATTAGGGCCCAAAAGACACTGGAGCATCATCCATGAGGCCCATCATATACTGGAGAATTCCAGATTGGGGACATCAGACACTGGAGCAGCATTTACGGGGCACATTATACACTGGAGTATTAGAAATGGAGCCCATTATATATGGAGCATTATGTGGGCCCATAACACACTGGAGCATCGTCCATGGGGACCATCATATACTGTAGCATTATGTGGAGCTCATCATATACTGTATGGAACATTATATGTGGCCAATTATTCTGTATGTAGAAATATATGGGGCTCATTATTCTGTATGGCGCACAATGTGGTGGCCATAATACTGTATGGAGTAATATACTGTCCTTTTTTTGAGCTATTGTAGAATTTAAAATAGATATCAGTCATGTCATGTAAGCAGTGAAGTATTTGTCATTGTACTATACATATATTTCTGTGCCGTATTGGAGCATCATGAGTTGTGGTATGTGTTAAAGGGGCGCACTGACCTTCTTTGGCCCAGGGCACATAAAAACCTGGAGCCAGCCCTACCCCCCCCATAACTTTAGCCAAATAACCTCCAGTTTTCAGGGCGTAACTATTATTATGAAGTAAATTAAGGTTGTCAAGCTTCAGTAATAAGAATTGATGTTTTTGGCATTGAAATGGGCACTGTAGGTGTGTTTACTGTCCTCCACTCCCTGCTGACTTTGCTTCCCCATTGTCTTGCATTGGGTTTCGTGTTTCAGTCAGCCTCCGACTTTTCCCTATAGTCGGCCGATTTCGTTCGACCCGACTTTTGTGAAAGTCAGGTTTCATGAAACCCGACTCGACCCTAAAAAAGGAAAAGTCGTTCATCTCTAGTTGTGGATGAGGTTCTTTATTTTCTCAGATGGTAAAGCTGCTCACTCTTCTTGGCAAAAAGCCTCCAGTTCCTGTAAATTCCTGTGCTGTCTAGCATGAACTGCGCACTTGAGATCTCCCCAGAGTGGCTTAATGATATAGAGGTCAGGAGACTGAGATGTCCACTCCAGAACCTTCACTTTGCTCTGCTGTAGCCAACGACAAGTCGACTTGGCTTTGTGTTTTGAATCAATGTCATGTTGGAACGTCCAAGTACGTCCCATGCGCTGCTTCTGGGCTGAAGAGTGGAAATTTGTCTTCAGTATTTGCTGATAATGTGCTGCATTCATCTTTCCTTCAACTTTGACCAAGTTTCCTGTGCCTTTGTAGCTCACAGATCCCCAAAACATCAGTGATCCACCTCCTTGCTTTACAGTAGGAATGGTGTTCCTTTCATCATAGGCCTTGTTGACCTCTCTCCAAATGTAACGTATAAGGTTGTGGCCAAAAAGTTCAATTTTGGTCTCATCACTCCAAATTACCTTGTTCCAAAAGTTTTGAGACTTGCCTCTGTGCTGTTTTGCATATTGTAGGCGAGATATTTTGTGGCATTTGCGCAGTAATGGCTTTCTTTCTTTCTTCTGGTGACTCGACCATGCAGCCCATTTTTCTTCAAGAGCCTCCTCATTGTGCATCTTGAAACAGCCGTATCACTTGATTTCAGAGAGTCCAGTATTTCAGCTGTTGTTATTCGTGGGTTTTTCTTTGCATCCTGGCAGATGTGGACAAAAATTTTGTGTTGGTCTACCTGACCGTGAATTTTTTTTTACAGAGCCCCTGATTTGTTAATCACAGTTTGAATGCTGCTGACTGGCATTATCAATTCCTTGGATATCTTTTTGTATCCCTTTCCTATTTTATACAGTTCAACTACCTTTTTCCATAAATCCATGGACAATTATTTTGCTTTCCCTATGACTCACATTCCAGAAACGTCAGTGGCTGGATGAAAGATGCAAGAGTCTGTCCGGATCCCAGAAACTCACTCAGCTTTTATGCACACACACTGAATACAAGTACACAGATCACAGGCTACCTTTAGTAGCCATTCAAACCCATTTGTGTCAACTTCTGTGCATGTTATCATGCCAAAATCACCAGGGTATTTGAACTTTTTATCATGGTCATTTGGATGTTTTGGGTTGTCATTATGATTTAAAAAGAGAAAACACAGTAGTTTGACAATAAATGGCTTCACCCAACCACTAACCATGAGTTTTGGTGCTATCATTCATATTCTCTGAAAAAAGGCCAAGAAAGCAAAAATTTTGCAAGGGTATGTGAACTTTTGAGCTCAACTGTATGTTGTGTAAATGTTCCAAATCATATAATACTTGCTTGGTGCACAGTTCACAGAAATTTCCTATTCACTGTTGTTTTATGCAGTTAGCACAGTACAATATAAAATAGAAGGATAATGTCACAGTTCTTGTGTAATTAGGAAATTATCTTAATACAATACAGGAAATGGTAACATCTGTTTTTGTACATAATGCAATAATGCATAATACTTACAAACTGTTCTGAAACAAAGTTTTAGTCATGCACAAGGCCATATCTATCCATCAGATTCCAGACTATTTTTTCAGAGTGTGTTAAAACATGGCTATAAATTGGATGTGTAAGGAGGGGTAGGTATGTGTAACTCTGAGATGGTCCCCCAATTGATTTTTTGGGCCTATGACCAACCAAACCACCGCTGTGCTGCAGTTGGCTACACTCACAGTCTGCATGTCAAAGGCAGAGTAATATCATGTTACTAGAAGTGTCAACTTCCTCCTGAGCAACTATCGCCTTTTCTAGAAACCACTGGAGCCATAGGCGGAGGAGGACATGACTTGGGGATGGGTAGACCTTTACTCCTGCAGCTTTTTTGGTATAGTGGTGTAGATTTTAAGCAAGAGTGATGTTGCTTTCTGAGTAAGAAGCACAGTATGTCTGTGCCTGGGGGTTACTGTGAGGAGGGTGCGGCTTATGTAGAACAGGAAATCTGTATCTCTCCCTCTTTCTTACACAGGATGAACAGGAGGAAGCATGTCTGCAATTTCAGGGAGTATAATACTGGGGTTATCACCTCACATTACAGATGATAGGAGCACATTCACCTCAGACATCATGTACCAGTGTAGTATCAGCTCCTACATTATGTATGGGATCAATATTACCTCAGCAATTCATGTAGCTGCCGTGTCCCTCATGTGCATGCTACATTTTCCTCACAGACTGTGAGACAACTTCCGTGTGACCTCCCTGCAGACATGTTTGATATACTCTGCATTCACCTCAGACATTGTGTAGTGTGTACTAGTGTAGTATCAGCTCCTACATCATATATGGGATCAATATTACCTCAGAAATTCATGTAGCTGCCGTGTCCCTCATGTGCATGCTACATTTTCCTCACAGACTGTGAGACAACTTCTGTGTGACCTCCCTGCAGACATGTTTGATATACTACTCTGCATTCACCTCAGACATGGTGTAGTGTGTACTAGTGTAGTATCAGCTCCTACATCATATATGGGATCAAGATTACCTCAGAAATTCATGTAGCTGCCATGTTCCCTCACTTATTGCAGAGGCAGCTTTTGTGTGACCTCCCTGCAGACATTTCTGATATACCACATTACTGCTGTATTATACAGAGTCTTCATGAGTTCTGGGTATATGTATGATCGGACAGAGCAGGGACACATACAGTGTCTGCCATTACAATGGTGGAGCTGGGCAGTCACATGTATTAGAGACACTGGTGAGAGGAGCAGTCGGGGGATGGTATATGTAAGATGATGAGAGGCTGCACTTCATGTCAGTGCACTGTATACTGACCCTGCTGTGTGCTGATTATCCCCCTTCCCAGTTATGGAGTCTGATGATCTGTATGTGACCTATCTCTGTTACATACTGTGAGGCTGGGTGTGCAGGTCCAGTGTAACCAGGTTACTCACTATATGTGGTATATGTGTAAAGGCTCTATTCCTGTGCTGTATACTTAACCTGTACCACAGGTATGTATACATGATATCACTCCTCACTCTGCTATATACGGATCATGCTGGGTATAAACATCCTGTGTCTCCAGGTTATTTTCCTGGCTGTACATATAATCTGGACATGACTTACAGCTTAGTGCTTGATTTCTGTAGCTATTGCTGCCTTTATTCCTCTTATGTTACATGCTGTCCTGCCAGATATATCCATCCTATTTCTGTATATTGTCTCCCTCGTATGTTGCATGATCAGAGTATACCCACCAAGAGCTGATTTTATGTTACCTAAGATGGTGGATAGCACAGGCCTGAACGGATTATGTTTTATCATGTGTAAAATAAATAATCGGGGAGTAACTCGGCACATTTGAGTGGGCACAAATAACTCAGCACATGGCGGGCAGTGAGTGGGCACTCCTAGTGTGATGCTGCACATTGCTCTGGAAAACACATCATGGGCCCAGTTTTCAGCCCTGTCTCTCGTCTATTGTAATTGTATGTAGTAGAGTGACTGGGATACAGAACTTGCAGTTTTCTGCTCACACACCTATGGCTGCAGGCATCTTATATTAGACCTACATATTTCTTACCATTTATGCGCAGCTGGTGATTAGAGTCTGTCTGTAACTGCTGTAGAGGAGCAGGCGGCTTCTCATTTATGGTTACAGCATATAACACAGCATTGCCCATCTCTGTCTATTTCTCGACCTTACGATGGGATATTTTCCATTATTAACCTGTTGTATACCTTGGTTGTAAACCTGCATGGTTTTCACCCTCACTTATCCCACATCTTGTGCGGTTGGAGGGGTCCTTGAAGTTGGTTAAATATGGTCTTGGCGATCAAATGGGATATGGTTTCCTCCTTTTGGAATTTAATATGGTTCTGGATCTGGTGAAAGGTGGAGGGGAGTTTCTGCAAGGGTTTGTCGGATCCCTGGGAAATTCAAGTGAACATTGGAACCCTTGTGGTTATGGTGCTCCTGAGCTAGTGGGGTAATGGCTGGGAGTAATTGTTGGTACATTTTATGTTCACTTTATGTTTGGTAATCACTAGATTTTTGGGATCTTCAAGGACTGCTACCAGCGTGTTAATATTATTTATGCTTTGATGTTTTATTGTATGTTTGTTTTAATAAAGGCGTGAATAATAATTACAAAAAAAAAAAAAAGGGATCGGTATATACCCACCAAGTGCTTATTTTATGTTACTTGAGATGGCGGATAGCACAGGCCTGAGTGGATTACCTGCAGCCTGGTGGTTGGGGGGGTCCTTGAAGTTGGTTAGAAATTGGTCTGGGGGATCCATTGGGATATGGATTCCTCTTTTTGGAAGTTCATATGGTTCTGGACCTGGTGAAATGTGGAGGGGAGTTTCGGCAAGGGTTTGTCGGATCCCCAGGAAATTCAAGTGAACATTGGAGCCCTTGTGGCTATGTTGCTCCCGAGCTAGTGGGGTAACGGCTGGGAGTAATTGTTGGTACATTTTATGTTTGGTAATCACCAGATTTGGGAGCTTCAAGGACTCCCCCCAGCGTGTTAATGTTATTTATGCTTTGATGTTTATTTTATGTTTATTTTAGTAAGAACATGAATTAAAAATTTAAAAACAAAAAAAGCAAAACAGTTATTTGTTTTCCTTTTAGAGGGTCCTTGAAGTTATTTATAAATTGGTCAGTAGGAGTAACCATATTAAGTATAGACCTCTGGTTTGGGGGGGTGTTCATTACAGTATGACCCCCTGGGTTTGGAAAGGTAACCATTTCAGGTATGGCACCCTGGTTTTGAGGGGTAATCATCTCAGATATGGCCCCCTGGTGTGGAGGGTAACCATATCGTGTATGGCCCCCTGGTGTGGAGGGGGTAACCATCTCAGGTATGGCCCCCTGGTATGGAGGGGTGACCATCACGGTATGGCCCCCTGGTCTCCAGAAGCATTTATATTTTATAGGACCCTGTTAGGGTAAAGTCCCTGGGGTCATGGCAATCATATTTTGCATGCCTACAGAATAAATTGGCTCCTCTGAGCCAGGAACAGTGGCTGGAGAGGAGAAGAGAACAAGGTAGGCATGCTTTTCAATACAATCTATAGCTTCAAGGACACTCTCTCTTTTTTCATGTGACTTGAGAATGCCGAGGCACGGTTTTTGACTGTTTATATTGACCAAACCATGTTTCTTTCCATGTTTCTTTCAAGGTTGTTATCTGGACAATGCAGTTATCTAGTGCATGAAACTGAAGAGCAATGTACCTAATCTGTGTGCCCTTGAGTCAGAGGGAGTGACTAAGGGTAAAGTAATCAAGTTCATTAACATGAAGGGCAATATGCATATTCCCGATCCCCTTGAGCTGGTGGGAGCGGCTAAGGGTATAATCTAGTGCATTAACACAAAGGGCAGTATGCCTACTCCCGGTGCCCTTGAGCCAGTGGGAGCGGCTAAGGGTAAAGTAATCAAGTGCATTAACACAAAGGGCAGTGTGCCTACTCCCGGTGCCCTTGAGCCAGTGGGAGCGGCTAAGGGTAAAGTAATCAAGTGCATTAACACGAAGGGCAATATGCCTATTCCCAATGCCTTTGACCGAGTTGGAGAGGTCAACAATAAATGTTATCAAGTGCATGAAAAACAATTAGCAATGGCGTTGCAGGGTTATTAATAATGCCTTTGTAGACTTTTTCTGCTTTAGGTTTATTTAAATTGCTACTTCCAGATATTCTGAACGTTATTTCATGGTCGGTTATAATGTTGATGTTATATTGTGTATAGTTTTTAATTACTCCCTATTTATAATATCTTTCTATTGATATGTTCATCACTTTTCGGGTAGTGATAGTAAGTGGGTTTAAGAAATTTTACTGCACAGCTGCTGTAAATAATGGTGGTTTCTAGAACTAAAATCTGTGAATTGGTGAATTATTAGAGCTGGCTACAATGCATGCAGTATAATAGTTTTTTGAGGCATGACAGATGCAGCATCAATAGTAAAAGATAGAATGTAAAAAATAAAAAAAAGGTTATTCTAACCTTCCGACTGCCCCTGATCTCCTCTCCACGTTCCTGGCATTTACCGGTCCCACTAATGCTTAGCGCGAAGGACTGGAGATGACAACACTCTCGTGAGAGTGCAACGCCATCAGCGGTCTTTCGCCCAAAGCATTATTGGGACCGGAAGATGCCGGGCACATGGTGAGAGGAGGGAAAGAGTCCGGGGACCGTCGGAAGGTGAGAATATCACTATTTTTTATTTTAATTCTATTTTTTACAGGTTTATGGTACCCAGGGCCTGGAGGAGAGTCTCCTCTCCTCCGGACCCTGGGTACCATCCGCCCATTGAGCGCTGCGATGGTTATCTCCCGATAGTAGCGGTGGCGTGCATCATTCAAATTCCGTGCCAATTCACGGCCGGACTGCTCCTGTCGCTGATTGATCGCGGCCGGCCGGGCGTGACCAATCAGCGAAGCGGGATTTCTGTTACAGACAGACAGACAGACAGAATTAGATGATTATATAGTAGATTTTGTTTGACTCTTTTATTTAAGAGCACAAAAATTAAAAGCTTGAAAATTGCTAAATTTTCAACATTTTTGCCAAATTTTCATTTTTTTCAGAAATAATGTCATATTGAAGACATTTTACCACTAGCATGACATACAATTTGTCACGAAAAAATATTCTCGGAATCAGTGGGATTCATTGAAATGTTTCAGAGTTATAACCTCATAAAGTGACACTGGTCAGAATTGTAAAAATTGACTTGATCATTAAGGTCAAAATTAGCTCTGTCACTAAGAAGTTAAGAGGCTTTTTGTGTGCCTTACACAGTACTGTGCAAAAGTTTTAGGTAGGTGTGGAAAAAAATGTATCCATTATGCCACACCATCAAGGAGACATCTAATTGGTTCCGAATATATTTTAGAGAAAGATAACGTCCATAAATATACAGTCAATTTTATTAATAACTAACTTTGCATAAAGAAGTACAAGAAGTCCTGAAAGTGATGATATGCCCAACACAGTGACAGAGGAAATTTGGTACTTAACCCCTTTCTGATATGTGACGTACTATCCCGTCCAGATGACCCGAGCCCGTATGACAGTAGACGGGATAGTACGTCACCGTGATCAGCGGCACTCACGGGGGAGCGCTGCTGATCGTGGCCGGGTGTCAGCTGATTATCACAGCTGACACCCAGCACTATGTGCCAGGGGCGGTCACGGACTGCCCCTGGCACATTAACCCCTGGCACACTGCGATCAAACATGATCACAGTGTACCGGGGAGCATAGGGAAGCATCATGCAGGGAGGGGGCCTCCCAGCTGGCCCCCAGATCCAATATGGCCATGGGCTCTTCGGGGTCCTGTAGGGAGGCGGCTTTCTCAGTGCCTGCTGTCACGCCCCCTACCGGTGCCGTCACTTACTTGCGCAGCCCCAGGCGCACCTCCCGCCGCGCTCCCACTCCACGGTGCGTCCCCGCTCCTGACATCCGGCCTCCTAGACGTCGGTCCTGCGCGCATGCGTCCGATGTTCCACCCGGCGCTCAGACTGATGGGACCTCTGACGCGGTGGCTCCGCCCCCATCATGGCGGTGCCCACCGGCTATATCATCCCGGCGTCTCCCTAGGTAAGACGCCTGTTAATCTTATGCGGTGTCACTGTCCGTTCAGCCAGCGTTCGCCCATTCTTCAGGCCCTGTCCTGCTTCTGTGTATTCTCCGCCGGTTCTACCGCTAGCAGCCTCTGTGTCCTCCCCCATTGCTCTCCCTGTGTCCCTGTCTTTCCGGCTCTTGTGTCTCTCTCTCCCTGCTCCCATCTTGGGTAGGCTCTCTGTGTGTCTCTTGCTTATTAGAGTATTGGTTTGTTCTTCCTGAGCTCCGTGTCTTATATGTTATCATATATCTCCCGCTCTTGCAGCCTCCAGTCTCCGCCTGACCCGGGTACTCCCTGTCTCTTAGTTCTGCAGTCTCTGTTACCTCCCTCTGTTGTTGCATCTCGGATTCTCTGCCTCTGCCTCCCTGGTGCCTACCCAGTCGTCCCTTTGGCTCCGGCTGTCACGGTTTCATCCCTTGTGGGCCAGCCCCTAACACTCCCTGTATAGGGGGTGGTTCCACCTGGCCAGCTCGCCCGCAGGGGCTCTGGAGCTGTGACCCAGAGGGTCCACTCCGGGTTGTACTAGTCTCCTTACCTCTCCATAGCACAACCGTAACAGATTAACAGGCAATGGACCCCGCTGGAGTCTCAGCTACGCAAAAGGAGTTAGTTTTTTTATGGGAAAACCAAACGCGCATTATGTCCTTCATTGAATCTATGGACGCGCGCCTCTCCGCCCTCCAGTCATCTGACCCTAGTAATGCGGCACAGCTAGCCAGCTTACAACAGGAGCTGGCACAGCAGCGTGATGCTCAGACTCATATTCTCAGCTACATGGCTTCGGTTGATAGTCGGTTCATTTCGTTACAAGCCGCTGCTGCTGCTTCTCCTCCAGTCGCTAGTTCTCACCCTCAACCTCGGTTGGCCAAACCATCCCGGTATAACAGTGATGCAAAACAATGCCGGGGCTTCCTGAACCAATGCCGCCTCCATTTCGAACTATTGCCCCAGCAATGCCCCACGGACCAGTCCAAGGTGGCCTTCATAATCTCCCACCTTGAGGGAGACGCTCTGGCATGGGTGAACCCTCTCTGGGAACGGGACGACCCCCTGGTTACTCACTTGTTGGTCTTTTTGGATACTTTTCGGCGGGTATTCGACGAGCCAGGCCGCCTTGCCTCTACTACTGAGTCTTTATTCAGTCTGTGCCAGGGTTCCCAAACCGTGGGCCAATACGCCATACAGTTTCGGACACTGTCGTCCGATTTGGGCTGGAATAATGAGGCGCTGGTGGGAGCCTTTTGGCGAGGTCTTTCGGGTCGTATAAAAGACGAGCTTGCAGGTCGCGACACTCCTACAGCCCTTGAGGATCTAATTTCCATGGCCACTCGAATCGATCTCCGGTTCCAGGAGTGGGCTCGTGAGAGAAGACTTGCGTGCCCAGTGCCGCCTGCGCGCAGACCACCCAGTCCTCGACCCAGGGCTCTAACTTCTGCGCCCAAGCCAATGCAAGTAGACCGCCTGAAGCTCTCCGAACAGCGGCGCAAGGTAAGAAGCTCCCACGGCCTCTGTTTCTATTGCGGCAGTGGGTCCCATTTGCTCCGAACCTGTCCGGAACGTCCGGAAAACTTTTCCGCCTAGGGCAGGTAAGAGAGGCCTCCCTAGGTGTACATGATTCCTCTCAACCCCTTTCTTTGTCTGTCCTTTTGCATGTTGGTGATAAGCAGGTTTCTTTGGCGGCCTACGTGGACTCGGGCGCTGCCGGTAATTTTATTAGGCACAAATTTTCTGTCCCTGTGAGGACTCTAGACAATCCACAGCTCCTTGCATCTGTGGATGGAAACCCGTTGCAAGAAACCGTTACCCTAGTTATGCATGAGATCGAGCTGCAGATTGGGGCTCTGCACAAAGAGAGAATTACGTTCTATGTTTTAGTGAATATCTCTCATCCTGTCCTCCTCTGTCTTCCCTGGTTTCAGCTTCATGAGCCCACCTTGGATTGGCGTAGCGGTAATGTTCTGCGCTGGGGGGGAGTCCTGTCGGGCTCGGTGTCTGCTGCCGGTGCGTCCTGTATGTGTTCCCCGTCCTCTCCCTGCCCTCTCTGGATTACCACCGGCGTATAGTGCCTACTCGGATGTCTTTGACAAGAGAGAAGCTGAGGTCCTGCCGCCACACTGACTCTATGACTGCCCCTTCGAGCTCATTCCAGGTACCACTCCTCCTCACGGGAAAATTTACCCTCTCTCTCTAGCTGAGACGCAAGCCATGTCCAAGTTTATTCAAGACAACCTGACCAGAGGTTTTATTCGGAAGTCGTCCTCACCTGCGGGAGCGTGGTTCTTTTTTGTGAAAAAGAAGGATGGGTCCCTTCGTCCGTGTATCGATTCTCGGGGTCTTAACCGCATCACGGTGAAGAATAAATACCCGCTCCCGCTCATCTCTGAGCTCTTTGACCGCCTGAGGGGAGCACAAGTGTTCACCAAGCTTGACCTATGTGGAGTCTACAACCTTGTTTGCATACGGTCCGGGGATGAGTGGAAGACTGCATTCAACACACGAGACGGTCATTAAGAGTATTTAGTCATGCCATTCGGTCTCTGCAATGCTCCTGCAGTGTTCCAAGAACTCGTCAATGACATCTTTCGTGATCTCCTCTATGTCTGTGTTGTGGTCTACTTAGATGACATCTTGATCTTCTCCCCCGACTTGTCTACCCACCGTCGAGACGTCCATCAAGTCCTCCATTGTCTCAGAGAGAACCATCTTTTCGCCAAGCTGGAGAAATGCCTCTTTGAGCAGACTTCCTTACCATTCCTTGGTTACATCGTTTCAAGCTCTGGCTTAGAGATGGATCCTGAAAAAGTCTCTGCCATCCTCAAGTGGCCGCGTCCCCTGGGTGTGAAAGCCATCCAGCGCTTTTTGGCCTTCGCCAACTATTACAGGCAATTTATTCCCCATTTTTCCTCGTTGGCCAAGCCTATTTCGTCTCTCGTACGCAAAGGAGCCAACCCCAACACTTGGTCCGCTGATGCCGAGAACGCCTTTGAGGCTCTAAAACAAGAATTCACCAAGGCTCCAGTACTCCACCGTCCAGATGCCAATAGGCCCTTCATCCTTGAGGTTGATGCATCGTCTGTGAGTGCAGGAGCAGTCCTTCTGCAGAAATCCTCCTCTGGACGCGTGGTCACTAGCGGATTCTTCTCGAAGGCTTTCTCCGCTCCAGAGCGAAACTACTCCATCAGAGACCGAGAACTTTTGGCCATTAAGCTAGCCCTCGAGGAGTGGCGTCATCTACTCGTGGGTGCCGTCCATCCTATAATCATATTGACTGATCACAAGAATTTGGCCTACGTTCAGTCCGCCCAAAGGCTCAACCCACGTCAAGCCAGATGGTCTCTGTTTTTTGGGCGCTTTGATTTTGAGCTCCATATTCGACCAGGGGATAAGAACGTCAAGGCTGATGCCCTCTCTCATTCTTTCTTGTCTGTAGACAATGAGGAGGGTCCTACGCACATCATCAATCCGGCCAAAATCCTTACCGTGGCTCCGCTAAGCATGCTTACCCCACCTCCGGGCAAAACCTTTGTTCAAAGTGGAGACAGGCCGAAGGTCTTGTGTTGGGGTCATTCATCTAAATTTTCCGGACATGCAGGAGTCAAGAAGACTCTCTCTCTCATCTCCCGCCACTATTGGTGGGCATCTCTCCGCCAGGAGGTTTTGGACTTCATCGCTTCTTGTCCTTCGTGTGCCAGGAACAAAGTCCCTCGACATCGTCCTCCAGGGCTTTTACATCCGTTGCCCGTACCTACGACCCCGTGGACCCACATCGCCATGGACTTCGTCACCGATCTATCACCGTCCTCCAGATGTACAGTTATCTTGGTGACTGTTGATCGATTTTCCAAAATGTCTCACTTTGTTCCATTGTCCAATCTGCCTTCTGCCCCTGAGTTGGCGAAGATTTTCTTGTGCCACGTCTTCCGACTCCATGGCTTCCCTCAGCATATTGTCTCTGACCATGGAGTTCAGTTTACTTCCCGATTTTGGCGAGCTCTCTGCGGATTGATGAAGATAATCCTGGATTTTTCTTCAGCTTATCATCCACAGTCGAACGGGCAAGTGGAACGGGTCAACCAGGTCCTAACTTCCTACCTCCGGCATTTTTCCAGTGCCCACCAGGATGACTGGGTTACCCTCCTTCTGTGGGCAGAATTTGCATACAATAATCATCCCGGTGAAGCCTCCTCCAAGTCTCCTTTTTTTGAGGTTTTTGGACAACATCCCGGCATTCCCCTTCCCGTTTCCCCCACCTCGGGTGTACCGGCGGCGGACTCTGTGTCTGTGGACTTCTCTCAGATTTGGAGGGACACCAAAGTGGCCCTTGAGAGAGCCAGTCAAAGAATGAAGAGTTATGCCGACAAAAAACGTTTGGACGCTCCCCGTATATCCCTGGGGAAAAAGTCTGGCTATCCTCACGGTATATCAGGCTAAAGATCCCCTCCTATAAGTTGGGCCCACGTTACATTGGTCCCTTTGAGGTCTTAAAGCGTATCAATGACGTGGCCTACAAGTTGAAATTGCCCGCCTCGCTAAGAATTCCTAATGTTTTTCATATATCTCTCCTCAAACCCGCGGTATTTAACCGCTTCCACTCGGCCTCGTCTCAAGATCCCCAACCTAGCAGTTCTAATAATACCTTTGAGGTCAAAGATATACTCGCTATGAAAACTGTTAGGGGAAAAACTTTATTTTTGGTTGATTGGAGAGGTTTCGGTCCTGAAGAGAGGTCCTGGGAGCCTCGAAAAAACATTAATGCTCCTCTTATCATGAAACGATTTCTCAACAGCATTAGGAAGGGGGGAGAAGGGGGGTACTGTCACGCCCCCTATCGGTGCTGTCACTTACTTGCACAGCCCCAGGCGCACCTCCCGCCACGCTCCCACTCCACGGCACGTCCCCGCTCCCGACATCCGGCCTCCTAGACGTCGGTCCTGCGCGCATGCGTCCGACGTTCCACCCGGCGCTCAGACTGATGGGACCTCTGATGCAGTGGCTCCGCCCCCATCATGGCAGCGCCCACCGGCTATATCTTCCCGGCGTCTCCCTAGGTAAGACGCCTGTTAATCTTATGCGGTGTCGCTGTCCGTTCAGCCAGCGTTCGCCCATTCTTCAGGCTCTGTCCTGCTTCTGTGTATTCTCTGCCGGTTCTACTGCTAGCAGCCTCTGTGTCCTCCCCCATTGCTCTCCCTGTGTCCCTGTCTTTCCGGCTCTTGTGTCTCTCACTCCCTGCTCCCATCTTGGGTAGGCTCTCTGTGTCTCTTGATTATTAGAGTCTTGGTTTGTTCTTCCTGAGCTCCGTGTCTTATATGTTATCATATATCTCCCTCTCTTGCAGCCTCCAGCCTCTGCCTGACCCGGGTACTCCCTGTCTCTTAGTTCCGCAGTCTCTGTTACCTCCCTCTGTTGTTGCATCTCGGATTCTCTGCCTCTGCCTCCCTGGTGCCTACCCAGTCGTCCCTTTGGCTCCGGCTGTCACGGTCTCATCCCTTGTGGGCCTGCCCCTGACACTCCCTGTATAGGGGGTGGTTCCACCTGGCCAGCTTGCCCGCAGGGGCTCTGGAGCCGTGACCCAGAGGGTCCACTCCGAGTTTTACTAGTCTCCTTACCTCTCCATAGCACAACCGTAACACCTGCTGAGAGCAGGTGCTGAGAATGCCTGTCAGATCGCTGATCTGACACAGTGCAGATCTGACACTTTATAGTAATGTCCCCACCTGGGACAATAAAATAAAGTAAAAAAAAATCAAGTGTAAAAATATATTTTTTTTAAATTCATAAATAAATAAATTAAAAAATATAAATTCCTTAATAAATTATTTTATCTGCAAATAAAAAACAAACAATAAAAGTATACATATTTAGTATTGCCGTGTCCGTAACGACCCGCCCTATCAAACTGTCCCACTAGTTAATCCCTTTAGTGAACCCTTCAAAAAAAAAAGGCAAAAAACAATGCTTTATCATATCGCTGATCAAAAAATGCACTAACACGCAATTAAAAAGACGAATATAAATAAACATGGTACCGCTTTAAACATCATCTTAACCTGCAAAAAAAGAGCTGCCAAGCAGCATAATCAGCAAAAAAATAAAAAAGCTATAGCTCACAGAAGAAAACGATGCAAAAATAATTATTTTTTATATAAAATTGTGTTTATTATATAAAAGTGACAAGACATAAAAAAAATATAAATGAGGTATCACTGTAATCGTACTGACCCGAAGAATAAAACTGCTTTATCAATTTTACCACTCAAGACACTGTGTAAACGCCCCCCAAAAAAAATTAATTCATGAAATGCTGGTTTTTGCTCATTCTGCGTCCCAAAAATCAGAATAAAAAGCAATCAAAAAATGTCACGTGCCCGAAAACAGTACAAATAAAAACATCAACTCGTCCTGCAAAAAATAAGACCTCACAAGACTCTGTGGGTCAAATTATGGAAAAATTATAGCTCTCAAAATGTAGTGATGCAAAACTATTTTTACAAGTTAGTTTACGAGTTAGGGTTAGGGCTAGGGTTAGGGCTAGGGTTAAGGTTAGGGCTAGGGTTATGGCTAGGGTTAGGGCTGAGATTAGGGTTAGGGGTTTGCTGGGGTTAGGGTTGGAGTTAGAATTGCTGGATTTCCACTGTTTAGGCACATCAGGGGCTCTCCAAACGCAAAATGGCATCTGATCTCAATTCCAGCCAATTCTGCACTGAAAAAGTCAAACGGTGCTCCTTCCCTTCCAAGCTCTGCCATGCTCCCAAACAGTGGTTCCCCCCACATATGGGGTATCAGCCTACTCAGGACAAATTGCACAACAACTTTTGGAGTTCAATTTCTCCTGTTACCCTTGGAAAAATAAAAAAAGGGGGGTAAAAATATCATTTTTATGATTTTTTTTTATTTTTATGGCTCTACGTTATAAATTTCTGTGAAGCATTTGGGGGTTCAAAGTGCTTACCACACATCTAGATAAGTTCCTTGGGGGGTCTAGTTTCCTAAATGTGGTCACTTATGTGGGGTTTCCACAGTCTAGGCACATCAGGGGCTCTCCAAATGTGACATGACAACTGCAGACCACTCCATCAAAGTCTGCATTCCAAAATGTCACTACTTCCCTTCCGAGCCCCGACGTGTGCTCATACAGTAGTTTTCTCCCACATATAGGGTATCAGCGTACTCAGGACAAATGGGACAACAACTTTTGGAGTCCAATTACTCCTGTTACCCTTGGGAAAATAAAAAAATTGGGGACTAAAAGATCATGTTTGAGGAAAAAATACGATTTTTTTATTTTCATGCCTGGGCGTTATCAACTTCTGTGAAGCCCTCGGGGCTCAAAGTTCTCAACACACATCTAGATAAGTTCCTTGGGGGGTCTAGTTTCCAAAATGGTGTCATTTGTGGGGGATTTCCACTGTTTAGGCACATCAGGGGCTCTCTAAATGCGATATGGCGTCAAGCCAATTCTGCGTTGAAAAAGTCAAACGGCGCTCATTCCCTTCTGAGCTCTTCCATGCACCCAAACAGTGGCTTACCCCCACATATGGGATATCAGCATACTCAGGACAAATTGCACAATAAATTTTGCAGTCCAATTTCTCCTGTTATCCTTGGTAATTAAAAAAAATTGGATCTGAAGTAATATTTTGGTGAAAAAAGTTAAATGTTCATTTTTTTAAACGGTGATTCTGAGATTGTTTTTTCGTGACATATTCTACTTCATGTTACTTGTTAAATTTTCTTCGATATAACTTGCATTTATTTATTAATAAAGAGGAAATTTGGCAAAAATTTTGAAAATTTTTCAAACTTTCAATATTTGTGCATTTAAATCAGAGAGTGGTGTCACAGAAAATAGTTAATAAGTAACATTTCCCACATGTCTACTTTACATCAGCACAATTTTAGAAACATAATTTTGTTTTGTTAGGACATTACAAAGGTTAAAAGTTGACCAGCGATTTCTAATTTTTCCAACAAATTTTACAAAACCATTTTTTTAGGGACCACCTCACATTTGAAGTGAGTCTGGGGGAATCAAAATAACAGAAAATACCCAAAAGTGACACCATTCTAAAAACTGCATCCCTCAAGATGCACAAAACTACATTCAAGTTACCCTTCAGGTGCTTCACGAGAACTAAAGCAATGAGGAAAGGAAACATGAACATTTTACTTTTTTCACAAAAAATTTACTTTGGAACCAATGTTTTTATTTTCACAAAGGTATCAGGAGAAAATGGACCTCAAAATTTGTTGCACAGTTTCTCCTGAGTACACCAATTCCATATATGTGGGGGAAAAACCACTGTTTGGGTGCATGGCAGGGCTCAGAAGGGAGGGAGCACTGTTTGACTTTTTGAAAGCAAAATTGGCTGGAATCAATGGTGGTGCCATGTCACATTTGGAGACTCCCCTGATGTACCTAATGTTAGTAAAATGCAAATCATTACAAAAAAATGAAATCAACATTTTTGAATCTTCTCGATTTATTCAGTATTGAGTAGGCCATGGTAGCACATTTAGGCTATGCAGGCAGCATTCAGTACAATCAACATGCTGCCTTGCATTGTTATTTTGAAAAACGGCTCCTGGAAGACTTTTATGTTTTCTCATGAAGGCCTCTTCATGGTTTTGCCCATGTGGTCTCCAAACCCATCTCTAGCTGTCATTGCTAAGATAAAAACAAACTCATCACTATAGACGATAGACCTGCATTCCAGCCTCCATTACCGTTTTGCTCTGCATCATAAGAGCAGTTGAGAGAGTGGTGGCATGAATCACAGAATCATAGAATGTAAAAGTTTGAAGGGACCTCCAGGTTCATCATATCCAACCCCCTGGTCAATGCAGGATTCACTAAACCATCTCAGACAGATGTTTGTCCAGCCTCTGTTTGAATACTTCCACCATTGAAGGAAAACTCACCACCTCTCATGGCAGCCTGTTCCATTCATTGATCACCCCCACTGTCGAAAAGTTTTTTCTAATATCTAATCTGTAATTTCTCCCTTTCAGTTTCATTCCATTGGTTCTCATGTTTCCATGTGCAAATGAAAATAAGGATGATCCCTCTACACTGTTACATCCTTTCATATATTTGTAGACAGTTATTAAGTCTCCTCTTAGCCTTTTTTTGCAGGATAAACATTCCCAGATCCTTTAACCATTCCTCATAGGACATACTTTGCAGTCTGCTCACCATCCTGCTAGCTCTTCTCTGTACTTGCTCCAGTTTTTCAATGTCTTTTTTAAAATGTAGTGCCCAGAATTGGACACAGTATTACAGATGAGGACTTACCAAGGAGGAATAGAGGGGGATAATTACTCCATGTGATCTAGACTCTATGCTTCTCTTAATACATCCTAGAACTGTGTTTGCCTTTTTTACTGCTGCATCACACTGTTGACTCATGTGCAGTCTGTGATCTATTAGTACACCCATGTCTTTTTCAGTCTTGCTGTTGTTTAGTTCTATTCCTCCCATACTGTAGATGTAATTTTCATTTTTCTTGTCCAGATGTAGAATCTTGCATTTCTCCCCATTAAATATCATTCTACTTGTTGCTGCCCATTGTTCAACCCTATCTAGATCTTTTTGAGTTCTTTCTCTGTCTTCTCTAGTGCTAGCTGTTAGCTTGTAAAAACAGTGAACAACATTGGGGCCAGGACAGTGCCTTGTAGTAACCCACTTTAAACACTCTTCCAATTGGATGTGCAACCATTTATCACCACTCTTTGAGTACTAATCCAGTTATGAATCCACCTAACTGTAGCACGATGTCAATGAGACACCTTTAGCTGGACATCTGGCTTGTAATCCAATGTCATGAAAGTGCCTTCTGATGGTATATGTAGACTTTTCTTTTATGGCGTAGGTTAGGTAACTGATGTTTGATGTCTCTTCCAGTACAGCATGCCAAGGCATGTACAGTGTTGAAAAAAAGTATTCAGTCAGCCACCAATCGTGCAACTTCTCCCACTTAAAAAGATGAGAGAGGCCTGTAATTAACATCATAGGTAGACCACAACTTATGAGAGTCAAAATGAGAAAACAATCCAGAAAATCACCTTGTCTGATTTGGCAAGATTTATATTGCAAATTATGATGGAAAACAAGTATTTGGTCAACTAAAAACATGCAAGATTTCTGGCTCTCACAGACATGTAACTTCTTCTTTAATAGGCACCTGTTTGAACTTGTTATCAGTATAAAAGACACCTGTCCACAACCTCAAACAGTCACACTCCAAACTCCACTATGGTGAAGACCAAAGAGCTGTCGAAGGACACCAGAAACAAAATTGTAGCCCTGCGCCAGGTTGTGAAGACAGAATCTGCAACAGTCAAGCAGCTTGGTGTGATGAAATCAACTGTGGGAGCAATAATAGGAAAATTGAAGACATACAAGACCACTGATTATCTCCCTCGATCTGGGGCTCCATGCAAGAACTTCCTCCGTGGATGTCAAAATGATCACATCAACGGTGAGCAAAAATCAGAGAACCACAGTGCCAGACATGTCCCACTGCTTAAACCAGTACATGTCCAGGCCCATCTGAAGTTTGCTAAAGAGCATTTAGATTATCCAGAACAGTATTGGGAGAATGTCATATGGTCTGATGAAACCAAAGTAGAACCGCTTGGTAGAAACAAAACTCGTGTTTGGAGAAGACAGAATGCTGAGTTGCATCCAAAGAACACCATACCTACTGTGAAGCATGGGGGTGCAAAGGGACCAGGACGACTGATCTGTGTACATGAAAGAATGAAAGGGGCCATGTATCGTAAGATTTTGAGTGCAAACTTCCTTCCGTCAGCAAAGTCATTGAAAATGAAATGTGGATGGGTCTTTCAGCATGATAATGATCCCAAGCACACCTCCAGGGCAATGAAGGAGTGGCTTCGTAAGAAGCATATAAAGGTCCTGGAGTGGCTTAGCCAGTCTCCAGATCTCAACCCCATAGAAAACCTTTGGAGGGATTTGGAAATTCGTGTTGCCCAGCGACAGGCCCAAAACATCATTGCTCTAGAGGAGATCTGCATGGAGAAATGGGCCAACATACCACCAACAGTGTGTGCCAACCTTA
The DNA here is from genome assembly GCF_039654945.1 of Dendrobates tinctorius. Classification (NCBI taxonomy): domain Eukaryota; kingdom Metazoa; phylum Chordata; class Amphibia; order Anura; family Dendrobatidae; genus Dendrobates; species Dendrobates tinctorius. The sequence goes on from NW_027361679.1 coordinate 65,853,179, forward strand.
TGAAGACTTGCAGAAAGTGTTTGACCTCTGTCGTTGCCAACAAAGGATATATAACAAAATATTGACGTGAACTTTTGTTAATGACCAAATGCTGTCATCAGGCATACAAAAATGTTTTGCCTGATCATAGCACCATGGACATGAAATTACTCGTATTGAAAGGTAACTTCACATCTCAGAGAGACAGAAAAGTCTGGGAGTACAAACTAATGACGAACTTTGACACACTCAGTGCAGGAATGCATGAGTCGCATGGATTTATGTCTATTTACATCAACTAAAGGAATTTGCCCCTAAGACCTTGTGGGGGCATCACAACACATTACCAGACCCCAATCAGAGGACAATAAAACTTCCACTACTTATCTATGAACTGGTCCAATATTTATGGCCATAACTGTCTATTACTCCCTCATAATGATAGTTCTGCTTCACGTCACTTGTCTTATCTATTGCATTTTTTCTGTGCTATGTTGTGCATAAATATGTGATTCTTCGGATTTTGTATTAGCCATGCCTGCTGAAGAGATGTGAGTAGTCTCGATAGCTTGCAATTTGTTACCATCTTTTCAGTTAGCCATTAAAAGGTATCAACCAGTGAGAACTCTCAATTCTGAAAATGTTTCTATCTACTGGCTAACACGGTACAAAGATATATATCTCTCCTGTACATAATGATAGTAATGTCAAGTGGCATTGAGTACACTTTACTAGAGTTGAGCGACTTTGGTCAGATCGGGTTTCATGAAACAAAATTTGTTTCAGATGAAACTCGTCCGATTAGGGCAAAAAAGTCAGAGTTTCATCCGAAACCCGACCCCAATGCAGGGAGGTGCACAGGAAGCGATTTTGGGATTTTGGGGTTTTTCAAACCCCATAATCACTGCATCAGGTGACTTGCACATTGAGACTAGAAATAGTCACATGACCAGCAACCCAGGAGAACATGGAAGAGAGTAAACTACTGAGTGCTCTTTCCCAAGCGGTGTAGGCAGGGCAGTCAGCAAAATGAAACATCATGAAAGGGATACGTCACAGTTAAAGCGATGACAAAAAACAATATATAAATGAGAAAATGAGCCCTGAACTGCGGTGATCTCTGGACCATGGGAAAATGCAGTTCATTCTGGCAGGGAGCACAGGCTCAGTGATGTCAACGCTAGTCACAGAGGCTGCGCCCGCAGCATCTCAATCACCAGAGGTTCTCAGCCGGGACGATTGCATTTTTTCACCATCCAGGTTGAAAACTATATATCACCAGATATGGATTACTGCATGGGACACAATGACAGACAGGTAGGGTATATTATTGCTTTTTTATTTTACTTTAATTACAGGAGATTGAGGGCTTCGCATGGATTAGGCGTGGTTGTAAGTATGGTTTAATTAAGAATATTAAAGGAGTCTTCTGTGTCATTATTTCAAATAAAGGACTTTATTCTGGGTGTCTGTGTTTTTTTAAGATTTGACTATGGGGTTAGTAATAGGGGCGTATTATTGACACCTCTCCATTACTAACCTTGGGGCTTGATGTCACCTGACAGTGATATCAACCCCCCAACTATTACCCACTTGCACTGCTGAGCAATAAGAACATAAAGGTTTATCTCTTTGGACTGATGAGACAAAAGTTCAACTTTTTGGAAGGTGTATGTCTCATTACATCTGGAGTAGAAGTAATACAACATATCAGAAAAGGAACATCATACCAACAGTAAAATATTAAGGTGGTAGTGTGATGGTCTGGGATAGTTTTGCTGCTTAAGAACCTGGAAGACTTGTTATGGTAAATGGAACCATGAATTCTGCTGTCTATCAAAAAGTCCTGAAGGAGAATGTCCGGCCATCTGTTCGTGACCTCAAGCTGAAGAGCAGTTGGGTTATACAGCAGGACAATAATCCAAAACTCTCCAGCAAGTCCACCTCTGAATGGCTTAAGAAAAACAAAATTAAATTGAGATGCTGTGGCATGAATTTAAAATGGCAGTTCATGCTCGAAAACCCTCCAAAGTGGCTAAATTACAACAATTCTGTAATTATGAGTGGGACAAAATCAGGAAGGATAGTGGTGAGGCCAGAGTAACATGCCTCAGCGAAAAGCCTACTCCACAAAGGTGACGGTCATTGCCTGACATGGTCCAGATGATGTTTAGTGAGACTCAGAGTCCAGACTGCGCCAGTCAAGACCCACAGTTCCGAACTGCGCTGGTCAAAACCCAGAGTCCAGACTGCATCAACTAAGACCAGGACCTGCGTCCTACGCCAGACAAGTTCCAGAAACCAGACATCACTTGTCAAAAATTGAGACACAGTCCTTCCTACCCCAGACCCAGGAGATGTCCACCGACGGTCAAGCACCAAAGACCAGCAAGGAGACGACGACCTGAGGAGCAGAGAGACAGCATGAGTGAGAAGGCCCATTACTTCCAGCTATAATATACGGTACAGGGGCTGGTTTAGGCAAATATATCAGGTAGGGAGGGGTCTGGTTGGTGTGTGGGAGGCTCAATGTACATTAATATTAATAGACTTCGTCACAAAGTCTTGCGACCTAGCAGTGACCCCCGCAAGGGCCAGAATTGTGGGAGAAACATGTGATAACTCCCGTGAATGGGTGTAACCTCCTTGTAAAGAGAACATTAGCATTATGTAGTGAAAAGCTTTCATTGTTATTAAAATAGTTTTGCTATATGGTTCACTGTTGATTTGCATTACTTAACAGCAATTGTCTTATAACTACTGTAAATTACATCATTCACTGACTCTTCTTGCCTCGTGTCCCCTGTAGTCTGCATCCAGTCAAGTGCATTACACATATACCCCTCCGTCAGGAACAATGGATCTGACAGGCGCAGCTCTTCTACTTTAATTTCTCCCTTCTCACCAGATTTTCAGGAAACCCCCTCCCTCTAGATAGTCTCCTGGCTCTAGCTGCTGTGTGAAACCTGATACCACAGTTGGTCTGCAGAGCTTCAGGAAGGAAGATATAGCTGTGCTGGGTTCTCAGGCTCATTGGTCCCGAACACATCACACTTTATAAGGTTGGTATGTAATGTTTTTAGTCATTACTATTGTTTATTTAGCTTGTTTTATGAATGGATAGAGAAAGGTTTGTGGATATTTCATATAAATAAGGCAGATTTTCTTACAAATGAAAGTGTGCTTCTCAGGCACATTGTTCCCTAATGCATATTCTCTCTCTTGCTTCAGATTATCTTCTGAAATGGAGAAGAAAATGTATGATCTTTCAAAACCCCATCATGTTGAGGAAGTGGGAAACATGCTGTTAGATGATGATGATGATGCAGACCCCACAATGAATGAGGATTTTGAAGAAAGTGAGATTGATTCTCATGATGAGGTGGAAGTCTGTGAACTAAATTCTGAAACAGAGCAAGATGGTGACAGTGATGAGGAGGAAGAAGATATAGAATCTTATTATATGGGAAAAGATAAAAAAACCAAATGGAACAAGAATCCACCCATAAAAAAAGTATGGAACCTCATAACATTATCACTCACCTTCCTGCAGTTATGGGAACAGCATGTAATGCAAAAAATGCAGCTGAATGCTGGAATACTTTTTTCACAGATGACATTCTGGACTCTATTGTCATATACACTAATCAATATATAGACAATATAAAGCAAAAGTTCATCTGTGACAGAATCCTGAAGCCCACGGATGAAATTGAACTGCGTGCATTTTTTGGATTATTATACCTTGCAGGAGCTTATATATGAAACTCCAACACCTGTACCACCTCCCAAAAGAAGGAGATGCACCACCTGCACCATGGAAAGCGGGAACAGAAGGCTTTCTAATTATGAATGTCTCAAATGTCATCATGCAATCTGCCTGACACATGCAAAAATGTATTGCAATTCTTGCTCTTTGCTTTGCAAATGTGTTTTTTCTGGGGAACCTTCAGGATCTAATTCAGATTAATTCTGTGTGCAATATTATTCTAGGTGCCAAGAAAATGTTTTTGTGCCAAAATTTTCTCTTTTTAATAACCGTTACTTGATATCATTGGGGGCTATTTGGTGGGAGTTTTGAAATTTGTGTATATCAAAGTTATTACTTTTATGTTGAGTAAATGGGTTTGTTTTGCACCTGATAATGTGTAGTCTCTTTTATTACATCCTTATGAAGGTCTCTGATCACTTTTAGATCACTGAAATTGAGAAAATTAGATATTCTAGGCATTTTTCTAGCCTGCGCTTGACAGGCACATTGTTCCATTACGAGTTAGTGCGAATATTGTTCCTGACGGAGGGATACACATATATACTCCTTTCTGTAGACAGCTAAATTTCTTCATTATGCACACACAGTCCTGACCCCCTGTACTGCTCTTAGTCCATCATCCTCCCAGCACTGATCCTCCCTCACTCTCAGTCTGGCATCCTCCCAGCACTGATCCTCCCTCACTCAAAGCCTGGCATTCTCCCAGCACTGATCATTGTTCATTCTCAGCCTGGCATCTTCCCAGTACTGATTCTCCCTCACTCTCAGACCGGCATCCTCCCAACACCTGACCTCCCTCACTTTCTCCTGCCTTGACTGCTGGTGACATCACAGCAGAGGGAGGAGGAGTTCAGTGCTGGAATCCTCAATTTTGTTCTCTTCACTGCCCTGGCCCCGCCAACCTCCACTCATTGGTTTCTGCAGTCCCCCTGCTCTACAAATATAGGGGACCCCCTCCACCAGGCCTGCCCCTGCTAACGACAAACCTGGGACTCGGTGAGCTAAAGCACCCAGTCGAGGCTCCCCTCTGCCACCAGGCTCCATACACCACTAATGGCAGTAATGTCTGGATGGCAGCCCTGGTCTTGGCTATGTGTGTATACATGCGTGTGTGCTATGTATGTGTATGCATGCGTGTGTGCTATGTGTGTGTATACATATGTGTTACATAAAATGTGTGTGTCACATGCGTGTATGTAGCATCCATATTTATAAACACTGGCAGTACAAACAAGAGTTAACATAGTAACATAGAATTTAAGGTTGAAGGGAGACTTTAAATTCTTCTAGTTCAACCCATAGTGTAACATGATCAAAAAGAAAGCAAAAAAAACCCGTGCGACAAACAATAAGCTCCACATTGGGTAAAAAAATTCCTTCCCGACTCCACATATGGCAATCAGACTAGCTCCCTGTATCAATGCCCTATCAAGAAATCTAGTATATATACCCTGCAACATTATACTTTTCAAGAAAGGCATCCAGTCCCTTCTTAAATTTTAGTAGTGAATCACTCGTTACAACATCATATGGCAGAGAGTTCCATAGTCTCACTGCTCTTGAACAGCTGACATGTGCCTCTAACAGCCGCGGGTGGAATCACGATCCACCCTCAGCTTTTAACCTGTTAAATGCCGCTGTCAATCTCTGACAGCGGCATTTAACCCACGTTTACTAGAAGCGCACCGGAAATTCTGGCCATTGGTGACCCTGTCACTGATGGGTTGGCATGTCATCCAGAGGTCTTCAGGAGACCTCTATGGTTGTTATAGCCAGGTTGCTATGAGTGCTGACTAGCAATATAAAAAAAGAATTAACTCAATCGCTAAATGGCGCAACAAGAAAAAATTATAGAGGACTATACTGTCCTGTCTAAAATGAAAACTACGCTGTGAGGATTCGCCGGTTTCTGAGCTATTATAGAATTTACAAAAGATATCACTCATATAATATAAGAAGTAAATGAAATCTTTGGCATTGTACTATGTCTATATTTCTCTGCGGTATCTGTGCATCATGAATCATGGTATGTGTTAAAGAAGCCCACTGAGACTCTTTTGCCCAGGACCCACGAAAACCTGGAGCCGGCCCTGGTCATACCACTATGTATTTCCTTGTCCTCCATTTTATAAATATTGGGGCAGGCTACACACCTCTCACACAGTGAGCTACCCCATCATGGACCTCTTGAGCGAAAGTCGATAAACCCACCATGATCCAACATATTCCCGAGGTTCTTGGATTATTTATATGTAACGGGTGGGTAAGTGAGTAAGAATTTCTTAAGGGTGTCATCACATAGCATTACAGACCATAGACCATTGTTTTTTAAAAATTGATTATACTCTGTGATGTTGAGAATGGAAATCAAGAATAGTATGTGTACCGGGATTGGTGGCCTTCAGTTTTCCCTTTGATGTAAGTATATGGACCCTTTTGGTATTAGTAGCTCAACCACTGACTGAATTGATACATCGTTTGCTGAATCCCATTTTTTTTAAATCTGTAAAATCTCCTCCTGTAATTTACCTCACTAGAGCAAATTGTTCAGGCTCGCCAAAATTGACCTGTCAAGATGTTACGGATTAAATGTTGAGAATGTGAAGAGAAAAAATGGAGGATCGTGTTTGCTTTTGTTTCTTTGTGCCATGGATGTTAGTTTGTAAGCCTGTATAAAAATGTTCAAAAAATCCATTTCAGTTGGGCTTCCTTGCATGTCAGCTTAATATTGCGACTGTTATGGTTAAGGTGAGAAATGAATTGTTACAGGTCTATAGAGGAACATTGCCATATCATTAACACGTCAGTATATCAATACATCAATATCATTAACTCATCTATACAATGACCACAAAATTGCACATGTTGTACCAATGGGGTGGAATCTGTAAAGAAAATCCCCCTCTTTGCCATAGCCCCAAGAATAAATTGCGTTACTATGGAGCTGTAGGTAGAGGGAGTCCCTGAACAGAAAGAAATCATGGGTAAGTACATACAGTTGTGGCCAAAAGTATTGACACCGCTGCAATTTTGTCAGATAATACTCAGTTTCTACCTGAAAATTATTGCAAGCACGAATTCTTTGGTATTATTATCTTCATTTAATTTGTCTTAAATGAAAAAACACAAAAGAGAATGAAGCAGAAAGCAAAACATTGATCATTTCACACAAAACTCCAAAAATGGGCCAGACAAAAGTATTGGTACCCTCAGCCTAATACTTGGTTGCACAACCTTTAGCCAAAATAACTGCGACCAACCACTTCCGGTAGCCATCAATGAGTATCTTACAATGCTCTGCTGGAATTTTAGACCATTCTTCTTTGGCAAACTGCTCCAGGTCCCTGATATTAGAAGGGTGCCTTCTCCAAACTGTCATTTTTAGATCTCTCCACAGGTGTTCTATGGGATTCAGGTCTGGACTCATTGCTGGCCACCTTAGAAGTCTCCAGTGCTTTCTCTCAAACCATTTTCTAGTGCTTTTTGAAGTGTGTTTTGGGTCATTGTCCTGCTGGAAGACCCATGACCTCTGAGGTAGACCTAGTTTTCTCACACTGGGCCCTACATTAAGCTGCAAAATGTGTTGGTAGTCTTCAGACTTCATAATGCCATGCACACGGTCAAGCAGTCCAGTGCCAGAGGCAGCAAAGCAACCCCAAAACATCAGGGAACCTCTGCCATGTTTGACTGTAGGGACCATGTTTTTTCTTTGAATGCCTCTTTTTTCTCCTGTAAACTCTATGTTGATTCCTTTGCCCAAAAAGCTCTACTTTTGTCTCATCTGACCAGACAACATTCTTCCAAAACGTTTTAGGCTTTTTCAGATAAGTTTTGGCAAACTCCAGCCTGGCTTTTTTATGTCTCGGGGTAAGAAGTGGGGTCTTCCTGGGTCTCCTACCATACAGTCCCTTTTCATTCAGACACCAACAGATAGTACGGGTTGACACTGTTGTACCCTCGGACTGCAGGGCAGCTTGAACTTGTTTGGATGTTAGCCGAGGTTCTTTATCCAACATCCGTACAATATTGCGTTGAAATCTCTTGTCAATTTTTCTTTTCCATCCACATCTAGGGAGGTTAGCCACAGTGCCATAGGCTTTAAACTTCTTGATGACACTGAGCACGGTAGACACAGGAACATTCAGGTCTTTGGAGATGGACTTGTAGCCTTGAGATTGCTCATGCTTCCTCACAATTTGGTTTCTCAAGTCCTCAGACAGTTCTTTGGTCTTCTTTCTTTTCTCCATGCTCAATGTGGTACACACAAGGACACAGGACAGAGGTTGAGTCAACTTTCATCCATGTCAACTGGCTGCAAGTGTGATTTAGTTATTGCCAACACCTGTTAGGTGCCACAGGTAAGTTGCAGGTGCTGTTAATCACACAAATTAGAGAAGCATCACATGATTTTTCGAACAGTGCCAATACTTTTGTCCACCCTCTTTTTTATGTTTGGTGTGGAATTATATCCAATTTGGCTTTAGGGCAATTCTTTTTGAGTTTTTTCATTTAAGACAAATTAAATGAAGATAATAATACCAAAGAATTTGTGTTTGCAATCATTTTCAGGAAGAAACTGAGTATTATCTGACAGAATTGCAGGGGTGTCAATACTTTTGGCCACAACTGTAGGATATGTGCACATATATTCCCTTAAAAAAACCTTTAATATTTCAATTAAAAAAAAACACCAACCCAGTGAAAAAGGTATATACCAAAGATATACCCACAACAGACTAGCCTAGCAGATACACTATAGTAGGCCTAAAATTGCCCCTACCTGACTGTGGAGGTTGGCACCTTAGAGAATTTTTTTGGCACCCCCACTCAACATAGACTATCCCTCACTGCCCTATTACACCCTACCACAAAGGTGGGAAAACAATATATTGAAGGGCAGAGATGAAGAGAGTCTTGAAACTAAAGATAATTTCCTAAAGGGTATCTGATAAGGACATAGATACTTCAAAAATCAAACATCATGAACCATGATTAGCGCTCCATCTTATCATCCGTTACAAAAGGCTATTAACTGATACAAGCCCACAGAAATGACCTCATAAGATAGACTTAGTATTTCATTCTCAGTCAAGGGAACAAGTGTACCCCACAATGGCAACTGCAGTCATGATTAAAGTCCCATAGTATGCACAATTAACTAAATCAAGTGCCATATTGCTATACAATGACTGCAAGATTCTTTGGAGCATAACATAACGTGATTCAGATGCACCCCGACGCGTTTCCCCGTCAATAGCACGGTTCATCAGGAGGTTAAAGAGACACAGATGCCGAATGCTATGGTGGATGATGACATACGCCGGCAATTCCAGGGTGGACTTAAATAACCCTCATCGAATAAGCATACCACAATAAGCTCCACCCATCGAATAGCTGGCGACATTACCGGGTCATAAACCTATGCTACTTAGCGGATGGACAAAAAAAATCTCACCCCTCACATGCGCTCCATTGCCTTATTTCCGGTACCACAAGACACACGCTGTAATATCCTGAGGTGAAACTCCCGCTCACGGGATGCGCTGTGTGGTCCACAGTGTGTAACGCACATGTCACTACCACCTTCCCTGGTTTATGACCCGGTAATGTCGCCAGCTATTGGATGGGCGGAGCTTATTGTTTTTATTGCTGGACCCTCATTTATTGCTACCCACTCTGATTTATGCAAGTTTTTAAAAAATTTAATAAACTACTGTTTTTATTCACTCCATAAGTGGATTTTTTGTTGCTGGAGCACATCTCTTTCTTCTTTGCTGACTTATCCTTAGGATAGGATTGATGGGGTCTGACATTCTAAAGCCCCACATATGCTCTGGTGGTGCGCCTTTTGTAAGCAGCAAACAGAGCATAGCACAACAGAGCTACATTTATACTGTAATGTATTGAATCTGACAGCACAGACCAGATAACAGCTTTAGGCCACGCTCACATGTTCAGTATTTGGTCAGTATTTCCTCAGTATTTGTAAGCCAAAACCAGGAGTGGGTGAAAAAGTCTGAAGTGGTGACGTGTTTCTATTATACTTTTTCTCTGATTGCTCCACTCCTGACTTTGGCATACAAATACTGATGTAAAATTCTGACAAAGCACTGAATGTGTGAATGTGTCCCTATTCTGCTGAACACCACAGCTCTATTCACTGTGTAATAAATAAGAGCAGAGCTACAGATTTCAACAGTGGTCACTGGACAGTGAAAGGAACTGTGATGTTCTTTGTTCACTATTTACATCCACAGTTGATGATGATAACAGTTGATCAGTTGGGGGTCGGGTATTGATGCAATATTGATGATCTGTCCTTAGAATAGATCATAAACCAAAATCAGCTAATCAAATCAAGGCAAATTAAATTTAAAATTTCAATTCATTCAATGTGAATCAAACTGATATGTTTAAGAAATACCAGTATAAAATAAAATGATACATTTGTTTTGCAAAAATTAGTGGTCTGCTAGTTATGTCCAAAGTTTCCAGGAAAATTGAACAATAAGGAAGTTTTGCAATGCTTTTGTCCTCAACTCATTCTTTTTATACTTGCCTCTGTGCTGTTTCTCGTATTGTAGGAGAGATATTTTGTGGCATTTGCGCAGTAATTGCTTTCTTCTGGTGACTCGACCATGCAGTCCATTTTTCTTCAAGTGCCTCCTTATTGTGCATCTTGAAACAGCCACACCGCTAGTTTTCAGAGAGTCCAGTATTTCAACTGATGTTATTTGTGGGTTTTTCTTTGCATCCCAAACAATGTTCCTGGCAGTTGTGGACAAAATTTTTGTTGGTCTACCTGACCGTGGTTTGGTTTTTACAGAACCCCTGTTTTTCCATTTATTAATCACAGTTTGAACGCTGCTGACTGGCATTATCAATTCCTTTGATATCTTTTTGCATCCCTTTCCTGTTTTATACAGCTCAATCACCTTTTCCCGTAGATCTGTTGACAATTCTTTTGCTTTCTCCATGACTCACAATCCAGAAATGTTAGTGGCTGGATGAAAGATGCAAGAGTCTGTCTGGATCCCAGAAACTCACTCAGCGTTTATGCACACACACTGATTACAAGCAAACAGGTCACAGGTGAGGATGTTACCTTTAGAAGCTAGTCAAACCCATTTGTGTCAACTTCTGTGCATGTTATCAGGCCAAAACTACCAGGGTATGTAAACTTTTGATTAGGGTCATTTGAGTGTTTTGGGTTGTCATAGAATCATAGAATCATAGAATTGTAGAGTTGGAAGGGACCTCCTGGGCCATCTGGTCCAACCCCCTGCTCAAAGCAGGATTCGCTAAATCATCCCAGTCAGATGTCTGTCCAGCCTCTGTTTGAAGACTTCCATTGAAGGAGAACTCACCACTTCTCGTGGCAGCCTGTTCCACTCATTGATCACTCTAACTGTCAAAAAGTTTTTTCTAATATCTAATCTGTGTCTCCTCCCATTCAGTTTCATCCCATTGCTTCTAGTCTTTCCTTGTGCAAATGAGAATAAAGTTGATCCTTCTACAATGTGACAGCCCTTTAGATATTTGTAGACAGCAATTAAGTCTCCTCTCAGTCTTCTCTTTTGCAAACTAAACATTCCCAAATCCTGCAACCTTTCCTCATAAGACAGGGTTTGCAGACCGGTCACCATTCTGGTCGCTCTTTTCTGAACTTGCTCCAGTTGATGTCTTTTTTAAAATGTGGTGCCCAAAACTGGACACAATATTCCAGATGAGGTCTGACCAAAGAGGAGTAGAGGGAAATAATGACTTCACGTGATCTAGACTGTATGCTTCTGTTAATACATCCTAGAACTGCATTTGCCTTTTTTGCTGCTGCATCACACTGTTGACTCATATTCAGTCTGTGATCTATTAGTATACCCAAGTCTTTTTCACATGTGCTGTCACTTAGCCCTATTCCTCCCATTCTATATATGCTTTTTTCATTTTTATTGCCCAGATGTAGTACTTTGCATTTCTCCCTGTTAAAAACCATTCTGTTAGTTACTGCCCACTTCTCCAGTTTATTTAAATCTTTTTGAATCCTCTCTCTCTCTTCTCTAGTATTAGCTATCCCTCCTAGCTTTGTGTCATCAGCAAATTTAATCAGTTTACCCTCAATTCCTTCATCTAAATCGTTGATAAAGATGTTGAACAATACAGGGCCCAGGACAGAGCCCTGTGGTACCCCACTTGAGACATTCTTCCAACTGGATGTGCAGCCATTTACGACCACTCTTTGGGTCCGATCACTAAGCCAGCTATGAATCCACCTAACAGTTGCCTTGTCCATTCCATACTTAGTCATTTTTTCAATAAGGATTGTATGAGAGACTTTGTCAAATGCTTTGCTGAAGTCAAGATATACTATATCTACAGCATTTCCTTGATCCACCCAATCAGTGATACCGTCATAGAAGGAAATTAAGTTAGTCTGACATGACTTATTAGTTACAAACCCATGCTGACTCTGTTTGATCACTTCATTCTTATCCAGGTATTGACTTACATGTTGTTTAATAATTTGTTCAAAGATCTTTCCTGGTATAGAAGTCAGACTCACCGGCCTATAGTTGCCTGGGTCCACCTTCTTCCCCTTTTTGAAGATAGGAACAACATTTGCTCTTCTCCAGTCTTCTGGCACTTCTCCTGTTCTCCAAGAATTTTCAAAGATTATGGAGAGTGGTTCAGAAATTTCTTCTGCTATCTCCTTCAGTACTCTGGGGTGTAATTCATCTGGACCTGGAGACTTGAATTCATTTAGGTTAGCTAAGTGTTTCCTCACTATCTTTCTGTTTATAGATATCCTGGATTCTTCTATTCCCTTAATAGGACAGTGAAGAACAGTTGATGTTACATTTCCTTTCTGAGAGAAAACAGATGCAAAATAGGAATTTAAAAGTTCAGCCTTCTCAACATCCTGTCTTACCATTTCATCATTTTCATCCTGTAAAAATCCTATAGCATCTTTGACTTTTCTTTTACTTTTGACATATCCCCAAAATCCTTTATTATTGCTTTTGACATCTCTTGCAAGCCTCAATTCATTTTCAGCTTTAGCTAATCTGATTTGTGCCCTGCAGATTCTGCAGACAGCATTATATTCTTCTTTAGATATGCCTCCCTCTTTCCATTTTATAAACATTTTTTTCTTCCTTTTTAGCATGTGCTTAAGTTCTGTGTTCACCCATCCTGGTTTCCTTAAATGCTTCCTATTCTTCCCTCTTTTCGGAATTGTTAACAACTGTGCTTTGAGAATTTCATTTTTCAAGATTTCCCATCCTTCCTGGACATTTTTGTCTTTAAGGATATCCAGCCATTGGATCCCTCCAATTATCTTTCTGAATCCCTTAAAATCTGCCTCTCTGAAATCTAACCTTGACGTCTGAGTCTTCACAGGTCTTCCGCCTCTAGTTATCCAAAATTCTAAAATAGCATGGTCGCTACCTCCTAGGGTTCCAGCCACTTTTACCTCCTCAACCATTTCCTCCCATATATGCATATATATGCATATATTCATGACTTTAATGAGCGGTACCAAGTGACCGCTGAAGAAAGGAGCCTGAGACCGGGAGAACCGGGGCTGCAAAAACTGTGCCAGGAGGGGGTAAGTATATGCAATATTCACCTGTCCCCGGTCCATCGCTGCATGCTACTCTGTCCTCTGCATCCTCTGGCTGTGATGTTCAGGTCAGAGGGCGCAGTGATGTAGTTAGTACGCCGCTCCCTCTGCTGCCTGAACGTCACTGACAGAGGACCCGGAAAAGACAGAATGGCGCGCAGCGATGGAGCGGGGACAAGTGAATATCACCAGTGCAGGGGTCTTGAGCCAGCGGTGACACCGGCACCTGTCCCTGCTTGCTGAGGGCCCCGGCACCTGGCCCCCAGCGACAGAGAGGTGAGTATGTCATTTTTTCTTATTTGCAGCAGCGGCAGCATATGAGGGCATAATCTATGGAGCATCTTACGGGTCATTTTATGGGGGCATAATCTATGGAGCAGCTTATGGGGCATCTTATGAAGCATCTTATGGGGCAGCATATGGGGCATAATCTATGGAGCATCTTATGGGGGCATAATCTATGGAGAATCTTATGGGGGCATAATCTATGGAGCATCTTATGGGGGCATAATCTATGGAGCATCTTATGGGGGCATAATCTATAGAATATCTTATGGGGGCGTAATCTATGGAGCATCTTAAGGGGGCATAATCAATGGAGCATCATATGGGGGCATAATCTATGGAGCATCTTATGGGGGCATAATCTATGGAGCATCTTATGTGGGCGTAATCTATGGAGCATCTTATGGGGGCATAATCTATGGAGCATTTTATGGGACCAAACCTTTATGGAGCAGCATATGGGACATATTATTCTATGGAGTATCTTATGGGGCCATTATTAACCTTTGTGCAGCATTATATGGGGCATATAATATATGGAGCATCTTATGGGGCCCATCATGAACTGTATGGAGCATTATATGGGGTGTCTGATTCAATATGGATATTCAAAAACATTTATCCTACTGATGTCTCAATTAATTTTACTTTTATTGGTATCTATTTTTATTTTTGAAATTTAACAGTAGCTGCTGCATTTTCCACCCTAGACATACTCGAGTCAATAAGTTTTCCCAGTTTTTTGTGGCAAAATTAGCGGGGTTGGCTTATACTCGGGTCAGCTTATACGCGTGTATATACAGTAACCTTTCCCGTTTTAGGTCACTTCGGATTTACATAATTATTATTATTTGCCAAATGCCAGAATAATGAGAGAATGTTCAAGGTACTTTTATTACTTACTGCAAAGTCACAAGTTTACATACATTTCATTGTTCAGTTAGCTACTATCTATTGTGTATGGGGGGCTTAATAATTTAATAGTCCTCTTTTGCTCCTGGACCAGTGATCTCCTGGTGTCTTTCCAGTCCCTTTTTTCCAAGCTCCAGATGTGTCATGCTGTTATAGCCATGATGTGTCAACAATACTGGGTCGCTCCTTCAGTCACTAATTTGCTGCAGTCACATGTCACATAGTTGGAACTAGGCAAACAAAGACTGGTAGGGTACCTGGAGGAATGGTAAACTGTTATTTCTATTGCTATTTTATACCATTGTGAGCTGTTTGTAACTGACTTCACAGGGCTGAGAAACCTGTTCCTGTCCCATTCACATATAGAAAAATTACTTATGGATCAGTGCTCTGTATTCTGTGGCTTCGTGGGAGAGATAATGTTCCATGTTTAGATATCATTTGTATTATGAACTGTAAAGTATAACAATTTACTGATAAAAATCCAGATATTCAGAAATTGTGCTTATCAAAAAAAAAAATCCATAAAGAATATAATGTATGTATGGCAATAAGATCTACATAGCCTCTGGAAGTAAGGCATGGAGTAGACAGAGCTAACATAATCATCAAATTCAACTGATCATTGCTTCTTACATTACATACTGAATAAGGAACGCACAACAGTAATTGTATGCATTTTATGCATGTGGTGGTCCGTAATATCAGATTCTGACAACAATTAAACTTATAGTAGGTTAGTGGGTTTATTTCCAAGCACTGAAGCATGATGTTAACAGTCTCTTAGTCATATGCTATTTGTAGCACTTAGCAATGTAATCAGGACTATTTACTGTCAAGAGGATACAGCTCTCATCCTGTACAAACAGACCCTGAAATATTTTCTGAAATCAAGCAGAATGAGGTTATTTCAGATCAAGGTTGATCAAGGTCCTATAGTCCAGTTAGCACATGCCATATAGGCAGCCTACACTGCTGCCATGAGGCCCAAGAAAAGTATAATCCCCGTTATGGCTTGCCTTTTACTTGTTTGCTATGGATTGTGTGAAGTTGCACAAAAAACTATAGTGAATAATTAAGGAAAAAGTCTCATGAAGTATGTTGTGTAATGACGAAGTTATGTTGTGTAATGACAATCCTGCACTATCAGGCAGGACCTTAGTTTCAGCCTAAGTTTCCACAATAAGATTTTCTGCACTGATTAGCTAATTAAGGTTACTTTTAGTTAGTTACTAGAGATGAGCGAGCATTTCAATACTCGGGTGCTCGATGCTCGAACTGAGCAATTCCTAATACTCGAAAGCTCATTTCAAGTAACGAGTATAATGGGAGTCAATGGGAAATCCGAGGATTTTTCCAGCAGACGCTACAAAGAAGGGGTAGTGAAAATGTTGAAATGGATGGGAAAAGTGCTGAATGCAAGGGAAACAGCATAGAGAAGAACGAACTCTGACTTCCAGATTGCTGCTGAGAACAACATGTATTGGTACTCTTAGACTCATAAAAGCTATGCCCTAAGTGCAATTCCTGCCACAAATTACAGGCAGGGTCGTCCATACACCCCTGAAGGCACCAACTGTATTGCCTCATTCAAATATTGTGAACAAAGAATAGTAATACTGTTACACTCATAAAGGTTTGCTCAAAGTGCAAAGCCAGGAAAAAATTATAAGTAGGGTGATCCATAGACCCTAGAAGGCAACACCTGGCGGGCCTCATTCAAATATAGAACATTAAAAACACTTTATGTGCTGCTATCATCTGTGTAAAATTCAGGTCTAAGCCAGGCTTTGTTCATTGTTATCAGAGTGAGCCTGTCAGCACTCTCTGCTGACAGGCGAAAGCGTTTGTTATGACCCCCTGCGGCACTAAACATCCACTGAGACAAGATGCTACTCGCAGGGCAGTCCAACCCCTCTAAGGCATAGGGGGACAGCTCATGCCAGGTGTCCAGCTTTGAGACCCAACAGGTAATGGTTGCAGAGAAATTAAGAATTAAGTTGGTTTTGTCAGCCAGGTATTGCTTGATCATCTTATAAAACTTTTCCCTCCTTGCCAAAAATACCCGGGCATAAGGGCATGGATGCTGGGTGGTTGTCATGAAATTGGCCCAGGCCTTTGACAGCATAACCTTGCCTCTGCTGTACATGGTGTTTGCTTCCCTCACCTCTTCTCCTTGGTTGGGTAAGGAAACTTGTCCCCTCCCGCTAGCCTTGTATGATAGGAATATTTTCAATATTTTCTTCTACAGGAATAAGAGATGCAAAGTTCTAGTATGGGTCTAGCAGGGTAAACAACCAGTAGTATTTTTTGGCCAAGATGAATGTAACATGAAGGTCACAGGAAAGGCAGCGTTACATGAAGTCTGTCATATGTGTCAAGGTTCCAAGAGCCAATACTTTCGTGACTCCACCATGATGACTACTCTCCATCTACTCCTCCTCCTACATCTCTCCCTCCTCATTCCCCTCCTCAGGTTATCCAAGTAAGAGCGAAGGGCCAAAGCATGTATGGGTACTATCCTCTTTTGCACTCAGTCAACTCCTGTTCCTCCTCATCTTCTTCAGTCTCCACCTACTCATTGTTACCCAGTCTTTCTCCGCCTCCACCTGGTCTGCATGCAAAGCTTCATGTTTAATTGTCAACAGAGACTGTTTAAGTAGGCACAGAAGCGGGATCATTGTGCTAATGATTGTATCATCGCCACTCACCATCTTTGTGGAGCTCTCAAAGTATTGGAGAACCACACAAATGTCAGACATGCATGCCTACTCTTCAGTTGTTATGTGTGGAGACTGACCAGAATACCAATAGGTGTATTGGAGCTGGTATTCTACAACTGTCCTCTGCTGCTTAGAAAGCCTTGCCAGCCGCCACCAGGTTGCATCATTATCACAAATGACCATGCCTGATTGGAGGTTCAGCAACAAATCACAGATATATCTGGCCTGTTATTCCTTTCAATAAGTTTGCCGCGATGTGCGGTTTGTCTCCTAGACAAGCTAGCTTCAACAGAGCTTGTTGCCACATCGCTGAGGCAATGCTGCAGAGCTTCCAGCTTCCAACTCATGTGAACTATAGGCTCTGAGATAGCACATTGGAAATGCAGGATGAGTAGGAGCAGGAGGACATGCAGGAACTGGTGTAGTAGGTGGGACTCCACAATGTTCACACAGTGTGCCATCAGGGAAATGTAATGTCTCTGGCCAAAAGCACTTGTGAATGTTTCAGATGTTAAGTGGACAATCCCATTAACCACGTTGGTAAGGGCACGGGTGATGTTGCTAAACACGTGCTGCTACAAGGCCGGAATGCCACAATGGGAGAATTAGTGGTGGCTGTCAACCTAGAACTGAGGGACTACACCTGTATCAGGCCAAATTTTATTTTTATTTGAAAGAAACAAAATTTCACACAAACCAAGTTCTAAAGTATATATGAGAATAGTCAATTTGGAACTACCAAATTTCTACACCCATAGAAGGACAATTTTTGGTTTTATTAGAAAATGACAAAATTTCACACAAAGTTCTACAGTATATGTGACAATGCTCAATTTCTGAACAACCAAATTTCTACACCTGTACCAGGTCAATTTTGTTTTTTTTATTTCAAAACATCAAAATTTTACATGAACCAAGTTCGACAATATACAGCTCTGGCAAAAATTAAGAGACCACCACATCAAAGCTCTGTCATGGACAGCCCATTCTCCAGACCTGAACCCCATTGAAAACCTCTGGAATATAATCAAAAGAATGACAAGCCATCAAACAAAGAAGAACTGCTTAAATTTTTGCGCCAGAAGCAGTGTGAAAGACTGGTGGCAAGCATGAAAGTTGCTTTTAAAAATCATGGTTATTCCACAAAATATTGCTTTCATATTGATTTCTGCACTCTTCCTGAGTTAAAACAATAGTATTGTTGTTTCTAAATGATTATGAATTTGTTTTCTTTGCATTATTCGAGGTCTGAAAGCACTGGGGGTTTTTGTTTTTTTTAATTTTGACCATTTCTCCTTTTCAGAAAAAAAAACAAAAGTTATTGCTTGGAAATTTGGAGCCATATTGTCAGAAGTATGTAGACTAAAAGAACAATTTACACTTTACTCAAAAATATACCTATAAAGAGAAAAATCAGACAAACTGAACATTTGGAAGTGATCTCTTAATTTTTCCCAGAGCTGTATATCACAGCATCTGAACTTGACCTTGAAATTGATCCCAGACCCTATCTCAATGCAAATCAATGGTGACAGGAACTTTAATGCTTTAAAATGGCTGTAAAATGGACCCTTCTTTCTTTTTTTATATGTATAAAATTTTATTTTTTTTAACAATAATAATCAAATAAAATGATTATTTTATTATACAGAAGTTTTTTGCAACACTTTTTTGTTACCTATGGTTCACACATACCTGGGTTTTTAGTTGTATTTATTGAATATTAGTAAGTCTTGAATTTATTTTTATTATCATGACATTTAGTTAGAATCATCAAATATACTGTTGTTCAAACAGAAAAGTCCGAGCTACCATGGATTTCAAGACCAGGGAAACCTCCTGGCATGCCAAAGCGGCTGACATGTTTAAGAAAGGTGCTGGATAAGATACCAGCCACATCTCTGTTTCTAGCCAGGAAATTCTAAAGTATAGAAACACATTACACAAAAAAACAAATTATGGTGGACTAAGATTTCGCTGGAGAATCACTTTGACCAAAAAATTATGCCAAGGGGATTAAGGATACAAGTATACCCCACATTTGATCTAGAGGATGACAATCTGACACAAAGATGGATCAAGGCAGCCAATACATGATCTATGGAATTTATCCAAATAATCAATTAAAAAAATTCTCTGTCGATGAAGAAATTAGAAGAGGAGATATTAGATCTTCAAAAGAGTCTCCAACAAGAGATGAAATTGGAGTTGTTTCAGGAGGCTATTGCAAATCTTGAAAAAGATCTAGAAAAATGGGGAAAAAAATATTAGCGGGATAAACTGAAGAAATTTGAGCATGACATGCCTGATTTTACCACAGGAAAAATTTTCCGTTGTCAGATGAGGAAAAATTTAAATAAAAGAAATTTTCCATGAAGACACTCTGTTCAATCGGTTTCTTCCATGAGTGATAATGGTAGCCAAATCTCAGAGTTTGAACGTGGCCCTAGGACCAGACAATTTGGGAGGAGAAACCAACATCACAATAAAAATTTCAGAGAGGATGGCCTCAAGGTAATAAACTTATCCTCACATAATCTTACAAATATACAGACTTCTTTGTTACAAAAAGGGTTAACTTTCTCTCCATCTTCTCACCTAGACCCGTTTACGGTAACAAAAGATTTACTTTTCTTTGCTAGAAAATTGATTCTTCAGAAACTACATTTTAAATCAGATTGTAATGAATTGTTTCCAACTAAAGAGGAAGAGGAGGCCCTACAAACTCTCCAATCTTTGTTGGATGAGAATACATCAGAGGTGAGCAACTTTCCAGTACACCAACTTGGTAAATCCAAAAAATCCCCCCCCCATTATCTCTTGTTCCAGCAATTGAGGTATTTACAAAAATGGTTTAAAATGAAAAATGAGATTGGAACTTTTATGGCTAGCCATATATCCAACCTAAATTCTGGAGGGAAAAAGGTTGTGAGGGAATTGGAACTTTGGGATGATGTGCTGTTCAAAATGGCGGACAAAGGGGGCAATATTGTCTTTTGACCTAACCATTTGTACGAAGCCCAGGCCAATAAATTACTACATAATTCTGATTATTATAAACAATTAACATATAACCCCACTTCTAAATTTCAAAAGTAATTAGTATTGATCTTAACTACAGCTTTTGAACAGGGCATTATCCCCAAAAAATCATGGATATAGTTAAAAATCTGCATCCTAAATTGCCAACATTCTACTTGATCCCCAAGATTCACAAGAATATCATAGATCCTCCGGAAAGACCAATAGTGTCAGGGAACGGTGGCCTTTGTGAAGCAATGTGTGATTTGATTGATTATTTTCTAAAGCCACTAGTACAAGAGTTACCATCATACATCAAAGACACTCCTGCGGTACTTTGCCAACTTGATAATGTAATCTTGGGTGAAGGTATGCTTTCAGTGACTGCAGACGAGGAGACATCCATCATTGTAACTGTTTAAGAGCTGTACAGTGGTTTTTACAGACCAGCAATATTGAAAAACCTATGGCTGATTTACTTCTCATACTTTTGGAATTCATTCTGAGACATAACACATTCAAGTTCAATAAAAATATATTTTTGCAGATACAGGGGACTGCTATGGGGGTATCCTGTGCCCCCTCATATGCAAATTTGTTTTTTGGATTTTTGGAACATGAACTGTTTTAGAATGATACAGTGCCTGGTGTCCACAAGATCCAAAAATGGCTAAGGTATATAGACAATATTTTGTTTATTCGGTAAGGATCAGTAGTAGAGCTTGATACATTTATTTGGGAAGGATCAGTAGTAGAGCTTGATACATTTTTGAACAATTTTTTTGAAGGGTTAGACACCACCAAAATTTATCCAAGAACACATTATACTGTATGGGTGAGCAAAATAATACCGATAAATTTTCAATGTTTTGGATGGCTGTATACCACCAATATGCACCCAAGAAAACATAATAACCTGAATGGATAAACAATATAATAGTGATACATTATTGACAAGTTTTATTAGGGTTAAATAGCTGCGAAATGTACCCAAGAATATATTATACTGTATAGATGAGCAATATAATACTGATACATGTTTGAAAGCGTTTTTCAGGATTATATAGCAATGAAATGTACCCAAGAACACATAATACTTTAAGGATGAGCAATATAATACCAATTAATTTTTAACAAGTTTTTTGAGGGTTATATAACAACATAATGTACCCCAGAAGAAGAAATAAAGAATGGGTGAGAAATGTAACCCAGCAAAAAAATTAACCCTTTTTTGGAGTGTTATATATCATAAAAAATTACCCAATAACACAGAATAGTGTATGGGTCAGAAATGTAACATAGCAACATTTTACAATGATTTTTTGAGTGTTATATAGCACATAAAAGTAACACAAAGCACATAATACTCGGGTTGCTATTTTTAGGCTGGAGGGGAGCCTATATCAATGTCCCCTTAACAGCCTGAGAATACCAGCCCTCAGCTTTAGCAAGGCTGGCGGTCAAAAATGGGGGTACTCCATGCCGTTTTTTAAATTATTTATTTAAATAATTAAAAATAAACAGCATGGGGACCCCTCTAATCTTGATAACCAACCTTGCAGAAGCTGACAGTTGAGGGTTGCAGCCCCCAGCTGTGAGTTTTGACTGGTTGGTTCAATAAAATAGGGGGGAACCCACGTTGGGTTTTTCATTCAATTTATTAGATTGCAGACGGCAGCTGAGGAAAACTCCGATCATCCGCTCCTGCTGTCGCTGTTATTAGCGGCAGCAAGTGTCGGATGATGGGAGTAATTGTCCCAAAAGCCTCACCTGCTGTCACCATTCTGACTTTAATATAACTCTCATCATTCTTACCTGCTCGCGCCGATTGCCGGCAGAGCAGGGGAGAATGATGAGAGTCGTCTTCAGCACCTGCCGCCGGGAACGAGCACTTACTGTACCGCTTCTTCCCCACTCCCAATGCGTGTCACACGGGGACATCAATGTGTGTTCTCCATGTGCACGTGTAGGGATGTTTTGACGTCCATGCTGATGGTAAAAAACGGACATGTCAGCATGTTTTGTCCATGGACACATGGTCCGTGGAAACACACTGACATGTACATACGTGTAAAAATGTCACCACACGCACCGGAGACACGGATGTGTGAAAGAGGCCGTAGTTAGAGTCTGTCCTCCCAGGACCCTTTTAAATAATTTTAACATTATGCTTGTGGTATACAGTATTGTTACTTATATATAACTTGGTAAGTACCTACAACGTGGACTACTAGATGTATGTTAGAAACCTTAAAAGTGAAAATACAGCAAGCATCACATGTAAAAGTTAAAGGGAATCTGTAAGTAGGATCAACCCTCCTAAGCCATATATATGGGCATGTAGGTCACAAAAAGCTGATTAAAATGAAAAAGTGATATCTTATTATCTGTGATCTGATGACTTATTCCAGAGATATCCATGTTTTTTCTTATATGCAAATTAGCTATTAAGATTTATGGGTCAGACACTGATCTGCATCATAATCTGACTTCACAGTTTAATTTTACTAATAGGAGGGGTTCCCAGTGTGAAGTGTAATGGCTGCTCTCCTGATCTCATTGCAGAGTTACGTATGATTATAACTGACACATAGACAGCACTGAAATCATCTGCTGTTTTCCTCTCATAGTGCTTCAGCTTCCATTACACAGATGGCAAATGTTGCAATATAGCAGAGCTGTGAGAGCTGCAGCAAATGTGATTGCAAGGACAAAAATGCAGTTCTACTGTGCTGTGTTAGGCTGGTTTCACATTTGCGTCTGTTTGCACAGCGTTTCATCTGCTGCAATCTGTATGCATCATGTTTCCCTATCTTTAACATGGTGTACGCAGAGGCATGCATTTGCACCAGTTCACATGCG
This sequence comes from Dendrobates tinctorius, assembly GCF_039654945.1. Classification (NCBI taxonomy): domain Eukaryota; kingdom Metazoa; phylum Chordata; class Amphibia; order Anura; family Dendrobatidae; genus Dendrobates; species Dendrobates tinctorius. The sequence goes on from NW_027361679.1 coordinate 65,876,352, forward strand.
TCAGTGTACGCATGCGTTGTTTTTCGGTGTGCGACAGGGTACAGTGAACGCATCATGTTGGATTTTTGGAAGCGGCAAAAGTCCTTCAAATATGCGCATTCATGCGTCAAATAAATGCATTACTGTCTGGGAACGCATGCGTACGCAAGGACATGCGTACGCACATGCGTTCTATATTCAAGCATTTTTATTGAGTTGGTCCAGGAAGTGATTCAACCACCTGATAATTGAGAACTATATAATAGGAAGTGTGGACACAGCAAGGCCATAACTCTCTGGACGCTGGATGATACCACAACACTGGCTATATAAGTATAGAACTTTAGAAAATGTCATCCTCCCTCACTGCTGTTTGTACTAAATTTTTTTTCTATTTACTTTAAGACATGTCGAGTGGTCTGGTACAGTGGTTGGCTCCTGGTTGGCTCCTGGTGCAGTGGGTTTCTCCAGTTCGTCTCCTGGTGCAGCTTTCTGTCGTGGTGAGGACAACACTGTCTATGTAAGTATAGAAGCTTTGGAAATGTCTGTCTCTCTGAATGCTTTTTCTGTTCCTTGTAGACTGGCCGATTCTCTCTGGCGCAGTGGGTGTTTCCTGGTGCAGCAGTTTTCTCCATTTCGTCTCCTGGTGCTGTGGTTGTCTCCTGTTGCTGCCGTCTGTCCCTGGCCTCTGCTGACTGCTGCCGTGTTGGACTACTGCCTGTACATTGTTTTTGGATCTTTACAAGTTTAATTTTTCTTCTGTTCTTTTCTGTAGTGTTTCACTTGACTGCTGCCTGCTCTTCAAAATGTCCTCAAGTGAATAACAGACTTCTTCCCAGGGTGGACCTGACAAAGATTATGTAATCACATTTGTTACACTGATTGGTATGTATTGACTGGCAATACTCCACATGTGTTAAATCATTTAATTTCTTTACAGGAACCTGGCAGTAATGAAGAGCAGGAGTAGTCCAGTGGAGAGGATTCTTCCCATGTGCTCATGTGTCTCAGGAGGAAAGACGGGGTTTATGCATTCCTTTCATCAGAGTTGTAATACAATTTTTTTTCAGTTTTACTTAAAATTCTTTTTTTCTGTTTTATCTATAGGTTTCACAATGGGAAGAAGCCACACTCGACACAGACAACGAGCAACTTATTCATTTGCAAGAGCGAATACTGATGTGGGACACCCGTGACCGTCAGCACTCCCACAATGTGGTGATTCGATGGCTCTGGGAAGAAGTGGCAACATTGCTGCTGCCTGGTTGGGACTGTGCCATGCCGTGAGCCAGAACTGATTTTGGTAAGTATTGCAATGTGGTCTGGACTGGCAGTGAACCTGTGAATGGATAAGCATTGTTTTCTAATTTTTTTTTCCCTTCATGTGAATCAAAATCCATAGGCGCTTGATAAAGGACCACTTCAACAAGGAAATGAGAGAGGAGGTTTGGGTTCAAAGTGGATCTGCTGCATGGTTCTGCAAATACAAGTACCACTGGGACCTTGCTTTTCTGAGGCCTGTTCTGGCTCAGCGAACGTAAGTATATAATTTTTTTTTTCTTTTCACTAATGTTTAATTTTTTTCCACACACAGAACCAGGAGCAGCACAACACAACCTTGATTTTTGCACTATTGTTTTTCTCTTTTCCACACAGAACCTGGGGCAGCACCACAGAACCCGGATCATCCTCGGTTGAAGTAGCAATCCAACAGTCACTGAACAGACGCAGTCCCAGTCATCCACCGGCGATGGAGCAACCTTGCAGGCTTTATAGGCTGGGGAAGTGGCAGCCGGTCCTTCAGGTTTTCCCCTCTCACAGCCCTCTGCCTCTGCTTTTGCTGGGTCTTCTCGTCAGCGGCAGAGGGCCTGGGAGAGGTCAGGCATGCCCGAGTTTCTGCAATTAATGTTGGTCTTCCAGGATGGGATTAGGTTGATTTGCTGACAAAGTGAAGAGTGGGTTCAAGGAAGTCAACACATGCCTTGACTGTCTGGAAGGCGACCTTGAGAGACAGGTGCGACATTTTTTTTCTGCAATTGAGCGGAGCATGTCGGAAAACCTTATGCCTCAATTCCAGCTGAACATCATGCAGGCCTGCCAGGTTGCTTACAGCCACCCATTACAGCAGCAGCAGCAGTCCCAGCAGCAGTCACAATCCTACAATCAACAGGCCGGAGGATATTACCAGTAGCCAATCTACTATCCAGCTCCCACAGCACCGAACTATCCGCCACCACCTTCAGTTCACCGAGCAACCACTCTGCCAAGTCCTTCAACCCTGCAGCAGGCAGCATCCACCATGCTCCAGAGTCCAGCAGCCATGCAGCCAGCAGGATAAACGATGCTGCCCAGTTCACCACCCGTGCCCAGTCCAGCACCCCTGCCCAGTCCAGCACCCCTGCCCATTCCAGCACCCCTGCCCACTACAGCACCCCTGCAGCCAGCAGTATTCACAATACGGCCCAGTCCAGCACCATGCCAGATGACTGCTACAGAGCCCAGAACTCCCACTCGGCCAAGAAAAGCGAAGTCCAGAAAAAAAATCAGGCATCAGGACTAAAACCAGGAGCCAAAAAAATATGCCCACCTTGAACCCACCACCTCCAACCTCACCTACCAATTTGTCACTACCTTCCCTTGTGTCTCTGTCTGTTCATTCCAGTTTGTCTATCGAATCCCATGATTCCACTTTGTCATCTATCCCCAATGTCTCCACTGCCATCCCTGATCCAATCCTTCAATTTGTTGCCCTTTCCCCTGTAGACCCTTTCCCTGAAACCCCTTCCTCATTAACTACCAACCAATAGAGTTGAGCGAAATTCATAAGTCGCCGACTTTTGCTAAAGTCGGGTTTCATGAAACGAAACCCGACCATAGCGTGAAGTCGGCCATGAGGTCGGCGACCAGAGCGCCAAAGTCGCGTTTCAAATTATGCTTCTAGCGCTCTTTTTCAGCCAATGATGGAGGATGCACACTGTGGGCAACGCGATGACATGGGCAGCGGTCACTACCATCTTTGAGAAGGGCATGCAAGTGATTGGCTTGCTTTGTGTGGCGTCACAGGGGCTATAAAAGGGCATGCACGTCGACCGCCATCTTACTTCTGCCGATCTTAGCATAGGGAGGGATAGGTTGCTGCTGCTGATTCTGAATAAGGCTACTTTCACACTTCAGTTTTTTTTCTATCAGGCACGATGCGGCGCAGTGCCGCATCACCGGATCCGGCATAAAATGTGAAAAACTGATGCACCGGTTCCGTTTTTTTGCCGGATCCGGCATAATCCGGTGGCCGGATCCAGCAAAAAAACGGAACTGGTGCATCAGTTTTTCCATCTGTTTCGGCCGTTTTTTGCTGTATCTTGTTTTTTAAAAATGCCCAAAAGCCACCAATGGCTAGTGGTATTCAAAGGAAAACCTATATATACCTTGGCTTTACACCCTGTTGAGAGGTTGTTGTTTTGGAGCAAGATGGAAGGTATTATTGGAAACATCGTGCAGGCTTACATTGATTTTACTTTTGAGGCCAATTCTTTGGCAGCAGTTGTCATGGAGAAGGAGCGACAAAGGCAGCGTATAACGCGTCTGCGCCAACGTCATTTCTGGATTCACCCTATAACCGCACAGAGGATGACACTGGGAGTCTTTGCAACGTTATATTTGGCGTTGCAAGGAAATCCAGAGAAGTTTTTGCATTATACAAGGATGAAAGTGGAAACTTTTGTTTTTTTGCTGGACAGGGTTGCAGAAGTGATCCGGAGACGTGACACCTACTGCTGCTTCTCCATCTCACCACCGGAGCGTTTGATGGTCACTCTCCGGTAAGCCAATTTTTATTGTTTCTCCTCCAAAGCAGACTTCAGTATACTGGAAAAGTGTCTCCTCCTGTTGTTGCTGTTATTTTGCATTAATTATTGTTTTTGACTTTTCCCACAGATTCCTTGCAACAGGCGAATCCCTTTCCTCACTACATTACCAGTATAGGATTTGGATTTCAACATTATCAGGTATCATCAAGTACACATGCCGCGCATTGTGGGACAGTCTATATGAAGAGTTTATCCCACAGCCCACAACAGAGAGGTGGCTAGAAATAGCTGACCAATTTTACAGCATCTGTCAGTTTCCGAATTGCCTGGGTGCAGTTGATGGCAAGCACATCAGGATCACAAAACCAGCTGGATCAGGATCTGAATTTTTTAATTATAAAAAATATTTCTCTATAGTCCTGATGGCGATTGCAGACGCCAAGCACAAATTTATAGCGGTGGATATTGGGGTCTATGGACGCTCCAATGACTCACAAGTTTTTAAAATTTCAGCAATGGGCCGTAATTTGTATGGAAACACATTTCAATTCCCACCTCCAAGACCACTTCCTCAAACTTCTGCGCCACCACTGCCATTTGTCTGCATAGGTAATGAAGTGTTTCAACTGTCAGAACACCTGCTCAAGCCGTATGCGAGCAGAGACTTGATACCAACAAAAAGAGTGTTCAACTATCGACTGACACGAGCACGGAGGATGGTGGAGTGTTCTTTTGGAATTCTTACAGCAAAATGGAGAGTTCTGTTGACCGCAATTAACTTGAAAACTGAAAATGTGGATGAGGTGGTAAAAGCATGTGTTGTCCTACACAATTTTGTTATTACTAAGGAACAGATTGCCATAGAAGACAATGATGTCGAAACCACATTGCATGATTATCGTACTGTTAATGTGCGAAGTACTCTAGCAGTATCCAGAATGAGGGACACATTTGCCGAGTACTTTATGTCACCTGAAGGTAGAGTTGAATGGCAGGATGACATGGTTTGAGATTTCAAAACCAATTTTGTACCTTGTTGTACTGTACAATTTTTGGGGGTAAAGTTATTGTACCTTGTTACCTTGCATTTTGTCAAAGTATTGTACCTTTGTAACAGTATTCTAAATTCTTTTACTACCTTTTTTTTACCCAAAGTATTCTAAACTATGAAATTCCTGACAATAAAGCTAAAGAGGAATCATTTATTTAAAAACTTTCTACAAATTCATGTAGTGTGGGGTGTAGAAAATAATGTAGGGGCTATACAGCGGTATTATGGAGGGAGGATGGGGTTGGTGATTTCTACGATATTATTGACCTCTTTGTCCCTTTATAAAAAAAAAAAATGTTCTTTTTTTTAACAATTCTTACATAGTACCTGACCGGCACTACGCCGACCACCATATTAAACTACCCCAGTGATGGGTATGCCAATGTGACACCCGCTGGTGATCCAAGGACCTTCCACAGTACAGGCCTCCCCCCACCACCACACACATGTACGTTTACTCATACACGTGCTTGCACACACACTCACATACTCACACGTACTCTTACACACTCGCTAAGGCCGGTTTCACATTAGCGCTTTTTAAGCGCACGCACGGCCGGGGGTAGCTCCGCCCCTGAGCCGGCTCTCTGCCCGGCGTGCCCGCCCCTTGCTTGTAGCGCCGCCTACTAGCGGACAGCGGCGCCTGCGATCAGCGCACCCTATCTTTAGCATAGGGTGCGCAGATCGTGCGCGGGCCTTGCGCTAGTTGCGCTTTGACCTGCGCTGCGCACTTTTGACGGTGCGCCGTGCGCGCCAAAATCAAACTTTTCGGATTTTGGCGCGCACGGCGCACCGTCAAAAGTGCGCAGCGCAGGTCAAAGCGCAACTAGCGCACGGCCTGCGCACGATCTGCGCACCCTATGCTAAAGATAGGGTGCGCCGATCGCAGGCGCCGCTGTCCGCTAGTAGGCGGCGCTACAAGCAAGGGGCGGGCACGCCGGGCAGAGAGCCGGCTCGGGGGCGGAGCTAACCCCGGCCGTGCGTGCGCTTAAAAAGCGCTAATGTGAAACCGGCCTTACTCTCCCACACTAACTCACTCACACTCACATACTCACACACACTCACATGCCCACACACTCATTCAGTTTTATACATAGACATTTAATATTCAACAGTAAATGAAACACAATAGAATTTATTGACTTCAAAAAAAATTTATTTTTTATCAACTTTAGCTGAAATTTTTTCTTTCAGAATATTTTTTGGAGAAAACTTTTTGGTGAAAAAAACACCTTAAAGATTTGTGTAATGTGTAGCGGAAATAGTATTGGAGGGGAACTCAGTTTGGACCACTTCAACAACGGCGTTAGTGTGGGAGGATGGAGTTTGTGAGGGTTCAGAGACCAAAGGACAAGGTATAGGAATGGAGAAAGAAGGTGAAGGGGTGGATAAAGCAGGTGAAGGAGTGGAGAAAACAGTAGACTGGGGGAAACAAAACTGTGGGTGTTGATTACGGACGGTTGAATTTGGGATGTGGAAGGAGACTGGATGTATTGGGCAGGAAGTGTAGGTTGGGAAGTGAGTGTAGGTTGGGAAGGGAGTGTAGGTTGGGAAGGGAGTGGAGGCACGGATGCGGTTGGGAACTGGTACGTGGAAGGAGACTGGAAAGGGGCAGGAGGTTGGTACTGGGTAAAATAGTATGGTACAGGAGGGGTAGGAAGGACAAGGCCTGGAGCAACTACTGGGCCGGTTGTAGGGGCTACTGATGTCACCTGTGCTAAGGCCACCTGGCAGGCCTGCATTACATGCAGCTGCTGTTCAGGAGTTAGGTTGTCAAGGCTCTCAATTACAGCTTTGAAAAAAGAATGATGCGGTGCTTTATTTGCATCTAAATGCATCCTTTCAACACGTGTACTTAAATCATGCACCTCTCGACTAACAAGATTGAACCCAGCAGATATTTGCTGGGTCATGACTTTCATAGCGTTTTGAAAGGATGCATGTAGATTCAAAAACTCCGTAGCAAACTGCCTTTCCTGACCCCGCTGACGCTGACGCAGGTGTTCTATAGAGGGCAGCTGTGTCAGAGGGGTGAGGTAAAGGAATACCTACCTCATCAACAGCAGCTTCATGTAATGAAGCCTGCACAGATGCTCCAGCAGAGGTTGATGGGGCTGAGGGATTACACACAAGGGAAGGCAGGGAGGGTGCAGAGGGGTTGGGTATGTCGTGGTCCCCGGTGACGGCCTCCTGGGGGATTGCTCCAGAAGGGTTCAATGCAGGCTCCCGCGTGCTGCTAAAGGTGCTGTTGAAAAAAGTAGACAAAAAAATGACATTAATGTCATGCTATTGATTAGGCCTGACTGAAAAAAAAGGGTACACATTTTAACAGTTTTATTTAGTAACTTCTGGTAGGAATGTTTACCTTCTTGTCACCATAGTTGATCGGAGGAATGCCAGGGCCTGGGCATATTTATAGCGGCTCCTGCGTCCTCCTGATCCACTGGGAGCCTGTATCTCTTTGTTGAACTCCTTCTTGAAGCGATCCCACATTGACCGCCACCGCAACTGAACTCTTTCCCCTGAAAAGTGAAAACACAAAATGGTTAGCATCAAGCACAATACACCCGGAAACATTACTGAAATGTGAATATTTACGCTTTTCTTTATGTGCCCGATAATGGAGTTCCTCCCAGTTATGTACCACAGCCTGGCACACCTCCTCCCAGAGTCGTTTAGTAACACTAGCATCCGCATGGAAGCGGTCAGCCATATTCCATAGCGGCTCACGATCTTTCACCATATCAATGAGGAGGTCAACATCAATAGCCCCCTCCTCACTGTCTGAATCGCGAGCACGCTCTGAAGCCTGTTTAAAAACAAAAAAGGTAGACATAACAATCACAGCATTAAGTACAAACCTTACAAAAGACCACAAAAAATTACTTACTCTTTGGCGACCGCCCCGACGTGGTTGCCGACGACTCTGGGAGGCACTTTGAGGAACTCTCCGACGAGACACAGAATCAGAAGCCTTTAATGAAAAAACAACAAGAAAAGGAAAATTAAATGCTGTTATGTTGACCTGTTTTTTGAGTCCAGTGAAGTGTCTGAAGATCTTTTAGTGCAATGCATGCAAAGATACTTACACTCGGGGAGCCCACTACAGGCATTTCTCCGCTACGTCCATCTCCATCTGAGAGACCCTCTGGTTCAGCTTCCTATTAAACAAGAATGCAAATATAGGGTTATGTGAACCAAGAATGTTCTGTAAAAAAAAAAATTAAACATATGTACCTCATTTCGCTGGCGATGTGAGGGAGGGCTCCCAGAAGAAGACATGTCTGGCCGAAAATCTGTAAGTGCAAATAATTGTTACCTACAACACAAACCATATTTAAAGCATTCAGGCCTTAATACTTACATTATGGGTTGAAATGGGTTCACACAAGGTTTGGCAGTGGTAGCCTGGGCAACTTCCTGCATGAAACAAGCACGATGTAGTTAATATTTGTTATGTGTGCAACAATGATTTTTAAAATAAAGCAAAAGAAAGAAAAATGTAAAAAATAAGATATTTTGAATTCCACTCTCACCACCCTATAAAATGCAGCTTGGACAACCAATCACCGCAAAAATTCTAACAACTTAATCCGTATATACTCGTGTATAAGCCGCCCCGTGTATAAGCCGACCACCCTAATTTAGGCCAAAAAAAATGGTTACACTTATTGACTTGTGTATAAGCCAAGGGTGAAATCCATAGACTATGCCCCCATATGCTGCTCCATTGAATATGCCCCCATATGCTGCCCAAAAAATTTTTAAAAAAAAATAACCTCTTGTGGGTCCATCGCCGCTGTCTGCCACTTCTTGTGTCAGTGACTGTTCAGCCCGCATAGGGGTGGTACGCACTTATCACGTCACCGCACCCCCTGCTGTCTAAACACCACTTACACAGGATGCAGTGAGCAGCGATGGACCCAGGAGAGGTGAATATTGCTATACTCACATCGCATAGATTCATGAATGGTAATGAGCGGTACCACGCTACCGCTGAAGACAGGAAGGGAGACAGTGGAGAAGGGAGCAAGGCTACAGATACGGCAGCAGGACTGGTAAGTATGATCTGTGACACCCCCACTCCCCCTCTAACCCACAGGTATATGACCCATGTATAAGTCAAGAGGGGGACTTTAAGCCCAAAAAATGGGCTGAAAATCCCTGCGTATACACGAGTATATACGGTACCCCTCCCTACAGTATTTACACATAAATACACACACTCAACCAAGTATTACCTTGCAAACTACATCACACTGTCCTTCATAATTAAAATCCCTCCCCACACTGATGAACACAGCTGTAACCTTTTAAAAACACTAGTACAATGTAAGAACAACATTAACGTACGTGTGTGTGTGTGTGTATATACAGTGGGGAAAAAAAGTATTTAGTCAGTCAGCAATAGTGCAAGTTCCACCACTTAAAAAGATGAGAGGCGTCTGTAATTTACATCATAGGTAGACCTCAACTATGGGAGACAAACTGAGAAAAAAAATCCAGAAAATCACATTGTCTGTTTTTTTTTCATTTTATTTGCATATTATGGTGGAAAATAAGTATTTGGTCAGAAACAAGCAATCAAGATTTCTGGCTCTCACAGACCTGTAACTTCTTCTTTAAGAGTCTCCTCTTTCCTCCACTCATTACCTGTAGTAATGGCACCTGTTTAAACTTGTTATCAGTATAAAAAGACACCTGTGCACACCCTCAAACAGTCTGACTCCAAACTCCACTATGGTGAAGACCAAAGAGCTGTCAAAGGACACCAGAAACAAAATTGTAGCCCTGCACCAGGCTGGGAAGACTGAATCTGCAATAGCCAACCAGCTTGAGTGAAGAAATCAACTGTGGGAGCAATAATTAGAAAATGGAAGACATACAAGACCACTGATAATCTCCCTCGATCTGGTGCTCCACGCAAAATCCCACCCCGTGGGGTCAGAATGATCACAAGAACGGTGAGCAAAAATCCCAGAACCACGTGGGGGGACCTAGTGAATGAACTGCAGAGAGCTGGGACCAATGTAACAAGGCCTACCATAAGTAACACACTACGCCACCATGGACTCAGATCCTGCAGTGCCAGACGTGTCCCACTGCTTAAGCCTGTACATGTCCGGGCCCGTCTGAAGTTTGCTAGAGAGCATTTGGATGATCCAGAGGAGTTTTGGGAGAATGTCCTATGGTCTGATGAAACCAAACTGGAACTGTTTGGTAGAAACACAACTTGTCGTGTTTGGAGGAAAAAGAATACTGAGTTGCATCCATCAAACACCATACCTACTGTAAAGCATGGTGGTGGAAACATCATGCTTTGGGGCTGTTTCTCTGCAAAGGGGCCAGGACGACTGATCCGGGTACATGAAAGAATGAATGGGGCCATGTATCGTGAGATTTTGAGTGCAAACCTCCTTCCATCAGCAAGGGCATTGAAGATGAAACGTGGCTGGGTCTTTCAACATGACAATGATCCAAAGCACACCGCCAGGGCAACGAAGGAGTGGCTTCGTAAGAAGCATTTCAAGGTCCTGGAGTGGCCTAGCCAGTCTCCAGATCTCAACCCTATAGAAAACCTTTGGAGGGAGTTGAAAGTCCGTGTTGCCAAGCGAAAAGCCAAAAACATCACTGCTCTAGAGGAGATCTGCATGGAGGAATGGGCCAACATACCAACAACAGTGTGTGGCAACCTTGTGAAGACTTACAGAAAACGTTTGACCTCTGTCATTGCCAACAAAGGATATATCACAAAGTAATGAGATGAAATTTTGTTTCTGACCAAATACTTATTTTCCACCATAATATGCAAATAAATTGAAAAAAAAACAGACAATGTGATTTTCTGGATTTTTTTTTCTCAGTTTGTCTCCCATAGTTGAGGTCTACCTATGATGTAAATTACAGACGCCTCTCATCTTTTTAAGTGGTGGAACTTGCACTATTGCTGACTGACTAAATACTTTTTTTCCCCACTGTACATACATATACATGGTGGGCAGGCAGCGGGAGGTCCAGCATGGGACTCCAGCGTGGTGGCCAGCAGTGACGGCAGTGGTGGGGGTTCTGCGGCAGAGGGGTCCAGTGGCGGTTGTGGGGGTCATGGTGGCGACAAGTCAGCAGGAAAGACAGCAGCTTGTGACCTGTGAAAAGGCCGCAAGCCACAGTCTCCTGGCGCCTGTGATGGGGATGGGTGGGCAAGCATCGGCAGATCTGGCAGGGGAGGGGAAACAACAGCAGCATGTCCAGCAGTAGCAGCGGCAGGGGGGGAGCCGTGGCAGTGGTGGGGTCCCAGCAAGGACCTGCTGGTGGTACTGTGGAAAGGCATGGTACCAGCAGTGGGTGCCATATTGAAATAGCCATCACTTGGGTTTTCCAATTTGGCGGTCGACGTTTTTCCAGTAGGTGCAGTGGATTGTGTGAATCAAGGACAGGCAGACAGAAGTGTACAGAAATATAATAAAAAACTATTATGCTTGCAAGGAAATGTTGAAACTCACACTCAAACTCCTGCTGGATGGATGTCCAATATAGTGTTTTTGGCTGGCAAATCCAGTTGGTTGGTAGGTGGTGGATGTCTGGCTGGCAAATCCAGAGGGTTGGTGGCTATCTGGCAAATCCAGAGGCTGTGTGGATGAAATCCAGTCAGTAGCTCTTCCTCCTCTGCATTCAGTGTGACAGGATGAATGCCCTCTACCTTTCCTATAGGGGGGGTGGAGATTGGCAGGTGTTTTTCTCAAAATTTGATACTTTTTTGAGCATGCTCAGTCCAAAAACCGGATCTGGTGCCGGAATCAGGCAAAAACTGGATGCCGCCGGATCAGGCGCCCATAGGCTACCATTATACAAAAAAACGGATGCCGCCGGATCCGGCGTCATCCGGTTTTTAACCGCAGACAAAAAATGTTACATGAAACATTTTTTTCAGATGCCGGACAGGCTATTTTTACCGGATTCGGCAAAAACCGGATACGCCGCATAGGCATCCGGCGCAATGCGGTGATAATGAAACTCTATGGGGAAAAAAACGGACCCGGTGGCAACAGGCACCGGATCCGGTTTTTACACTTTTCGCCGCATCGTGCCTGAAGTTGGAAAACTGAAGTGTGAAAGTAGCCTTAGGGAGAGCGTTAGGCAGGGAAGAAGAACAAAAAAACTGCTTCTGCTGGTAGCAATTTTCACTGTACAACACAACAGTTTGTGTGCAGTGACAGGGGAGCCTAAATTTTTGTGCATCAGCTCTGTTGGTTATTAGGCTGCCTTATAAGGCACCCTGATAGCTGCAATGCTGTTTGCACACTGCTGTGCAAACTGCTTTTTGAAAGCAAAAATACTTTTCTTCCTCTTTTCTGCAGTTAACAAGCGTTCATTTTTCCACACATTTGTATGCAGCAGTCCTGCTTATTAGGCTGCCTGCTGCCATACTTGGACTGAGAGCATCATTGTCAGCCTCCTAAAATCTCTAGGGAGATTCAAATTCTCCCAATACTATATACACCTTGTACTTTGTCATACACCAGCCAATTTCAGCCTGTTAAATTGAGGTGTAATCTATAGTGGCCCTGAGATAATAATTCAGCCTCCTAAAATATCTAGGGAGAGTCAAATTCTCCCCAATACTATATACACCTTGAACTTTGTCATACACCAGCCAATTTCAGCCTGTTAAATTGAGGTGTAATCTATAGTGGGCCTGAGATAATAGTTCTGCCTCCTAAAATCTCTAGGAAGAGTCAAATTCTCCCCAATACTATATACACCTTGCACTTTGTCATACACCAGCCAATTTCAGCCTGTTAAATTGAGGTGTAATCTATAGTGTGCCTGAGATAATAGTTCAGCCTCCTAAAATCTCTAGGGAGATTCAAATTCTCCCCAATACTAGATACACCTTGTACCTTGTTTTACAGTACCATATAGCTGGTGGTATTTTTGGTACATTTTCCCAAAAATGAGGAAGTATGGTGGAAGAGGCCGTGATCGTGGGTGGGGGTTGCCAGCTGGTACTGATGGTGGTGGTGGTGCATCTGATGGTAGTGGCAAAAGCACAATAGCACCTAAGGCAGGAGGTGTTGAGCCTGCGTCATTGTCTGGCTCCACAAGGCTTCGAAGGCTTCCTTTTCCGGAAGTAGGTAAACCGTTTTTAAAGCCGGAGCTTCAGGAACAATATTTGGCTTACATTGCTGACACAGCATCCAGCTCTATCGCCTCCTCTTCTGAAGTTTCAAAAAATAAAAGCACTGAGTCATCAGTGGAGGCTTGTGGTCAGGAACAACACCGTACCTTGTGTCCTTCTCCCCTACCAAAAGTGAAGGATGCGGCAGGCCACACTACAGATTACTCCATGGAGCTCTTTTCACATACCATACCTGGGTTATCAAGTCAAATTGTGAATTCCCCAGTCCAAGATGAATCTGACATGGAGTGCACTGATGCACAGCCACTGCTAAATTTTTCTGCTGGTACATTCACTCAGAGCACTACATTGTCCTCGCAGTGTACTGAGCCAGAATCTTACCCTGATGAAACTCAGGTGCCCCTTCCCGCACACCATACCACCTTACACGGTGACATAGAGGAAGGTGCACATGAAATTAAAGAGGAGGTGATGGATGAACCAGTTTTTGACCCAGATTGGCATCCATTGGGGGAAGAGGGTGCCGCTGCCAATAGCTCAGAAGAGGAGGAGGAGGATCCGCAGCAGGCATCGACATCGCAACAGCTGTTATCTGGCAGGCCCGTAGCAGTCCAAAAATGGGTTACAAAAACCAAAAGACTTGCAGGACAGCTTGGCCAGATGGTCAAATTAGCACAGCATGCAAGGCCTCAAAATGTCTTCCATAGTAGGAAGAGTGCAGTGTGGCACTTTTTTGAACAAAATCCTTATGATCAGGCAAAGTTTATCTGTAAGAAGTGCGCAAAGACCTTTAGCCGAGGGAAAAATCTGAGAAATTTGAATACCAGTTGCATGCTTAGACATTTAACCACCATGCACTTGCAAGCGTGGACGGACTACCAAACCTCACGTACCACATGTGCACCTGCTCCGAATGAAGGTAGTCAGCAACGCTACATCGCTTCCCCACTGTAAGCCCACCGGTTAGCACACCACCAGCAGCAAATGTTGAGGTGTCATCGCATGGCCAAAGCAGTCAGGGAATCACAATGTTATTATAATGTACGAAAGACTGAATCTAGGCCATCAGCAAGACCACCATCACCATCACCAACCCTCTCTCAGTCCGCCATGTCCACCGCTAGTTCCACCATATGCAGCTCTCAAGTCCAGCTCACCCTACCAGAGACTCTGAGTAGGACAACAAAGTACTCATCCTCTCATTTGCGAACACTGTGTTTGAACGCCCACATTGCCAAATTAATCTCATTAGAGATTACCCCCTACCGGTTGGTTGAAAGTGAAGCTTTCCGTGAGCTCATGGCCTACGCAGTACCACACTATGACCTACCCAGTCGGCACTTCTTTTCTCGAAAAGCCATCCCAGCCCTCCACCTGCATGTGAAAGACCGCATTGTCCATGCACTCAAGCAATCGGTGAGTGGAAAGGTGCACCTCACAACAGATGCATGGTCCAGTAGGCATGGCAAGGGTCGTTACGTGTCCATCACTGAGCACGTGGTTAATGTGGTGGATGCAGGGTCCACAGGGGACAGCGGCCGTGGGACAGTGCTGCCTAGCCCACGGTATAGGAAACAGTTGGCTGTAGGCGTTCGACCCTCCTCCTCCTCCTCTTCCAGAAGCAAAAGCTCATCCACAGAGCGCAGTCACACGAGCACTCCATCCGCAGCTGCCAGTGTTGCACACGAGGTGACCCACTATCGAACAGCTAGTGGTAAGCGTCAGCAGGCTGTGTTGAAGATGATGTGTTTGGGCGACAACAGACACACCATGGAGGTACTGGCCGACTACTTGCAGTGACAAACAGTCATGGCTGGGCAGTCTACATCTTGAGGCAGGCAAGGTAGTTAGTGATAATGGCTGGAATTTTGTGGCAGCAATAGCACTTTCAAAGCTCAGACACATACCTTGCCTGGCTCCCACCTTGAACCTGGTGGTGCAGTGCTTCCTCAATAATTATCCGGAGTTAACACCCCTGCTCCATAAGGTGCGAAGACTGTGCTCGCACATCCGCCGGTCGCCCGTACACTCCAGTCGTATGCAGAAGCTGCAGTGATTGCTCCACCTTCCCAAGCACCGCCTAATTACCTACGTTGCAACAAGGTGGAACTCCACCCTGCACATGGTTGAGAGGCTGTGCGAACAGAGGCAGGCTGTAATGCATTTGTGGGAGGATACACGGGAAGGCAGTTTGAGGGCAGACAGGAGTTGTCTGGTGTGCAGTGGTCTAAGCTGAAAGACCTCTGTAAAGTCCTTCAGTGTTTTGAGGAATGCACACGGCTGGTAAGCACAGACGACGCCATCATAAGCATGAGCATCCCACTTATGCGTCTGCTCATGCAAACTTTGATGCACATTAAGGAGCAGGCGTCTGCAGCCGAGGAGGAAGAGGAGGAGGGAAGCCTTGATGACAGTCAGCCTTTGTCTGCTCAGGTAAATCTCCTGGATGAGGTAGAGGAAGAGGAGGAGGAGGAGGATGGGTGTGATTATTTAGGGGAGGAGGATGCTTCTCAGGGGGCAAGAGAAAATGTTGGCATGGCAAGGTCAGTTACAGGGTTTGTGCGTGACTGGAGGGATGTGGATTTGCCAGAAAGTGCTCCTCCACCCAGCAATCGCAGTGCATCATTGACACCTGGAACATTGGCCCACATGTCTGATTATGCCTTGCAGATCCTAAAAGGGACCCCCGCATTGCCAAAATGATGAAGGATGATGACTACTGGTTGGCCAGCATCCTGGATAAACACCATAAAGGCAAATTCCAAAACATCATGCCACAGGAGAACCTAGAGCTAATATTGGCTAACAAACAAGCAACTCTGGTAAACCATTTGTTTGAGGAATTCCCAGCACACAGCAGCGGTGATGGTTCTCACACGAGCCGTAGGGGGCAACATGGAAGAAGTGTTCGTGGTGCACACATCTGAAGTGGCATTGGAGACAGGGGTTTCATGACCATGTTGTGGACTGATTTTTCAAGTGCCTCTCACACGACTGGTAATACTGCATCGATTGAAAGTGACAGGAGACAGCAGTTGTCAACTATGGTTACAACTACTTCTCCCATATCGATGTTCTCCCTCACAGGTCATTCCCCTTTGACTAGTGGGCCTGTAAACTGGACACCTGACCTGAATTGGCACAATATGCTTTACAGGAGCTCGCTTGCCCTGCTGCTAGTGTGTTATCTGAATGAGTCTTCAGTGCTGCTGGATCAATCCTGACAGAAAAAAGGACCCGTCTGTCGACCCAAAATGTTGATGATCTAACCTTCATTAAAATGAACCATGCATGGGTTTCAAAGGATTTTGTCCCACCCTCCCCTGCTGACATGTAGGTTGCCAGAAAAATGGCTTGCTTTTGTCCTCCTCTTCTGCGGACTTCTCCAATTACTCCATTTGCAGCTGCTGAATGTCCAACATCAACATATGCCAATTTTTCCACCTCCCTAACTGGGCTGCCTCCCCCCACAGGGCCGAGGCCACCACCTGGCGCACGCATCCGTGCGAGTGCCGTTGCCCTGGACAGGTGGGTGGACACACTCTTTGGCAACGGCACTGGCACAAGGTCCCTCATAGTAGAATCAAGTGTCTCTGATGGTGGGGGTGTACACCCGCCGTCAGACACACCGGTGTACTATGAGGGGTCCTGTGCCAGTGCCGTTGCCGACGATTGGGCCCCCCCTGCTTCAGAGTCTTCAGTGCTGCTTCATCAATCCTGACAGAAAAAAGGACCCGTCTGTTGACCCAAAATGTTGATGATCTAACCTTCATTAAAATGAACCATGCATGGGTTTCAAAGGATTTTGTCCCACCTTCCCCTGCTGACACATAGGCTGCTTTTGTGAGTTCATTGAGTTCTCCTTCCAGGCTCCCTCTGGTGGTAACAGGAGGTAGTGAGGCTGAGTTAATCAGTAGAGATCTGCCACCTGATAATGAGGATGACGATTGGACCTCAGGAATCTCAGATTGGATTTAAGACAGCCGACGCCCTACTCTGGCGCTGGTGATTCCTTCTGCTTGTCAGGTCTTGGCTTTCAGCTCTGTTCCAGTCAGCTCAAGCTAAGTTTCTCTGCTAATGTTCACACTTGATTTTGTTGTTCTATTCAGTT
This sequence comes from Dendrobates tinctorius, assembly GCF_039654945.1. Classification (NCBI taxonomy): domain Eukaryota; kingdom Metazoa; phylum Chordata; class Amphibia; order Anura; family Dendrobatidae; genus Dendrobates; species Dendrobates tinctorius. Next base: position 65,893,436 of record NW_027361679.1, read on the forward strand.
TTTTGTGTGGTCAGCCAGCTCCGGCTGGGCCTGTGCTGATTTTCCACTCTTATTTATCTGTATTTGCCAATTTGCTTTTTGTTCTTTATTAGATTGGCCTCTTTTTGCTCTGTCTCAGAATATTTCAGAGTGCTGATATAGTGGGAGAAGTCTAGTGACTTCAGGGTTAATTTTGTTATCAGAAGTGTTGGACATTATTTTGTAGGGTTTTTGGCAGACTGCAGACAGTGTCTTTCCTTTCCTCTCCTTTCTAGTTAGTTTGCGCCCCATCGTTTGCTCAGCCTATTTTCCTGCCTGTGTTTGTGTTTTCATCTTGTTTCACCGTCAATACATGTGTGGGGGCTGTCTATTCCTTTGGTGTCTGCTCTGGAGCAGTTAGTTTTCCCCTTTTCTTGCTTTAGGCTTATTTAGTCCTCCGGCCGTGACGAGGCATCTAGGTTCATCGTAGGTACGCTCCACAGCTGCTGCTAGTTGTGTGGTTAGGATCAGGGATCTGCAATCTGCATAGTTACCAACCTCTCTGGTTTTTCTGGGCTTAGCATGTTTAGGTTTTTTCCTCCTCGGTGACCCATTCATAACAGAATCACCAGCCATATCGCAGATTCTAGGGTACTCAAAAGCAGGAAAAAGTTGTTAAAAAAAAAAAGTGTCAGAATTTTTTTTATATATATATTTTTTCCTCTTTTTCTCTGGGGCCGTAGGAGGATTTTTTTTTCCCTAATGGAGATTGAGCAATTGTCTGATCGTGTGAAGCAACTTGCTGCTGAAGTGCAGGGAATTTCCACCTACTTCATTCAGTCACATGCTGCTGAACCTAAGATCCCTACTCCTGATGTCTTTTCTGGGGATCAGTCCAAATTTCTGAATTTTAAGAAAAATTGTAAATTATTTCTTGCCTTGAAGACTAACTCTTCGGGGAGCTCTGCGCAGCAGGTTAAAATTGTCATCTCCTTGCTGCGCGGCGATCCCCAGGATTGGACTTTTTCTCTGACACCTGAAAATCCTATTCTGACTAATGTGGATGCATTTTTTCAAGCCTTGGGTTTGTTGTATGATGAACCTAATGCTGTTGATCAAGCTGAGAGAACTCTGTTGGCATTAAACCAAGGTCAGGATTCTGCAGAGTTATACTGTCAAAAATTCCGAAAGTGGACGGTCCTTACTACATGGAATGATAGTGCTTTGGCAGCTCTCTTTCGGAAGGGTTTATCAGAGACTGTAAAAGATGTTATGATGGGATTTCCTGTTCCCTCTGGTCTGGATGATTCCATGTCATTAGCCATTCAATTTGATCGGCGTTTTCGTGAACGTAAAACTACACGGGAGGCGCTGCCTTCTTTTGAACAAACGTTTGAACCTATGCAATGTGATGGGGTTTTGTCTAGGGCACAACGTCAGGAGTTTAGAAGGCGTAATAAGCTGTGTTTTTCTGTGGAGATGCCTCTCATACTATTTCTGTCTGCCCTAAACGAGAGAAACGTTTTGCACACACATTTGCTGTGGGCAGGGTACAACCTAAGTTCCTTTTGGCAATTACTCTGATCTGCTCCTTATCCACGTTTTCCACTAAGGCTTTTGTGGATTCTGGAGCAGCATTGAATCTGATGGATTTGGACTTTGCTAAACGTTGTGTGTTATGAATGAGTCACCGAAGGAGGAAAAAACAAAAATACAAGCTAAGTCCAGAAAACCGGAGAGGTTGGTAGCTATCGGATTGCAGACCCCTATCCTATCCACAACAACTATCAGTAGCCGTGGGGGGTTCCTACGATGCCCTAGACCCATCGATCACAGCTGGAGAACTAAATAGGCCTAAAGAAAGAAAGGGGAAATCTAAACTGCCCCAGAGAAGACCCCAAAGCAATAGGCAGCCCCCAACACATAATGACGGTGAAGCAAGATGAAAACACTAACACAGATAGAAAGATAGGTTGAGCAAACGATGGGGCCCAAGCTAACTAAAAAGGACAGGATAGAAAAGTTGCTGTCTGCAATCCGTAAAAAATCCTACCAAAAAATGTCCCAACCGTCTGATAGAAAAAAAGGCCCTGAAGTCGCTAGGACTTCAAAAAGACTATATCAGCACTCAGGTAAATTCTGAAGACAGAGCAAAGAGACAAACTGATCAGAGACATAAATGGAACTCAGCACACCCCCGACTGGGGATGGCTGAACTCCAAAAAACAAGGTAAACAAAACAAAACTAATAAGTTCAATAGCAGAACAAAAACTTATCTTTGGGAAGCAGGAATCAGACTGGTCTCCAAGAATCAAGCAGAGAAATCACCAGCGACTCAGAAGGGCGTCGGCTGCCTTATATCCAGTCAGAATTTCCTGTTACCCAGACATCATTTACCAGATCAGGTGTTTGGTAATCAGCCTCACTACCTTCCTTCACCAGAAGAGGGAGTTCATCAGACATCGACGGTGAAGAGAAAAATGAACTCACAACAGTTGTGGTTTTTCCATGACGCCTCTGCGGACCCCTATTCCTTTGAGGGGTATTGATGTTACTCCTTTGGCGGAGAATAAACCTCAGTTTTGGACCCAGGTGATAATGCGAGTAACCCCAGACCACCAAGAAAATTGTAAATTTTTGGGGCTGCATAATTTGCATGATACTATTGTTCTGGATTTTCCCTGGTTGCAAACTCATAATCCAGTTTTGGATTGGAAATCTGGGTCTGTGGTGAGTTGGGGTTGTCAGTGTGTTCTTAGGGACGCTCCTGTTTTTTTCACCTCTCCTCAGTCTCATGATATTCCTGATTATCTGGCCAATTTTTCTGTGTATTTAGTGAGAGTAAGTCTGCATATTTGCCTCCTCATAGAAGTTATGATTGTGCAATTGAGTTGATGCCTGGGTGTAAATTTCCCAAGGGTCGGCTTTTCAACTTATCAGTACCCGAACATGATGCTATGCGATCCTATATTAAGGAGTCATTGGAGAAGGGTCATATTAGACCATCCTCGTCACCTTTAGGTGCTGGGTTTTTTTTGGTGGCCAAGAAAGATGGTTCATTAAGACTGTGTATTGATTATCGTTCCCTTAACAAGATGACGGTTAAATATCAGTACCCGTTACCTCTGATGTCTGATTTATTCTCCAGAGTTAAGAGTGCCTGCTGGTTTACTAAGCTTGACCTCAGGGGGGCGTATAATCTTATTCGCATCAAGCATGGGGATGAATGGAAAACGACGTTTAATACTACAGAGGGACTTTTGGAGTACCTGGTGATGCCTTTTGGGCTTACTAATGCCCCTTCTGTCTTCCAGTCGTTTATGAATATTTACCGTGACTTTGTGGATAAGTTTTTGATCATCTATCTGAATGATATTTTAATCTTTTCTAGTGATTGGTATTCTCATGTGGAGCACGTCCGGACTGTGTTCCGGATTTTGAGGGAGAATTCCCTGTTTGTTAGGGGATCGAAATGCCTCTTTGGTGTACAGAGGATTTCATTTTTGGGATTTATCTTGTCTCCATCAACTATTGAAATGCACCCGGCCAAGGTACAGGCCATTTATGATTTGGTTCAGCCTACTTCTTTGAAGGTCCTCCAGAAGTTTTTGGGTTTTGCTAATTTCTATCGTAAATTTATAGGTAATTTTTCCGGTATTGTCAAACCACTGACTGATCTGACCAAGAAGGGCGCTGATGTGCTGAATTGGTCTCCTGAGGCTGTCACAGCATTTCAGGAGCTTAAGCGGAGATTTACTTCAGCTCCAATTTTACGGCAACCTGATGTCTCACTTCCATTGCAGGTGGAGATAGATGCTTCTGAGATTGGTGCAGGAGCTGTTTTGTCCCAAAAAGACCCTGTGACTTCTAAGATGAATCCCTGTGCCTTCTTTTCTCGAAAGTTCTCCCCATCTGAACGGAGAATGGAGACATTGGTTGGAGGGAAATTGACATCAAGTTGTAGTCCTCACCGATCACAAGAATTTGATTTATCTGTAGTCGGCCAAATGCTTGATTCCTAGACAGGCTAGATGGGCCTTGTTTTTCACACGGTTTAATTTTGTGGTCTCTTTTCTCCCGGGCACTAAGAATGTTAAGGCAGACGCCCTTTCTAGGAGTTTCTTTGCCGATTCTCTTAATGTGACCGAGCCTACTACCATCCTAGACGATGGGGTAGTTCTTTCTGCCATTTCGCCCGATTTGAGTAGCGTCCTGGAGGAATTTCAGGAGGATAAACCTGAGCATTGCCCTATGGGAAAATTGTATGTTCCTGACCAGTGGAGAAGGAGAGTGATGTCTGAAATTCATTGCTCCGCATTGGCTGGTCATCCAGGTATTTTTGGTACCAGAGATTTGGTGAGTCGGTCCTTTTGGTGGCTTGCCTTATCTCGTGATGTCAGGAATTTTGTACAGTCCTGTGGGACTTGTTCTCGGTCTAAACCCTGTTCTCGTTCTAGTGGGTTGCTGATGCCCCTGCCAGTGCCCAAGAGGCCATGGACCCATATCTCAATGGATTTTATTTCTGATCTTCCTGTCTCTCAGAGAATGACTGTTATCTGGGTGATTTGTGATAGATTTTCGAAGATGGTCCATCTTGTACCACTCCCAAAGTTGCCATCTTCCGCTGAGTTGGTACCCTTGTTTTTACAACAGGTGGTTCGGTTACATGGGATTCCTGAGAACATTGTGTCCGACAGAGGAGTCCAGTTTGTTTCCAGATTCTGGAAAGCCTTTTGTTCCAATCTGGGAATTCAGTTATCCTTCTCCGCGTTTCATCCCCAGATCAATGTACAAACTGAGACAACAAACCAGACTTTGTAGTCTTATTTAAGATGTTTTATATCTGCTGATCAGGATGATTGGGTCTCATTTTTGCCCTTGGCCAAATTCGCGCTGAACAATAAAGCTAGTTCTGCCACTTTGATGTCACCCTTTTTCTGTAATTTTGGGTTTCATCCTCGATTCTCTTCAGGGCAAGTGGAATATTCGTCCTGCCCAGGTGTGGACACTGTGGTTAAGAGAATGCAGCAGATATGGGACCAAGTGGTGGATAAGTTGTCACTCTCTCAGGAAAAGGCCCAGCGATTTTCCAACCTGCATAGGACCATTGGTCCCCGGTTTAAAGTGGGTGATATGGTTTGGTTGTCATCTAAGAATATTCCTATGAAGGTTGCATCTCCTAAATTTAAGCCAAGATTTATTGGTCCTTATAAGATTTTGGAAATTCTTAATCCTGTTTCGTTTCGATTGGCTCTTCCAGTTCCGTTTAAGATCCATAACGTATTTCACAAATCTCTGTTGAAGAGGTTTGTTGAGCCAGTGGTTCCTATGGCAGCACCTCCTGACCCTGTGTTGGTTGAAGGCAATGTGGAATATGAGGTAGAGAAAATATTGGATTCTCGTTTGGTTAGACGGAGACTCCAGTATTTGGTCAAATGGAAGGGTTATGGTCAGGAGGATAATTCTTGGGTCTCTGCCTCCGACATTCATGCCAATAGATTGGTTCGTGCTTTTCACCGGGCCCATCCTGATCGGCCTGGTGGCGTGGATTAGGGTTCAGTGACCCCTCCTCAAGGGGAGTTGCTGTTGTGAGTTCATTGAGTTCTCCTTCCAGGCTCCGTCTGGTGGTAACAGGAGGTAGTGAGGCTGATTTAATCAGTAGAGATCTGCCACCTGATAATGAGGATGATGATTGGACCTCAGGAATCTCAGATTTGATTTAAGACAGCCGACGCCCTACTCTGGCACTGGTGATTCCTTCTGCTTGTCAGGTCTTGGTTCCCAGCTCTGTTCCTGTCAGCTCAAGCTAAGTTTCTCTGCTAATGTTCACACTTGATTTTGTCGTTCTATTCAGTTTTTTGTGTGGTCAGCCAGCCCCGGCTGGGCCTGTGCTGAATTTCCACTCTTATTTATCTGTATTTGCCAATTTGCTTTTTGTCCTTTATTAGATTGGCCTCTTTTTGCTCTGTCACAGAATATTTCAGAGTGCTGATATAGTGGGAAAAGTCTAGTGACTTCAGGGTTAGTTTTGTTATTTGAAGTGTTGGACATTATTTTGTAGGGTTTTTGGCAGATTGCAGACAGTGTCTTTCCTTTCCTCTCCTTTCTAGTTAGTTTGGGCCCCATCATTTGCTCAGCCTATTTTCCTGCTTGTGTTTGTGTTTTCATCTTGTTTCACTGTCAATACATGTGTGGGGGCTGTCTATTCCTTTGGGGTCTGCTCTGAGGCAGTTAGTTTTCCCCTTTTCTTGCTTTAGGCTTATTTAGTCCTCCGGCCGTGATGAGGGCGTCTAGGTTCATCATAGGTACGCTCCACGGCTGCTGCTAGTTGTGTGGTTAGGATCAGGGATCTGCAATCTGCATAGTTACCATAGCATATTTAGGTTTTTTCCTCCTCGGTGACCCATTCATAACAAGTTGCCAGAAAAATGACTCGCTTTTGTCCTCCTCTTCCTCGGACTTCTCCAATTCCTCCATTTGCAGCTGCTGAATGTCCAACATCAAGATATTCCATTTTTTCAACCTCCCTAACTGGGCTGCCTCCCCCCCAGGGCCGGGGTCACCACCTGGCGTACGCACCCGTGCGAGTGCTGTTGCCCTGGACAGGTGGGTGGGCCCACTCTTGGGTGACGGCACTGGCACAGGGTCCCTCATAGTACAATCAAGTGTCTCTGTCGGTGGGGGTGCACACCCGCCGTCAGACACACCGGCGTACTATGAGGGGCCCTGTGCCAGTACCGCTGCCCACGAGAGGGCCCCCCTGCTTGCTCAGGGCCCCAGCACTTGCAATACTTACATCTCCCTGCTCCACTGCTGTGTAGTCTGGGCTGTTAAATCCTTCACTGGGACTGCCACTACAAATTTGGTGAACTGATAGATGATGGTTAAGACGTAGCTATGCCCTGTCCTGCTGGGCTCTATCTTCAGATGATCAATGGCTTCCATTTGTTATGAACGTCGACTCACAATGAGTTGCACTGGTGGTTTATCATCAGCTTTCACAGTTTTCCTACTCACAGACATGTGACATTCCTGCCCACATTTTTAAATGTGTCCTCTCATGCCAATCCAATAGAATCGCCTACAGCCTGTGGCTTCTGTCTTTTGCACTCCAAAGTTACCTGACAGATCATGATAGGCAGTGAGGACCATGTCTACATCTCTCCCTGTGATCACAATTTGATGGATATGAGTAACGGTGATGGGATCCACAGTACTGCGATACAGCAACCCTTTCTTCACAAAGAACTGTTTTCGATGTCTCCACAGACAAAGTAATTGAGGGTCAGCATCGCCTCTGAGAATTGTCCCGGGAGTTTTTCCCATGATTAGTAATTCCAAAATTTCTGCAATCACTCGACTTTCCGTCTGCACTTGTATGCATCTCGTTTCCTCTTGCGGAGAGTCTGGACTGTCTTACTGAGACTGAAATATATATGAAGATTTAAAAAAAGCCCAACGGTGTATACTGGCGTACGCTTCGAATACATTACCCTTTTTCTACTTTTTAGATTCTTGTCTAATCCATACTGAGGCTGTAAGTGTCTTTGTCGGACTCCGGAAATATACACAGAGATTTTTAATGTTTAAACTATGCTATATATACCTGTTATCCGGTGATACTGTACCCTTTCTCAACTTTCTACAATCTTGTCGAATCCATACTGGGCCTGAGACCGTCTGAGTTTGCCTCCTGATTAGAGATGAGCGGTGTTCGAGTCGAACTGTTCGCCAAGTTCAAATCCGAGCTGTTTTGGGCGGTGTTTGAGCCGTTCGTCGAACTTAAACACTTTGCTTAAAATTCGGCTGTTCCAGGTTCCGTTCTAGAACGGTTCGTTCACCAAAAGCATAACTTTATTTTCACATTAATAATGGTTTTAATGTTAATAGACAGTTTCATGGCATAGTAGCGGTGTCTGGTAGCCAGCGGTGTAGTACACCTGTCAATGAGCTAAACCATGTGTGTTTCTAATAATTTTTTACCGCAGTTTGTCCAGAAAATCCTTTTGGGCCTTGCAGCACTGTCTGCTACTCAGCAGAGGAGCCCACCCGTGAACCAAGCTGTGCCGCCTGTTTATGTAAGAACCATTTTTTAACTTCATTTAGCCCAGTCAATACTTTTGGCCTAGTACCTGTGTCTACTGCTCAGCAGAGTTTGCCCACCCATGAACTAAGCTATTCCGCCTGTTTATGTATGAACTGTGTGCTACTCAGCAGAGGAGCCCAGCTGTTAAGCAAGCTACAGCACCTGTGGTTTGGACACTTAATTTTTGCACATTCTTTCTGGAATGCCGGTTAGGCCTAATTCCGGAATTCCGGTTGACCTGCACTTACTGGGAAATCCTCGTTCGCGGGAAAAAATTGGAATCCCAGATCCCCATCACTAATGGGGTTCAGCGGTTTATCCGCACCTGTAAGCGAAACACGCTGGTCCTTTCAGTGTAGCGCGCGTGCAACCCTGGACATGTAAAGGCATGACATACCGGTTATTGCTCGATCTCACGTGCCAGAGCCTCGCGTGTCCCTCTAGTAAGCTGGACGCAGACCACGGGGGCATGCCAAAGTCTCGTTCGTTAACGGAATTAAGATGACAAATCGCTAGCACAACTAAAAACGGCCATGCACCACCAATCGAGAAAGCTTGCAATCTGTCCATCCTTTCCGTGGCTGGCATGGCTGAGGTTGCCCGTGTGGAGTCCAATTAAGCCGCAGGCTCCACTCCTTGTGGTGGTGCCCTTCTGGACATTCCTTTAAGGTTCAGCTTTGCAACCATACTGCCCCCGTAAACCAAACACTTTGCCTTCATGGACGCTGTTCGGAGGGTCATGGAAATAATGCCACCCGTCTTCGATTTTAGAATTTTAGAAATTTTTTGTATTTTAGATTTTTATTCCAGCCTTTTCTGACTTTATAAGGGCATGACATGCCTATATCTGTGTCTCCTCCTCCTCCTTTTACTCCTCCACCTCTTTTCTATATGTAGTTGACCTTTATTTGTGTCTTCTGAGCATTTTGTCTGCTTTGGGACACCTTTTAAGGTGTTTTGTATGTGTTTTCTATGTGTTTGTATGTGTTTGTGTTTGCCTGTCATTGTTTTCAATGGGGTTCGACGGTATTCATCAAACGTTCGCCGAACATTCGACGAACTTGCCTCCTGTTCGACGAACCGAACCGAACTCGAACACTAGCGGGGCGGCTCAACACTACTCCTGATATATAGACGTACATTTTTAATGTTTAAGCTATGCTATATATACCTGGTATCTGGTGATACTGTACCCTTCCTGCCAGAAAGCCCTCCTCCACCCACCACTCTAAGTGTATCATTGACACCTGGAACATTGGTCCACATGTGTGATTATTTCTTGCGGATCTTCTTTTTATATTGTGGTATGATCCATCCTGAGCGTGTGAGAGTCTGTGGGTTACTCCTGCAATTTATATGTAGATTTAAAAATTACCCCAACATTGTATACAGCTCTACGCTTGTGATACATTACCCATTTACTGGTTTTTATATTCTGGTCTAATCCAAACTGACCAAGTGAGAGTCTGTTTCTGACTCTGGAAATAAATACTGAGATTGACAATGAGCCCTACACTGTATACAGCTGTACGCTTCAGATCCATTACCGTTTTATGGCTTTTTATATTGTGTTGTAATCCATACTGAGCTTGAGAGCGTCTGTGTCTGCCTCCTGAAATATACACGGAGATTTATAATGTTTAAACTATACTATATATACCTGCTATCTGATGATACTGTACCTTTTTTCTACTTTTTGTATTCTTGTCTAATCCATACTGAGCCTGTGAGCGTCTCTGTGTGACTCATAAAATATATACAGAGATTTACAATTATCCTTTGACTGTATACAGCTGTACGCTTCTGATACAGTACCATATATCTGATGTTATTTTGGGTACATTTTCTCAAAAATTTGGATGTATGGTGGTAGAGGCCATGGACGTGGGTGTGGGGGGGACAGCTGGTACTGATGGTGGTGGTGCATCTGCTGGTAGTGGCAAAAGCACAATAGCAGCTAAGGCAGGAGGTGTTGAGCCTGCGTCATGGTCTGGCTCCGGAAGGCCTGGAAGGCTACCGTTTCTTGGAGTAGGTTAACCGCTTTTAAAGTCGGAGCATCAGGAACTGGTTTTGGCTTACATTGCTGAAACAGACTCCAGCTAATATGTCCTCCTCTTCTGAAGTTTCAAAAAATGTAAGCACTGAGTCGTCAAGTGCTGGCTCCTGGTCAGGAAGAACCCCATTCCTTGTGTCCTTCACCCCCACCAAAAGTGAATGATGCAGCAGGCCACACTTCACATTAGTCCATGTAGCTCTTTCTCACATACCATGCCTGGGTAATCAAGTCAAATCGTGAATTCCCCAGTCCAAGATGAATCTGACATGGAGTGTGGGTCGCTAGCCAAGGCAGTGGGGTTAATCGGTACTGGGCCGGTGTCTCAGAAGGATGTGTCACGGTGGTGGTGACCCGGTCCGTGGCCCTGGGCGTCCATGCAAAGGGGTGAATAACGTTTATAGGTAAATGATACGTGACGCCACCTGTGGTTTCTGATCAGATTGACCAGCGCTGTAGTGTCGCTTCTCTGGGACAGATGTTGTGGGGCAGCTAAGATGTAGAAGCCCTGCACAGGTTGGGCCGTAGTCGCAGGGCAGATGAAAGAGTTGGTAGATGGTGTGCAGTGCAGGATGTAGCAGAGCCGTGCGCCAGGTGCAGTGGAAAGATGACAGACACAGTCGTGCAGTTCCTTTACCTGTACTTGGTAAGTGCCGTCCAGGACCCAGAGTACAGATGGAGAAGGAGTTGGTCAGCCTGGAAGCAAATTAGGAATTCTCTCTCTGCACATAGGTAGTGTGGCCTCCGTTCTAGCGCTTATCTAAGGTACTCGCAGTACTGAGTTCACTGAAGTTCCCCCTGTTGACTCTCTTTTGGAACTTTCTCAGATGGCAGGCAGCTGTAGCCTTTTCCTTCTGGCTCACACACGTCACTGCTGGGGCCTCTGAGCCTTATTTGGGAACAGAGCATTTACAGCTGCTACTTCCTCTGGTTTCTGCTGCAGGACCGTTAGTGTTCCTACAAACTCGGAGACCGGAATCAGGACCATGCGCTCCAGCTAGGAGTGAGCCTTAACTCTGCTCATCCTCCAGCTCCCCTTCTCACGTCCACACACTTCCCCTTTCCTTCACAGACTGTCCTAACTTCCCTCCTCCCGACCACAGAGAGCAGCTCCTCAGCAGTCAGGTTCAGAGCTCTCCCTGCTGGTGTGGAGTGGGAACTGTGTTGTGTGTTGGTTTAACTGCTAGAGAGATCCTTTGTTGCTCCCAAGCATGACATCACACTCCCTAGGAGAATGGTAATGCCACTGTGGCGACCATACTCCTGGAGGCGCCACAAGTGCACTGATGCCCAGCCACTGCTAGATGATTCTGCTGGTACATTGACCCAGACCACTACATTCCCACACACTCTACACAGCCAGAATCTGACCCTGATCAAACTCAGGTTCCTCTTCCTGCATACTATACCACCTTACACGGTGACAAAGAGGAAGGTGCAGATGAAAGTGCAGGTTCCTTGAGCAGGTGGGGGGCATACTCATGAGCGATGGCACTGGCACAGGGTCCCTCATAGTATGCAAAAGTGTCTCTGCCGGTGGGAGGGCCCACCCCGGGAGGGCCCACCCCCACCCGGGAGGGCCCACCCCCACCCGCCGTCAGACTCACCGGCGTACTATGAGGGGCCCTGTGCCAGTGCTGTCGCCAATGAGTGCCCCCCCCCTGCTTGCTCAGGATCACAGCACTTTCAAAGTTGAAATACTTACCTCTCCCTGCTCCACCGCCGTGACGTCGTCCGCGTTTCCTGACAGTGACATTCTGGTCAGAGAGCGCGATGACATCACGTCTGTACGCCCTCTGCCTAAACAGTCCAAGTGCAAGAGAGATGGAAGATGGGGACGACGAGGAGTCCAGAGTACAGGGATTCCCTAGCGAGGAGACTTATTTAATTGTTTTAAAGGTTGGGAGCAATTTTTGGGGAGCGCCGTACTCTGGAGAATGATATATGGGGCACACCATACACTGGAGCATTACAAAGGTGGACATCAGACACTGGAGCAGCATTTACAGGGCCCATTATACACTGGAGCATTAGAAATGGGGCCCATTATACAGTATATGGAGCATTATTTGGGTCCAGAAGACACTGGAGCATCATCCATGGGGCCCATCATATACTGGAGCATTGTAAATGGGGCAGATTATATATGGAGCATTATTTGGACCAATCGTACGCTAGAGCATCATCCGTGAGGCCCATCATATGCTGGAGCTTTCCAAATGGGGGACATCAGACACTGGAGCAGCATTTACAGGGCCCATTATTCACCGGAGCATTAGAAATGGGGCCAATTATATATGGAGCATTATTTGGGCCCATAAGACAGTGGAGCTTCATCCATGGAGACCAACATATACTGTAGCATTATGTGGAGCTCATCATATACTGTATCGAACATTATATGGGACCAGTGATTCTGCATGGAGAAATATATGGGCCTCATTACTCTGTATGGCGCACTATGCAGTGGCCATAATACTGTATGGAGTAATATACTGTCTGTTTTTGGAGCTATTGGAGAATTTAAAATGGATATCAGTCATGTGATGTAAGAAGTGAAGTATTTTTCATTGTACTATATTGCTATTTCTCTGCCGTATCAGAGGATCATGAATTGTGGCATGTGTTAAAGGAGCCCAGTGACACTCTTTGGCCCTGGGCCCATGAAAATCTGGATCCAGCCCTACCCCCCCCACAACTTTAGCCAAATAACCCCCAGTTTTCAATGCCTAACTATTATTATAAAGTAAATTAAGGTTGACAAGCTTAAGTAATAAGAATTGATGTTTTTGGCATTAAAATGGGCATTGTAGGTGTGTTTCCTGTCCTCCACTCACTGACGACTTTTCTTCCCCCATTGACTTGCATTGGGTTTCGTGTTTCAGTCGGCCTTCGACTTTTCCCTATAGTCGGCCGATTTTGTTCGACCCGACTTTTGCGAAAGTCGGGTTTCATGAAACCCGACTCGACCCGAAAAAAGGCAAAGTCGCTCATCTCTACCTCCCAATCCTCACATCTACATACCCCCAAGGTTCTCCTCATTTCACCCTCATGTAAACCCCGAAGAAAAAACAAATCACCCCAACCTTAACCATTTTTTTTGTAAAAGTGTTGAAAATAAAAGTTGTGTTGCACTATATCTTGTGTTTTATCTTTATGTGCCGCCGCCGACACAAACACACTTTATTTTTGAGGTAAGGTATGACACAAGCACACTCTTTTTTGATGGAAGGTAGTTTATATTTAACTCAGCAAATATTAGGGGTAAATTTTTACATTACATGTACATATTAACATCACAGGTACTTTTAAAACATAACAGGTATGTAATATTTGACATTACAGGTATGTTTTAAACATAACAGGAACAAAACATAACAGGTACATTTAACTTAGCGGCTTAAATCATTTCATCTTGCCATGCCACACGTCCATTATCTGAAACAAAGTAATCAGCAAACTTATCCCTCATCTGGGCAACTTCCACTGTGGTTCTCAGAGGGTGAAATTGGTAATCATGCAATGTAACAGGTTCCTCAGGTTGTAAGCTTGGTCGCTCTTTTACCATGATGTAGCTGTGCAGAACAACACATGCTTTCACAACCTCATCAATACTGTCAATTTTTAGATTAATGGATGTGCACAAAATGCGCCATTTCGATACCAGCAATCCAAATGCACACTCCATGTTTCTTCGAGCCCTTGTAAGTCTGTAGTAGAAAATTTTTTTGTGCGATCTAAATTTCGACTAGAGTATGATTTAATGAGGTTGACACAAATTTGGAATGCCTCATCACCAACAACAAAAGGCATTAGCGGTCCATCAGTGTTGGGCAGAGGTCGTGCCGGCGGAAAATTAAAATCATTCACATACAGACGTTGGCCCATGTCTGAGTTTTTGAACATCTGCGAGTCATTGCCTTGTCCAAATGAGCCAATGTCCATGGCAACAAATCCACAATTGGCATCCGCAATAGCCATAAGAACAATGGAAAAATATTTTTTATAATGGAAGTACTCTGTTCCACTTCTAGCTGGCTTCATAATACTAATGTGTTTGCCATCTACAGTCCCCACACAGTTAGGAAAATTGCAAATTTCCTGGAATTTGGAAGCATTTTCAATCCTGAGTTCACTTGTGGGTTGGGGGTGTAATTCTTGCCTCAGAATGCCACCTAAAGCACGACAAGTGTCTACAATAATCCCAGAAAGAGTGGATACCCCAATCCTGAAATGGAAATGTAACAATAACAATGACAATGTCTCTCCAGTAGCCAGGAATCTGCGGAAAAGAAAATGAAAAACAAAAGTCAGTACACTGCTTGGGGATAGGGTTAGGGATAGGGTAGGGTTAAGGTTATTTGTGACAGGAGTTTCTTTTTCAACACTACATACCTCAGGGTGACCAGGAGATGTTGCTCAGCAGGAATTGCTCAACGGAGCTATGTGTCCTGCCTGGCGATGGATCCTTGGACACATAACAGCAAGTCATAGAAGCTCTGTTGCAACATCCTCGTGTAGCCAAAAAACTTTTCCGCGTTTTACTACAGCTCGCTGTGCAAAGAGTGGTATGCTCCATGACTCTCTCGGAGTTCAAGGATGGGTTGTTGCCAATAGCAACGACGACGACATCTCAGTCTTTCTCTTCTGTGTTCTTGACAAGCAAAGGCAGCAGCCAACTTCAGTTGTAAATCCAGATCTTCTAGGAAGCTGTCCAGGCCAAGATCCATCTTGCAGCTTGATACAGCAGCCAAAGACGAGGATTTCATCAGTGCAGTTTGTCTTTATATATAGAAATCCCATGAGACATGCCTACTGGGTGTCTGATTTCAAGGAAAAGCATACTGGGAAAAAATTAGAAATTTCTAACGCATGGCATAAAAAACGCAAATGCATGTAAAAACGCATACACACTCATGTAAACGCTGCTTTTTTTATGTCATGCGTAAGATGATGTGGATAAAAACTACTGCATGAACATGCATTTGCATGCGTTTTTGTATGCGCTTGGGAATGCAGACGATACGCTGCGGAATCAAACGCAAATGAGAACCTAGCCTTAGTCCCATGTTTCACACTGGTAACAATCCTTTTATTTAAAATAAGCTCTGGAGGCAGATTCTCATGCAGATATATGTCGGGTCCATAGTTCTCAACAGCTCATTTAAATATAAGAAAACCATGGATTTCTATGGAATGAAACAAAGGATCACAGATATCAAATATCACTTTATTCCTATAATCGACATGTTCATATAAATGGCTTAGGAGAGTATATCCTACTGACACATTCCCTTTAAATCCAAAAGAAAGGGGAGATCCAGTGATTAGATATTTCAAGGTGTTCCCCAGCTCCTTCCTCAGTGGTTAATATTACAGTTTATGCACATATGTTTCTTTCACAGAGGAAAGAGTTTAGAAGTCCTCTGAAACATTGTTTTTTTTACATTTAAATTGATCTTAGCACTCTATGCTTTCTTTGGATTTTATAAGATGCATACATGAAACATTGGGTGTGTGACTGACCGGTAGCCATATTAGTAGTGTTTCAGCGACAAAACATCAGAGTTAGTGGAAGTCAATGGGAAACTCGAGTGTCGTAGTCACTACCTGGCATCTGTGAATAGCAGTCATTTTACTGCTATTCACAGGCACCCAAGACAGATTCTAGAAACATTGTCTATATTGGACCTGTGTGGCAACATTTTGGGTAATAAATTGGTGAACAAGGGGGTGTCTATTGTCTTTATTTCTGCATTTTTATGTCTTTCAGGTATCTTTTTCTGGACTACTTCGGATCCAGTGGATTACTTTGGACCTGCATGAAATTTTTTTTTCTTCAATAAATTGGTGAACGAGGGATAGTATGGGGGGATTATTCAAATAAAGCATTTTTTCTGTGGTTGTTTCTATTTTTTAATACTGGTTAGTAATGGGGGTGTCTGATAGACAATTTTCCATTACAGACACCAGGGGTTGGTGGCAGCTGTGATTTTTTACACAAATTGCCACCACACCAGGGCAATCGAGAAAAGGCAGGCAAAGCACCAGAACTGAGGCTTCTAATGTGATGTGCCAATTCTTGGTCATATGCAGGCTTGTATTTTTAGGCTGGGAACAGCCCATTAACTAGGGACTTTCCCAGCTTGATAATATAAGCACACAGCTGTTTGCTTTACCTTGGCTGGTTATCAAAAACAGGAGGGACACCCCCTAATTTTTTTTTCAAATTATTTATTTATTAGGTTAAACCAGGCTACAAAACACCTGTGTAAACACACATACAACACATGTGCAGTGAGACCCGGCAATGATGATGAGCTTTGACGTCACTACCTGACGACTTTGCATTGCAGTCACTTTACTGCTATTCACAAATGCCAGACACAGATTCAAGGAACGTGGTCTACATCAAATCTGCATGGCAACATTTTGATTGAGTATCAAGCCCTGGCGATCATGCTCACTCATCACTAAATACAACTGCCTATACTCAAAATCTGGATGAGCGAAATATGTTGAACTGAGTTTAAGATGCGAACTATAATAAACACAGCACCACAGTTTAAAGAGCACTCATACACATGAATTCCTCGTATGCTCAATTAGGTAAAGATAAATACACTAAACAGTCACATGGCACATGTGCCAAAATACAAAGTAAATATGGGACAAAAAAACTGCACATTTGAAGTGAAACAGAACCCCCGTCTTAAAGAGAATATGCCACCAGGTTTTTGCTATGTAATCTGAGAGCAGCATGATGTAGAAGCAGTGACTCAGATTCCAGCAATGTGTCACTTGCAGCAAATCTACCAGTTCTATGAATGCTAAGCTTTGTATAACTCCACCCACACCATTGATTGGTAGTATTCTATGTACAGTGTAAATTGGCAGAATGCTGGTCATTAGTTGTGAAGGTGTGGTTACACAGAGTAGGAGAACTCCATGGTACAAGACAACTAGTCCTCTAGTAATAATCTCCTGCTGGTAAGCAAGTATTTTAATGAAATTGCAACAAGCAGCCCAGTAAGGGCGGTTTCAAACGTCCAGATAATTCCAGCACCGGAGCTATCCGTGTCCGTGTGGACACGTGGTACCTCTGTGTGGCACACGTGTGACAACCGTGTGCCACATCAGGACCTCCGGCAGGAGAGCAGAATGAATGAAAACCCGATGTGGGGTTCCCTCATTTTCATAACCAGCCAGACAAAACTTACAGCTGGGGGCTGCAGCCCTCAGCTGCCAGCTTCAGCCAGGTTGGTTGTGAAGAAAAGAGGGGTCTCCATGCTGTTTTTTTAATTATTTAAATATATAATTTAAAAAACCGGCGTGGGGTACCCCCTATTTTTGACAACTAACCTGACTAAAGCCAACAGCTGAGGGCTGATATTCTCCGGCTGGTAAGGGGCCATTGATCTTGGCCCCCCGCCTAAAATCAGCAGCCCCCAACTGCCCAGAAAATGCGCATCTATTAGATGCGCCTAATCTGGAGCTTTGCTCCGTTCTTCCCACTGCCCTGTAGAGGTGGCAAGTGAGGTAATAAGGGGTTAATGGCACCTTTCTATTATAAGGTGCCATTAAGCCTAGATTAGTAATGTAGAGTTGTCAATAAGACACCGATCCATTACTAATCCTAGAGTAAGGAAAGGGTTAAATAAACACACTCACACAATAAGAATAAATTATTTTAATGAAAGAATACAACACACACATTTTTAGAATCTTTATTACACTGGTAATTCCTTATTGAAGCCCTCGTTCTTCTGAAAAAAGGTGAAAATAATAAAACAAATCTATACGTTACCTGTCCGCTGCTCAGTCACATCCCACGGCGTAAATCCATCTCGGGGGTTAATGTATTTATAGTCAGAGCACTGCTAAATCAGCTGCTGCTGACTGTAACTGGGGAATGAATGGAGCAGAGCGCACTCAGTGATGAGCGGTGACGTCACCGCTAGTTACTGAGCAGGCAGCGGCTGCTCCATTCATTCCCCAGTCAGTTACAGTTAGCAGCGGCTGTGTTAGCAGCGCCCTGACTGTAAATATATTAACCCCAGAGATAGATTTACGCCGTAGGATGTGACTGAGCGGCGGACAGGTAATGTATAGATTTGTTTTATTATTTTCAACTTTTTTTCAGAAGTACAAAGACTTCGATAAGGAATTACCAGTGTAATAAAGATCCTAAAAATGTGTGTATTGTATTCTTTCATTAAAATAATTTATTATTATGTGAGTGTGTTTATTTAACCCTTTCTTTACTGTAGGATTAGTAATGGATCAGTGTCTTATTGACACCTCTCCATTACTTATCCGGGCTTAATGGCACCTTATAATAGAAAGGTGCCATTAACCCCTTATTACCTCACTTGCCACCACTATAGGGCAGTGGGAAGAACTGGGCAAAGCTCCACTGCCTTTTCTGGGCAGCTGGGGGCTGCTGTTTTTCGGCTCAGTTGTAGAGATGACCGACTTTGCCTTTTTTCGGGTCGAGTCGGGTCGAACGAAATCGGCCGATTATCGTGAAAAGTTGAAGGCCGACTGAAACACGAAACCCAATGCAAGTCAATGGGGAACCAAGGTCGTCTGGGAGTGGAGGACAGGAAACACACCTACAGTGCCAATTTTAATGCCAAAAACATCAATTCTTATTACTTAAGCTTGTCAACCTTAATTTACTTTATAATAGTTAGGCATTGAAAACTGGGGGTTATTTGGCTAAAGTTGTGGGGGGGTAGGGCTGGCTCTAGATTTTCGTGGGCCCAGGGCCAAAGAGTGTCAGTGGGCTCCTTTAACACATGCCACAATTCATGATCCTCTGATACAGCAGAGAAATAGCGGTATAGTAGAATGAAAAATACTTCACTTCTTACATCTCATGACTGATATCCATTTTAAATTCTCCAATAGCTCCAAAAACGGACAGTATATTACTCCATATAATATTATGGCCACCGCATAGTGCGCTATACAGAGTAATAAGGCCCATATATT
Source organism: Dendrobates tinctorius (assembly GCF_039654945.1). NCBI lineage: Eukaryota > Metazoa > Chordata > Amphibia > Anura > Dendrobatidae > Dendrobates > Dendrobates tinctorius. The sequence goes on from NW_027361679.1 coordinate 65,912,531, forward strand.
TCTCCATACAGAAACATTGGTCCCATATAATGTTTGAAGCAGTATATGATGAGCTCCACATAATGATACAGTATATGTTGGCCCCCATGGATGAAGCTCCACTGTGTTATGGGCCCAAATAATGCTCCATATATAATGGGCCCCATTTCTAATGTTCCAGTGCATAATGGGCCCTGTAAATGCTGCTCCAGTGTCTGATGTCCACCTTTAGAATGCTCCAGTGTATGGTGGGCCTCATATATCATTCTCCAGAGTATAGTGCTCCCCAAATATAGCTGTCCCAACATTGAAAACAATTAAATAAGTCTCCTCGCTAGGGAATCCCTGTACTAGCCTGGACTCCTCATCGTCCCCATCTTCCATCTCACTGCACTTGGACTGTTTAGGCAAAGGGCGTACAGACGTGATGTCATCACGCTCTCTGACCAGAATGTCACTGTCAGGAAATGCGGAAGACATCACGGCGGTGGAGCAGGGAGAGGTAAGTATTTCAACTTTGAAAGTGCTGTGATCCTGAGCAAGCAGGGGGGCCCAATCGTCGGCAAAGGCACTGGCGCAGGGCCCTTCATAGTACGCCGGTGTGTCTGACAGCGGGTGTGCACCCCCACCATCAGAGACACTTGATTCTTCTATGAGGGACCTTGTGCCAGTGCCGTTGCCAAAGAGTGTGTCCACCCACCTTTCCAGGGCAACGGCACTCGCACGGATGCGTGCGCCAGGTGGTGACCTCGGCCCTGTGGGGGGAGGCAGCCCAGTAAGGGAGGTGGAAAAATTGGCATATGTTGATGTTGGACATTCAGCAGCTGCAAATGGAGTAATTGGAGAAGTCCGCGGAAGAGGAGGACAAAAGCAAGCCATTTTTCTGGCAACCTACATGTCAGCAGAGGAGGGTGGGACAAAATCCTTTGAAACCCATGCATGGTTCATTTTAATGAAGGTTAGATCATCAACATTTTGGGTCGTCAGACGGGTCCTTTTTTCTGTCAGGATTGATCCAGCAGCACTGAAGACTCGTTCAGATAACACACTAGCAGCAGGGCAAGCGAGCTCCTGTAAGACATATTGTGCCAATTCAGGCCAGGTGTCACATTTACTGAACAATAGTCAAAGGGGAATGACCGGTGAGGGAGAACATCGATATGGGAGGAGAAGTAGTTTGTTACCATAGTTGACAACTGCTGTCTCCTGTCACTTTCGATCGATGCAGTATTACCAGTCGTGTGAGCAGTAGAGTTGAGCGATACCGTCCGATACTTCAAAGTATCGGATCGGAATGGATCGGCCGATCTTAAAAAAAAGTATCGGTATCGCCGATTCCGATACCGGAAGTCCCATTCAAGTCTATGGGACTTCCGGTATCGGAATAAGAAAAACCCTGTTTTTGCCTTGCACAGCCTCTCTGGGGTCTGTACGGGCCTTTCGGGGGGCTGTGCCGGCCTGCCAGGGGGTCTGTGCAGGCTCCGGTGGTCTGTGCCGGCCTGCCGGGGAGCTATGCCGGCCTGCCGGGGGGGCTGTGCAGGCTCCGGTGGGCTGTGCCGGCCTGCCGGGGGGCTGTGCAGGCTCCGGTGGGGTGTGCCGGCCTGCCGGGGGGCTGTGCCGGCCTGCCGGTGGTCTGTGCAGGCTCCGGTGGGCTGTGCCGGCCTGCCGGGGGGCTGTGCAGGCTTCGGGGGTCTGTGCAGGCATCGTCCGATGGGACTACAAGTCCCATCGGGCAATGCCTGCTACCATGACAGTGATTGACACATTAGCCAATGATGGGACAGTAGTAGTCCCATCATCCGGCTAATGTGTTGAATGTAAAAAAAAAAAAAAAATTACATGCTACATACATGCTACATTCATACTACATATATACTACATGCAACATACATACTACATATATACTACATGCAACATACATACTACATATATACTACATGCATGCAACATGCATACTACATATATACTACATGCTACATACATACTACATATATGCTACATATATACTACATGCATGCTACATACATACTGCATGCTACATACATACTGCATGCTACATACATACTACATGCTACATACATACTACATATATGCTACATACATACTACATATATACTACATGCATGCTACATACATACTGCATGCTACATACATACTACATGCTACATACATACCACATATATACTACATACATACTACATGCATGCTACATGCTACATACATACCACATACATACTACATACATACTACATACATAATACATGCATGCTACATACATACTACATGCTACATACATACTACATATATACTACATGCATGCTACATACATACTACATGCTACATACATACTACATATATACTACATGCTACATACATACTACATGCATGCTACATACATACTACATACATACTACATGCATGCTACATACATACTACATGCTACATACATACCACATACATACTACATATATACTACATGCTACATACATACTGCATGCTACATGCATGCTACATACATACTACATACATACTACATGCTACATACATACCACATATATACTACATACATACTACATACAATACATTCATACAATACATACATAGACATACAGTACATATAACATAGAGTAACATACTTACCAATACTTGTCACATTGTTCCCCGAAGCCATTGTCTTTTACGGAATAAATATTAACATAACAAACCACAAAAATACTCACCCACGATCCGAAGCAGTCCACGAGTGTTCCCACACAGCAATGGCATAAAGTGAGACTAGGGACTTTTTTTTTTTAAAGTGGCGGAGGAATACAGTGCGGAAGGATACCTACCTTCCGTCATTGGATTCCTGCAGCCCGTAGAGAACGGCGGCATCAGCTGATGCTGCAGTTCTCTACCCAAGATCGTCGTGGGACACACTCGTGGACTGCTTCGGATCGTGGGTGAGTATTTTTGTGGTTTGTTATGTTAATATTTATTCCGTAAAAGACAATGGATTCGGGGAACAATGTGACAAGTATTGGTAAGTATGTTACTCTATGTTATATGTACTGTATGTCTATGTATGTATTGTATGAATGTATTGTATGTAGTATGTATGTAGTATATATGTGGTATGTATGTAGTATGTATGTAGAATGTAGTATGTATGTAGCATACATGTAGTATATATGTAGTATGTATGTAGCATGTAGTATGTATGTAGTATGTATGTAGCATGCATGTAGTATATATGTAGTATGTATGTAGCATGTAGTATGTATGTAGCATGCATGTAGTATGTATGTAGTATGTATGTAGTATGTATGTGGTATGTATGTAGCATGTAGTATGTATGTAGCATGCATGTAGTATATATGTGTTATGTATGTAGCATGCATGTAGTATGTATGTAGTATGTATGTAGTATGTATGTAGTATGTATGTAGCATGCATGTAGTATATATGTGTTATGTATGTAGCATGCATGTAGTATGTATGTAGTATGTATGTAGTATGTATGTAGCATGCATGTAGTATGTATGTAGTATATATGTGGTATGTATGTAGTATGTATGTAGCATGCAGTATGTATGTAGCATGCATGTAGTATATATGTAGTATGTATGTAGCATGTAGTATGTATGTAGCATGCATGTAGTATGTATGTAGCATGCATGTAGTATATATGTAGTATGTATGTAGCATGTAGTATGTATGTAGCATGCATGTAGTATGTATGTAGTATGTATGTAGTATTTATTTTTTTTTTTTAACATTTAACACATTAGCCGGATGATGGGACTACTACTGTCCCATCATTGGCTAATGTGTCAATCACTGTCATGGTAGCAGGCATCGCCAGATGGGACTTATAGTCCCATTGGACGATGCTTGCACAGACCCCCGGACATCAGCACAGCCCCCCGGCAGGCCGGCACAGCCCCCCGGCAGGCCGGTACAGACCCCCACAGGGTGCACAGACCACCGGCAGGCCGGCACAGCCCCCCGGCAGGCCGGTACAGACCCCGGGCAGTCCACACAGCCCCCCGGCAGGCCGGCACAGCCCCCCGACAGGCCGGTACAGACCCCGGGCAGTCCACACAGCCCCCCGGCAGGCCGGCAGAGACCCCCGGAAGGCCCGAAATGACGGCGCATCATGATGCGCACACACCGCGCATCATGATGACGTCAGGCTGTCAATCAACTTTGAACTTCCGATTCCGATGCCGACTTCCGATATTGAAAAAATATCGGAAGTCGGTATCGGAATTCCGATACAGCAAGTATCGGCCGATACCCGATACTTGCGGTATCGGAATGCTCAACACTAGTGAGCAGTACTTGAAAAATCAGTCCACAACATGGTCATGAAACCCCTGTGTCCAACGCCACTTCGGCTGTATGCACCACGAACACCTCTTCCATGTTGCTCCCTACGGCTCGTTTTAAAAACATCACCGCCGCTGTGTGCTGGGAATGCCTCAAACAAACGGTTTACCAGAGTTGCTTGTTTGTTAGCCAATATTAGCTCTAGGTTCTCCTGTGGCATGATGTTTTGGAATTTGCCTTTATAGCGTGGATCCAGGATGCTTGCCAACCAGTAGTCGTCATCGTTAATCATTTTGGCAATGTGGGGGTCACTTTTTAGGATCTGCAAGGCATAATCAGACATGTGGGCCAATGTTCCAGGTGTCAATGATGCACTGCGATTGCTGGGTGGAGGAGCACTTTCTGGCAAATCCACATCCCTCCAGTCACGCACAAACCCTGTACCTGACCTTGCCACGCCAACATTTTTTCTTGCCCCCTGAGAAGCATCCTCCTCCCCTAAATAATCATCCCCATCATCCTCCTCCTCTTCCTCTTCTTCCTCCACCTCATCCACGAGACTTCCCTGACCAGACAATGGCTGACTGTCATCAAGGCTTCCCTCCTCCTCTTCCTCCTCGGCTGCAGACACCTGCTCCTTAATGTGCATCAAAGTTTGCATGAGGAGACGCATAAGTGGGATACTCATGCTTATGATAGCGTCGTCTGCGCTTACCAGCTGTGTGCATTCCTCAAAACACTGAAGGGCTTTACAGAGGTCTTTCAGCTATGACCACTGCACACCAGACAACTCCATGTCTGCCTGCAAACTGCCTGCCCGTGTATCCTCCCACAAATGAATTACAGCCTGCCTCTGTTCGCACAGCCTCTGAACCATGTGCAGGGTGGAGTTCCACCTTGTTGCAACATCGATAATTAGGCGGTGCTTGGGAAGGTGGAGCAATCGCTGCAGCTTCTGCATACGACTGGAGTGTACGGGCGACCGGCAGATGTGCAAGCACAGTCTTCGCACCTTATGGAGCAGGGGTGTTAACTCCGGATAATTATTGAGGAAGCACTGCACCACCAGATTCAAGGTGTGAGCCAGGCAAGGTATGTGTCTGAGTTTTGAAAGGGCTATGGCTGCCACAAAATTCCAGCCGTTATCATTAACTACCTTGCCTGTCTCAAGATGTAGACTGCCCAGCCATGACTCAGTTTGTCGCTGCAAGTAGTCGGCCAGTACCTCCGCAGTGTGTCTGTTGTCGCCCAGACACATCATCTTCAACACAGCCTGCTGACGCTTACCACTAGCTGTTCGATAGTGGGACACCTTGTGTGCAACACTGGCAGCTGCGGATGGAGTGCTCATGCGACTGCGCTCTGTGGACGAGCTTTCACTTCTGGAGGAGGAGGAGGGTCGAATGCCTACAGCCAACTGTTTCCTATACCGTGGGCTAGGCAGCACTGTCCCACCGCCGCTGTCCCCTGTGGACCCTGCATCCACCACATTAACCCAGTGCGCAGTGATGGACACGTAATGGCCCTAGCCATGCCTACTGGACCATGCATCTGTGGTGAGGTGCACCTTTACATTCACTGATTGCTTGAGTGCATGGACAATGCGGTCTTTCACATGCACGTGGAAGGCTGGGATGGCTTTTTGCGAAAAGAAGTGCCGACTGGGTAGGTCATAGCGTGGTACTGCGTAGGCCATGAGCTCGTGGAAAGCTTTGCTTTCAACCAACCGGTAGGGCATCATCTCTAACGAGATTAGTTTGGCAATGTGGGCGCTCAAAGCCAGTGTACGCGGATGAGAGGATGAGTACTTTCTTGTCCTACTCAGAGTCTCTGGTAGGGTGAGCTGGACTTGAGAGCTGCATATGTTCGAACTAGCGGTGGACATGGCGGACTGAGAGGGTTGGTGATGGTGATGGTGTTGGTGGTGTTGCTGATGGCCTAGATTCAGTCTTTCGTAGCAATAACATTGTGATTCCATGACTGCTTTGCCCTTGCGACGACACCTCAACATTTGCTGCTGGTGCTGTGCTAACTGGTGGGCTTACAGTGGGGAAGCAATGTAGCATTGCTGACTACCTTCATTCAGAGCAGGTGCACATGTGGTGCGTAAGGTTTGGTAGTCCATCCACGCTTGCAAGTGCATGGTGGTTAAATGTCTAAGCATGCAACTGGTATTCAAATTTCTCAGATTTTTCCCTCGGCTAAAGGTATTTGCACACTTCTTACAGATAACTTTTGCCTGATCATTAGGATTTTGTTCAAAAAAGTGCCACACTGCACTCTTCCTACTATGGAAGACATTTTGAGACCTTGCGCGCTGTGCTAATTTGACCATCTGGCCAAGCTGTCCTGCAACTCTTTTGGCTATTGTAACACGTTTTTGGACTGCTATGGTCCTGCCAGATAACAGCTGTTGCGATGTCGTTGCCTGCTGCGGATCCTCCTCCTCCTCTTCTGAGCTATTGGCAGCGGCACCCTCTTCCCCAAATGGATGCCAATCTGGGTCAACAACTGGGTCATCCATCACCTCCTCTTCAATTTCATGTGCACCTTCCTCTGTGTCACCATGTAAGGTGGTATAGTATGCGGGAAGGGGCACCTGAGTTTCATCAGGGTCTGATTCATTGTCTGCACTGCGAGGACAATGTAGTGCTCTGAGTGAATGTACCAGCAGAAAAATCTAGCAGTGGCTGTGCATCAGTGCACTCCATGTCAGATTCATCTTGGACTGGGGAATTCATGATTTGACTTGCTAACCCAGGCATGGTATGTGAAAAGAGCTCCATGGAGTAATCTGTAGTGTGGCCTGCCACATGCTTCACTTTTGGTAGGGGTGAAGGACATAAGGAAAGGTGTTGTTCCTGACCAGGAGCCTCCAATGATGACTCAGTGCTTTTATTTTTTTGAAACTTCAGAAGAGGAGGCGAGAGAGCTGGAGGCTGTGTCAGCAATGTAAGCCAAAACTTGTTCCTGAGCTCCGGCTTTAAAAGTGGTTTACCTACTCCCAGAAAAGAGAGTCTTCGAGGCCTTGTGGAGCCAGACAATGATGCAGGCTCAACACCTCCTGCCTTAGGTGCTATTGTGCTTTTGCCACTACCAACAGATGCAACACCACCACCACCATCGGGACCAGCTAGCAACCCCCGCCCACTTCCATGGCGTCTTCCACCATACTTGCTCATTTTTGTGAAAATGTACCCAAAATACCACCAGCTATATGGTACTGTAAAAGAAGGTAGAAGGTGTATCTACTATTGGTGAGAATTTTAATCTCACTATAGATTTGAGGACGTTGAACTATTGTCTCTGGCCCAGTAGAGATTACACCTCAATGTAACAGGCTGAAATTGGATGGTGTATGACAAGGTGTAGGGTGTCTATAGGATTGGTGAGAATTTGAATCTCACTATAGATTTGAGAATGCTGAACTATTGTCTCTGGCCCAGTAGAGATTACACCTCAATGTAACAGGCTGAAATTGGATGGTGAATGACAAGGTGGAGGGTGTCTATAGGATTGGTGAGATTTTGAATCTCACTATAGATTTGAGGACGCTGAACTATTGTCTCTGGCCCAGTAGAGATTACACCTCAATGTAACAGGCTGAAATTGGATGGTGTATGACAAGGTGTAGGGTGTCTATAGGATTGGTGAGAATATGAATCTCACTATAGATTTGAGGACGCAGAACTATTGTCTCTGGCCCAGTAGAGATTACACCTCAATGTAACAGGCTGAAATTGGATGGTGAATGACAAGGTGGAGGGTGTCTATAGGATTGGTGAGATTTTGAATCTCACTATAGATTTGAAGACGCAGAACTATTGTCTCTGGCCCAGTAGAGATTACACCTCAATGAAACAGGCTGAAATTGGATGGTGTATGACAAGGTGTAGCATGTCTATAGGATAGGTGAGAATTTGAATCTCACTATAGATTTGAGGACGCAGAACTATTCTCTCTGGCCCAGTAGAGATTACACCTCAATGTAACAGGCTGAAATTGGATAGTGAATGACAAGGTGGAGGGTGTCTATAGGATTGGTGAGAATTTGAATCTCACTATAGATTTGAAGACGCTATGGGATCAGAGCGACAGCTCCCACAATGATATTATTAAAAATAGAAAGTTGTGGGAGAAGATAATCTGCCAATTGGACCTTCGGTATATGGAGAAGTCCGCATCCTCAAAAAAGAAATTTGGTAATTAACGCTCAACGTAACTTTCTGTAATGTAAATATTGTAAAAGATATAAAAGCATTTTTTTTTGTTTTTTTACTGTAGCCGATGCAGTACATACCCGGTGGAGATCCATCAGGGATCAATTTGTAAGAGACTTCCGCAACAGCCAAAACACCCCAAGTGGATCTGGTGGGAAACGAGTCACCCCTTATGTCCATTATGAGCAGCTGATATTTCTATAAAAAACGTCCCAGCGCTCGTAATTAAACTTTTCTAGATGTTAAAAAGGTAATTGTGCACCAAGTATTTATTCCAATAACTAAAATTATCTTTTTTTGGATAGAACAATATGCAGTACCACTGTGCCTCGAGAGGCAGAGTCATTGGAGCAATCTCAGAAGGAACCAAGTCAACAGGGGCACTGAAGATGTGTCAGTCCTGAGTGAGCCACGATCCCTGGACAGCGGTACTGTGGCTCCTGTTGTAAGTGCCTGTCTGCAAGCACAGCACGGACGCAAAAAATCATCAGGCAAAAATGACGTCGATGCCATAATTATGGATGGACTGCAATGCCTAGAGGATCTGTGTCGCATTGAACACAGAGATCTTCGGTGGGAAATTACGGCTTTGCAAGAACGTGAATGTGTATATGCAGCCAATGAGTGGAAGCTGCTGTTTTTGTCGTATGTGCCAGTAGCTCAAAAGATTCCACCACACCAAAATCTTATGTTTAGGGAAAGATTGCATGAGCTATTCGGCAAATTTTTGGGCCCTCAGGAACCAACTTCATCAACATCAGGAACCATGGACATGCCGCCATACCAAGCACCATACAGAGGCCAGGGTGAACCGGGTATGGAAATGGAAAGGCAATGCAGCAGCACGGCGTACAGTTGGGCAGACAATACGCCCACCCAATATCACAGGCTGTAATAACTGTGAAACATCACCACAGTTGGCCAATATAGCCTTTGATAGTTTTGGTTTCAATTTTTTTGTACCAATGTTCATTTTTTTTCCCTATGGGACTGCATCTGTTAAAAATGTATAACATTTTGATTAGAAAACAAATGTCTTCAAAAGTTTTTTTAGTAAAATTTTATAATACAGTATTTACGTTGTTATTGTTTTTAATTTTTTTTTAAAAATGTATTTAAACGTGACATAAAGTTTAAAAACCACACCTAAAAAACATAACAATTGCAACACACATAGAACATACACCACTAAACAGTCTTAAAAATGTTCACACATGCATGTCTTGCCATGGAACAAGACCTTCATCTATGAAATAGTTTGCAAATTGATCCCGAATCCTCATGATCTCAACGGTAGAACGAACTGAAGTGGAATCTATGCTCATGAGGTTCGACTCACAGTCATCGGGGTCCACCAGCAGGGGTTCATGCCTGCACACAAAATTGTGCAGGCAGATGCATGCCTTGACTACACAGTCCACATTTTCAGGCTGAGGTTGCATGCAAGTTAGTAATATACGCCATTTGGAGGTCAAAATACCAAAGGTACATTACACATAACGTGTTGCACGGCTCAAGCGATAATTAAATATGCGTCTTGTGGAGTTAAGACTATGGCTTGAGTACGGCTTTAGGAGATTTCATCTGAGTTGGAAAGCCTCATCTCCAACTAAAACATAAGGCAAAGTTGGACCTTCTGTCCCCGGTAATGGCCGTGCACAAGGTATGTTAAAGCTGTTGCTGTACAAACATACCCCCATGTTGGACTCTTTGAAGACTCTGGAATCGTTTGTCCGTCCTTATGCACTGTTATCCATGGCAACAAAACGGTATCTAGCATCCGCAATAGCCATTAAAACAATGGAAAAGTAGTTTTTGTAATTATAGTACAAAGATCCACTATGCACAGGTTTCTGAATCCGAATGTGCTTCCCGTCCACGGCACCAATGCAATTCGGGAAATTAGCCACATCCTCAAATTGTTTTGAAATTGATAGCCACATTTCTGTTGTCGGGGTTGGTAGCACTTGTGGTTGTAAGTTGTTCCAAATGGCTTCACAAGTTTCCCGAACTAGTTGGCAAATGGTCGATTTCCCCAAATGAAATTGAAAGTGCAGTGACGCAAAAGTTTCACCAGTAGCCAGATATCTATGACAATACAGAAAAAAATTAGCACTTTGAACATATTGGACTGCTTAAGACCCAAAAAAAAGGCAAGTTAAAATGGACTCGAACAATTGGCAACGTGTAGAAAATTAAAAGACATGCACCACAATAAATTACATCCAGTCTTTGTCAACAATGTTAAGAAAAGGATATTTACCTCAAAGTCACGACTATACGTTGCTCCGCAGAAATACTTTCATGGAAAGTGGTGTGCTGATGATGTATCTCATCCTTCACAGAGAGTAGAATATCAAAATTTCGATGGACATCCGCAGATACCTTTGAAATTTAAAGGGATGATTCCGAAGCTGAATATACAGGGTGTAAAAGGCACCATATGTATTCCGTAAAAAATTCACTTCATGGATCCAATATCTCCTTTGGGAAATACGCCTTCTCTGCCGACGTCGCAGCTGCATCAAGTGAAATCTTACCAGCTCTGTAACAAACATCTTGCTTGCAGCTAGAAGTTCACTCGATGCTTCCAAAATGGAGAATGTGTGTCCACCCACACCTGATGCTGACAAAAGGCAAAAAAAAAAAGAACAACTTTATTGACGGTGCCTGTAGGCTGACAAACGGATGCTTCTCGAACGGACATCAAAACGACATAACGCAGTCACTTGCATTAGCCAAGCGTTAACGCAAAGCAAATTTTTCACCAAATTTGCCTCATTTTAGCACATCTGTTTAACGGATCCGTTAAACAGATTGTACTAAATGCAATGTGAACCTAGCCTTAGTGGCTACAGTGGATAGGTGATGATTACTTCTCATCGGAATACCATATTAATGCAGAGATAACCTCTAAATAGTCATTTTGAGTTGTTCAGAAATTTGCAGCTGAAAGTTATATTTTTACAAAAGGAAACTATTTTGGTGGGAGACCGAAGGAGAGTAGTCATCAACAGTTATTAGATTGTTTAAGTACAGAAAATAGCAAATATATGATCTTGCAATGTTCCATTTTTGCTCTTTCCTTTTTTCTTCCTCTTCATCCCAGAGCCATAACTTTTTTATTTTTCCATCAATATAGCTGTATAAGGGTGAGTTTTTGTGGGGCGAGTTGTACTTTGAACGACACCATTGATTTTACTATATAAATGTCCTGGAAAATTCCAAGGGAAGTGAAATTGCAAAAAAAAGTGCAATTCCACAATGGTTTTTGTTTTTTTATTACCCATGTTCACTATTTGGTTAAACTGAATGGCAATATAATTACCCAGGTCAGTAGGAGTTTGCAGATACCAAATATGTATAGTTTTTTTATTTTATTGGTGAAAACAAATTACAAAATTTGTAAGAATAAAACATTTTTGCTTTAAGTCACCATTTTCCAAGACCAGTAGAGTCTCCATTTTTTGGGATCTGGGACTAGGTGAGGACTTATTTTTTACATCTTTACCGATTGGAATAATTGTTTTTATATTTTGATAGATCGGGCAATTCTGAATGCAGCGATACCAAAAATGTTTAATTTTACTTTTTTTCAATATTTTTTCAATATTTTTATTTTCAATGGGGAAAAAGGTGGAGGAACTGAACTTTTGTGTTTTTTAATTTTTTTATTACCTTTTTTTTTTTTTAATTCTTACTGACTTCAATAGTCCCCTTTAGGAGACTTGAAGCTTCAAGCCCTGCTATATATAGAAAAAATTCAAGATCTCCTACAAACCCCCAGCTGTCATAACAGCCCATCGGCAAGCCTCAATTACGTGACAGTGGGGGGCCGATGGGCGGGACGTGTGATCTGTTTTCGGCTGGTGCATAATAAATGCCACATCAAAGGCAGGGACATGAACTTTGCTGTACTTATACATCAAAAAGTTGTGAATGGATTAATATTTATTTGCTGGTAAAGGCTTTTTATATACAGCATTCTTGTCAGACATTTTTGTGAGTGTCAACTATAAAAAATACATTAGTTTTTGCATCACTTGAATATGGATTGTTTATTGTTCATGTTCAGCTGTAGGTGTGAAGAAGGCACATCATTTCAGAGAAACCATAGTTTGAATAGCTAGGGGGACTATAGGGAGAGACCTGACTAGTCCAAAGACATCCAAGGCGGGTTTCTCCTTACGCACTCCAGTTCATTCACAGATCTCTTCCTATGCATACACATGGGAGCAACATGTGAATCAACTGGAGAGCGGCTGTGAGAACCAGACGACTTTCCATACTATGTTTTCTCTAAAGTGACCCAGTGTTTCAGAGTAATACATACCTGAGTACATTTGTGCAGCCAGGCTCTGATTCATATTTCCTTTGGCTCAGCATAAACAAGCAACTCAGAAAGAACAAACAATCATAGAGCCCATTAGAGGTAGCCAAAATATAAATCTTTATTAAATGCCAAATACAGGATAAAGGGGCAAATGGGGCTAAGATAGTAAAATCAATATTAATGCAGCATCCAAAATACTTCAATGGCCAGTAGGCCACATATATCAAGTACACATGAAGCAAATAAATATGTACAATCCATAGTGCAAGGCACCCCAAAATACATGCAAATAACAATGGATACTAATACCTTGATAGGTTGCGGTAGCTGGATAACTGTGGCATACCCACCCACCACGACGCACGTTTTGGTTTGTTTTTTCTGAGTTGCTTGTTTATGTTGTTGGTTGCAGTTGGCCCTTACTTTTGTCCATAAGATATGTGGAATTACTTAATACATTGATGTTTATGATAGTATTGGTGGTCTTTCTCTCTCCTGTTTTTTCCACTATATGATGCTTGCCGATACTATTTTTTGCTTTCTTTTGGTTCAGGCAGAAAGAATTTAATGACAGGTTCTCTTTAAATACATAGGTTAGTTTTACTATATGACATTTTTTATTTTTCATTTTTTTATTTCTTTAAAAGGATGCTGATTCATCCTCTAAGATGTTACGAGAGCTGGTTTCTTTGTTTTCTGTGGATATCATAAAGATATTCACTTGGTTTATATTTTTATGTATTTTCCAATAGACGAGCTACCCAATGTATTTTATTCCGAAGCAAGACTGGAAACATCAAAAGCCCCATTTTTTTTCTATGTGAAAATTGAAAAACAGTTATACAGTGCATACATATTGGGAGTCATTGTGTTTTTAAATTGTGTATTTAAAGGTAACACATAAAGAAGCATGGTAATTGGTATGTTTAATGATGACAGAGAGCTTGGTGCTCCATTTGTCTTTGGAAGCTATGAAAATTAGAAAAAAAATAAAATAAAAGAGAGGAAATCATTGCCTCATTAAACAGACAATGGCTTGTTAATGAACGCAAAAAAAGCCCAAGGTTTTGTTGGGACATTCTAATGAGGAAGAAAATTGTCTTCTGGGCTGAGTATTTCCAGTACTTAGGGCCACATGCTGCTGCTGTCTAATTTGGGGTCTGAATATAGCTCCATGCCCACAAGAATAACTGATGCTAATGATGTTATAATGCTACAGTGAAAACACTCAGTACAGACACATGCCCTTCACATTTCATGGATTTTGTCAGTTTTGTAGTATTGACCTTCTATATTCTGCACCTAAATCGCTAATCTCATTGTTTACACAGTGGCCCAGCAGGTCATCAGAAGGAAGCAATGACATCACAGAATTTCTCTTCTGGTCCTAGGTATTCATTGTGTGTGTGACCAACAGTCTGTGTTTGCAGATGTAGAACAATCTGTATATAACTAGATGCCGTGTTGAATGCTGTTTTACAAGAAAATATGCTAGACCTGCAAACACTTAGTTAGTGGCACAACTATCCATGGGGTTGTCAGCACAGCCTGATGTCTTTTATTGTCTATTAGTTGCATTAAAGAGGTTGGCGGGTTTAGAAAAAACATTTTCAATTACACTGCTTGGGAATTTTGAGACAATATTTTGAGATGTCTATTTTTTTTAGCTGGAGTCAGAACAAGAATATCTATTTTCTCTTGCTGGTTACCACTAATCAGCAAGACAAGCTTTGAGGAGGAAAATGTTATTTACTTTATTACATAAAGTAGATACCATATATACTCGAATATAAGCCGAGATTTTCAGCCCATTTTTTTGGGCTGAAAGTCCCCCTCTCGGCTTATATTCGAGTCATATACACTAGGGGGTCGGAGGGGTAGGGGGGGTGGCGATGTCAGGTCATACTTACCCGTCCTGGCACTGTCTCTGCAGCCTCCAGCTTCTCTGCGATCTCCCTTCCTTCCTTCAGCGGTCTCATGGTACCGCTCATTAAACTCATGAATAAGCGCATATTCATGAGTTTAATGAGCGGTACCACATGACCGCTGAAGGCAGGAAGGGAGACCATGGGAGAATGGGGCTACAGAGACCGCTCCAGGAAGGGAAAGTATAGCGATATTCACCTGTCCGGGGTCCATCACTGCTTGCTGCTGTCTGGCACATCATCTGTCAGTGACGTTCAGACAGCAGAGGGCACGGTGACGTGGTTAATGCGCGCCGCACCCCCTGCAGTCTGAACGTCACTGACAGATGTCGTGCCAGACAACAGCAAGCAGTAATGGACCCCAGACAGGTGAATATCTCAGGTGCCAGCAGTGACACCGGCACCAGGGCCCCAGCGACGGAGAGGTGAGTATGTCAATTTTTTTATTTTTAAATGCAGCAGCAGTGGCAGTACATGGGGGCATAATTTATGGAGCATCTTATGGGGGCAGCATATAGGGGCGTAATCTATGGAGAATCATATGGAGCCATAATCTATGGAGCATCTTATTAGGGCAGCATATTGGGGCATAATCTATGGAGCATCTTATGGGGGCAGCATATGGGGGCATAATCTATGGAGCATCTTATGGGGGCATAATCTATGGAGCAGCATATGGGGCATATTATTCTATGGAGCATCTTATGGGGCTATAATGAACTGTATGGAGCATTTTGTGGGGCTCCTGATTCAATATGGATATTCAAAAACATTTAACCTACTAAGGTCTCAATTAATTTTACTTTTATTGGTATCTATTTTTTAAATTCACCAGTAGCTGCTGCATTTTCCACCCTAGGATTATACTCGAGTCAATAAATTTTCCCATTTTTTTGTGGCAAAACTAGGGGGGTTGGCTTATACTCAGGTATATACGGTAAATAGTAATAATTAGGGAGAGGGTGTTGTAAAAATTGTATTTGTAGGGTATGGTTTAACTTGTTGTCAGTTCTGTTTTTTTATCTATTTTTTATATAAAAATGAATGAGAAAAGGAATAGGATCTCATAATCAGGAAGCAGACTTTAGGAATTGCCTGTATTTTTAACTTTTATATCATTGTAGTAGCATTTGTCTATAGTCTTTTAATTCCCTATACTGCTAGCAGTGGACCCCAAGATGATCCCAGAGGAGACAATCAGAAACTAAGATGTACACCCTTCAGCTGAGCACTTCTGACCCTTAGTTTTAGCAGTTGGTTTTCATACCCAGACCACCACTTACATGTTTCTGGCATGTCAAGGGTCTTTTAACCCTTTTCTGACATCGAGCATAAATTTATGCCGATGTTGGACTCCCTCCCTTTGATTTGGGCTCCGGTGGTGAGCCCACATCTTTCCCAGCACATGTCCGCTGTTATGAACAGCGGACATGTGCCTGGAACAGCTGCGGGTGGAATCGCGATCCACCCATGGCAATTAACCAGTTAAATGCCGCTGTCAAACTCTGACAGCGGCATTTAACATGCGCTTCCAGCAATCGTGCCGGAAATCCGCCCATCGGTGACCGCGGGTCACCAATGGGTTGGCATGACAAACAAAGGTCTCCTGGAGACGTCTATGGTTGTCAGTGCCGAATTGCTATGAGCACCGCCCGGTGCTCGGTGCTCATAGCAAGTGAGATATTCTGCTACATACAGGTGATCTGATCATCGCCTATATGTAGCAGAGCCGATCGAGTTATGGCAGCTTCTAGTCTGCCATGGAAACTATTGAAGCATGCCAAAAGTGAAAGAAAAATGTTTTTAAAATATAAAAAAATTAAAAAAATAAAAGTTCAAATCCCCCCCCTTCCCCCATTCAAAATAAAACAATAGAAAAAAACAAACATGCACATATTTGGTATCGCCGCATTCAGAATCGCCCGATCTATCAATAAAAAAAGGATTAACATAATCGTTAAATGGAGTAGCGAGAAAAAAAGTCAAAACGCCAGAATTGCATTTTTTTGGTAGCCGCAACATTGCATTAAATGCAATAACGGGCAATCAAAAGATTGTATGTGAACCAAAATGGTATCATTAAAAATGTCAGCTTGGCGTGCAAAAAATAAGCCCTCACCCAATCCGAGATCACGAAAAATGGAGACGCTACATCTATCAGAAAATGGCGCAATTTATTTATTTTTTTAACAAAGTCTGGAATTTTTTTTCACCACTTAAAAAAAGATAAAAAAAAAGATAAAAAAGAACCTAGACATGTTTGGTGACTATGAACTCATAATGACCTGGAGAATCATAATGGCAGGTCAATTTTAGCATTTAGTGAACCTAGCAAATAAGCTAAACAAAAAAGAAGTGTGGGATTGCACTTTTTTTTGCAATTTCACCGCACTTGGAATTTTATTCCCATTTTCCAGTACACGACATGGTAAAACCAATGGTGTTGTTCAAAAGTACAACTCGTCCCACAAAAAACAAGCCCTCACATTGGCATTTTGACCAAAAAAATAGAAAAGTTATTAAAAACCAGGCAGAGATGCTTACCTGTCTAGGCCTCAAGACAAATGCACTAACAAGTTGCAGGGGACCCAAACAAAGATGGCTGCTACACAGGTGCAGTAATACCGATAAGACAGCCAGCCTACAATCAGGGATTGGCCATTTGGCACACCAGTGCAAACAAATATAATCTGTAAGCGGCACTGTTCACACACAGAGGATGCAGAGCATCTGGCTTACAGCCTATTAATGATGTTCTATGGTGGGCTGCCCAGTGCTAACTATAATGTACTGTATCCTGTGTGAACAGAGGCATCAGTTCACAGAGCCATCTGGGCCCAACTGCACCCCGAAAAACATAAAAAGTGCAAAAAACACATATAAATACATGTGAGGTCTTAGCTGATATTCTGGCCAAAATATGGAAGCTCGCAACCCACATCACGGGGCCACACACTTGCGAGTCCTACTTTAACAGCAAAACCAAAAAAGAGGGCATGAAAATCCTCCAATAATCTAGAAAAAACACACCAAAAGACAGGCAGAGATGCTTACCTGTCTAGGCCTCAAGACAAATGCACTAACAGGGTGCAGCAGACCCATATAAAGATGGCGGCTACAAAGGTGCAGTAATACTGATAAGGCTATGTGCACACGGTGCGGATTCTGCTGTGGAATTTTCCATGCAGATTTTGCTAAATCTGCAGGTAAAATGACCTGCGCAGTGCAGTTTTAGTGCAGTTTTAGTGCAGATTTAGTGCAGTTTTTGTGTGGATTTCCCCTGCAGTTTTCATCTGCAGATTTCTATAATGGAGCAGGTGGAAAACTGCAGCAAAACCACACAAAAGAAGCGACATGCGCACAGCGTTTTTTGTTTTACATAGCCTTAAATGGTTGAATCCATGTAGAGGAAAGGTCGCACTCAGCAGGATAAAGTATAACTCTAGAACAGCGTGAAATGGCCGTTGTCAGCTTGTAACACTCATGCCACCCCTACTCTGACCTGACATGTATTGTATGTGTCAATAAATGAGTTATACTTTATTATGCTGAGTGAGACCTTCCCTCTACATGGATTCAAAGATTTGATTGCTGCGAGGTCAAGCACCCGGGAGTCCAGGATGACAGCTTGCTGTCAGATACACACCATCAGTTGATATATGGTAATAGCGGTGCCGTCCGCCTTTTCTACTTTTTCACATAGCCTTAAATGGTACTGTACATCACGTGCAGTTCTGCAGGGCCAAATCTGCTGCAGAACTGCACAGAATCTGCACCGTGTGCACAGGGCCTAAGACAGCCAGCCTACAATCAGGCATTGGCTGTTTGGTACAACAGTACAAACAAATATAATCTGTATGCGGCACTGTTCACACACAGAGGATGCATCCTATATTATTATCAATATATCATCAATATATTTTGACTGAACAACCCCATTAAATGAATCCAAATGCTCTACATTTACCTTCTTGACAAGACCCTGGAGTGGAGATATGGTGAACAGCCTTGTATCCAATCTAAAGCTGTTCAGAAAAACCCAGCCCTTAAAATGATCGATTAATCTGTCTCAGCACTTAGTATGCTGGAGCATTTTTCCAGGTTTATATGACTGAGGCTAACATCCTGAGTGACACATATCTCCCCTACAGTATTTTAACAGTGACCTTCTCACACAGTGCACTCTTTCATACATTCAGATGTTAATTTTGAGAAAATGTTGTACAATGCACTTGGATAAGGTATACTCTATTTATAAGCTGTTTTACCTAAATGTAAACTTTATGACGAGAGAGGAAGGGGACTCAGATTTAGCAACATCAGGGAATTCTGTGACATCATTGGTTCCTGTAGTAGCTTGCTGAATGGGCAAACAGCATTACTGCATTTGAGAACTTAGTAAAATGAATAATCAAAGTTTACAGTATTTTTTTCTCACAGTTGTTTTTAGGTACCTGTCAAATAGCAAAGAATTTGATTAATTCAAGACCTAATCATCTAATAAAATATTAAAGTCGCCACTGTTTAAAAGCTTTTAAAATTGAAGCTTTGAATTGTACGTAAATTAGTAAATCTCACAAGGAGTTTGTATGTTCTCCCCGTGTTTGCGTGGGTTTCCTCCGGGTTCTCCGTTTTCCTCCCACATTCCAAAGACATACTGATAGGGAATTTAGATTGTGAGCCCCATAGGGGACAGTGCCAATAATGTCTGTAAAGCACTGTGGAATTAATGGCGCTATATACATGAGTAAAATAGATAAAAAATAAATAAAATTTGCAATTGGTGCGGAGAAAAATTCAAAAGTGTCAATCAATATGGCTGCACTTTCTGATCCATTTGCAAGCAGCAATTATAAAAATGTGGAAATCTTGTTAGTTAACTAAATAGTTTGCAGCTAATACTCCAACATATCAGTTACTAAGAAGTCATTAGGGGTAGAAATGATATTTAATTCTTGAAGAAAAATTCCTCTGCAATATCTATGTATAAAAGTGAATTATGCTGTTGTGTGACCTTTGTACTGCAAGTACATTCTCCTGTAAAAATAATCCTGTTTAATAGATTACTAATTACTTTAAACTTGGTGTTTGGGAATTGACAAAAACTCATTTCCCGATTACAGAATGTGGAGAAAATATTTGTTAGTTGACTGATCGAACACACTGAAATGATCTTTGTTGTTGACAGATTCGAAAACAAATAAACTGGAAGGTGATTATTATTCACTATTCATTCACTATTCATTATTATTATTAGGATTATTATTCAGATAATTGGATCACAAGAAATGTAAACTGCGTATAGTAAAGACCTTGGACTTTATGAGGCCACGTTGTATCCATGTTGTTTTTGTTGTAGGAAGATGATTCAGGACAGCAATATTTTAATTGCCGCATTGTTTCTTACGCTCTTCTGGATATTTTTTTTTCATTCTAGACATAATAGTGGTGCCAGAAGAATGGACTGGTCACTTCCTTTAGCCTCTTCAAGAATTTTGAGGACCGAACATATGCTGAAGAGGTCGTTTTGACGTTGCTCTGCATATGTTTACTTTTTATGGTTTTTAGAGCATTTTCAAACAGTTCCAGGCGGAATCTGCCTGAAAAAGATGTAGTGTCCACATAGCTTTACAGTGTCTTGTCACTCAGGATAAAAGTTTGTGATGTTTGCACCACCCTCTACATGATTTCCATGACCCTTGGGCTCAGTGTCAAACTGATGTGCCAAGGGCCCACCAATAACATTGACTCAGGGGACCCACTATTCAGTTACATGCAAATTATACACTACATTTACACAAAAATAACTAGGATTCAATAATATTCAGAATTGAGAGTCCTCAGTGGTTGATACCTTTTAATGGCTAACTGAAAAGATGGTAACACATTGCAAGCTTTCAAGACTATTCCGGTCTCTTCATCAGGCATAGACTAATACAAAATCTGAAGAGTCACATATTTATGCACAATACAGCACAGAAAAAATGCAGTAGATGAGACAAGTGACGTGAAGCAGAATTATGATTATGGGAGAGGGAGAAACATAAATATTGGACCAGTTCATAGATAAGGAGTCCGGATGTTTTATTGTCCTCTGATTGGGGTCTCCTAATGTGTTGTGATGCCCCCACAAGGCCTTAGGAGCAAATTCCTTAATTGATGTAAAAAGAAATAAATCCATGCGACACATCAAAAATTTATGCTCACAGACTCTTCTCTCTCTCTGAGATGTGAAGTTACCTTTCAATACCAGTAATTTCATATCCCTGGTGTTGTGGTCCATCATACAAAAATGTTTTGCCACAGGTAGATCCATTCTTTTTTCTCTTATTGTGTGACGATGAGCATTCATCCTTGTTCCAAGCTTTGGCCCTGTCTTCCCCACATACAGACCCCCAACTGGACATTTAGTACAAATAATTAAGTGCACCACATTAGATGTAATGCAGCTGAAAGTACCAGGGATCTTGTAGTCCTGATGTGAATTGGGGATCTTTATCTTGTCCGTGGTCATTATAATGTAGATGGACAGGTTTTACATTTTTTCTGGTTGCAAGGAAAGGTTCCTCCAGCTGTAGGAGAGGACAGGGAGCTTCTGACAATGATGCTTCTTAGATTTGGGGGCTGCCTAAAGCACAGTAGTGGGGGGTCTGGAAAAATGGATTGTAATTGGGCATCTTTTTGTAGTAAAGGTTGTAATTTCCGTGCAGCTCCCCTTAGCACTTCCAGATTTGGGTTGTAGGTGACTACTAGAGGCACCCGGTTATTTTCTTCTTTAGCCTTGTAATGTAGCAGGTGATTCCTTGACATTCTGGTGGCCCTTGTAATTTGGTTTTCAATTGTTCTTGGATGGTAGCCCTGATTCAAAAAGGTCTTTTTGAGGCGACCAAGATGTTTGTCTCTATCCATGGGGTTGGAACATATACGATTGTATCTGATGGCTTGGCTATAGATAATAGAGTTCTTTATGTGTTTTGGATGGAATCTGTCCCACTTAAGGTATGTTGGACGGTCGATTGGCTTCTGATACAGGGGTGTCTCTATTTCATTGTTTTTTAGCTTAATGATGGTGTCCAAAAAGTTAATCTCAGTGCTGGAGTAGTTGAGTGTTAAATTGATGGTGGGATGAAATTGGTTAAACTGTTCGTGGAACATCTTTAGCTGTTGCTCAGACTCCGTCCAGATGATTAAAATATCATCAATGAAGCTGTAGTAGGCCAGGGGCCTGATGGGGCATGAGGACAAAAAGTCGCTTTCAAGCTTGGCCATGAAAAGATTTGCACACTGTGGAGCCATTTTACTTCCCATAGCTGTGCCGGTCTCCTGTAGATAGATCTTGTTGTCAAATTCAAAGTAATTGTGGGTGAGGATGAATTTTATAAGTTTCACCACAGCATCAGCTGATCAGTCCCTGTGTTTTCCATGAAGAATTTGCAGGCATTTAATCCTTCTTGGTGTGGGATATTAGAGTACAAAGATTCCACATCCGTGGTGGCCAGGATGGTTCCTTCTGGTAGAGGACCTATTGCTGCTAGTTTATTCAATAGGTCAGTTGTGTCCTGATTGTAGCTAGGTGTATCCTTCACCAGTGGTTTAAGAATACCCTCTACCGATCCAGATACCTGCTCAGTGAGGGTGCCCACACATGAAATAATTGGTCTTCCTGGATTTCCAGATTTGTGGATTTTGGGAAGCATGTAGAATGTCCCTATTCTTGGACTCTCTGGTATCAGGTCATCACCAGCTCTTATGGACTGGTCAGGCAGACAAGATACCATCTTGTTTAGCTCCTTGTAATAGTACTGTGTAGGATCCGACTCCAATTTTCTATAGTAGTGTGTGTCCATAAGTTGCCTGTTTGCTTCCTTCATGTAGTCTGACATATTCATCATGACTATTGCACCTCCCTTGTCAGCAGGTTTAATGATGATTTCTTTGTTGGTTTATAAAGACCGTATGGCCTTTATGCTTGTCTCCTGTTAGTGTCTATGATTTTGGATTTTATCCATTGTCTGAAGGAGTCTATATATTTATCCAAATGAGGGTTGCGTCCAGGTGGAGTTGTCCAGTCTGACCTTTTCCTAGTTGTTAGGATCCCTTTTCCTTCGGTCTGAGTGTTTTCTGAATCTTCTGTATCATTGAAATGACACTATTAGGATTCAATGTAATATTAAGATGGGCAGTTTGTTAAATGAATGATGAGATGATAATTTTGATTCTACATAGCTAATCAAGTGTATTGAGCCAAATACTGCTCATATAAAGAGGTTGAGACTGTCTCACGCACAGGTGCTGATTGAGGGATTCACCTATCTCCTGTGCATCAGTCCAGCCCTGCTTGGGCCGTCTCCACATTCTTGTTTTAAGGGCTCATACTCACTTGCGAGAGACTCGCATGATTCTCGTGCGAGTCTCTCGCATGAAAACCTGGCACTGCCGCCGGCACTCGGACCGGAGCGTGCGGCTACATAGAAATACACGTAACCGCACACTCTGATCCGAGTGCCGGCGGCAGTGCCAGGTTTTCATGCGAGAGACTCGCACGAGAATCATGCTAGTCTCTCGCAAGTGAGTATGAGCCCTAACAAGGCAATTCCTCTGGAAGAGGGAGTCTTGCACAGATTATTCCAGTAGCAAAGGAAATTTGACAAACTGGTACTGAGCCCCTTCCTTTCAAGGCGTGTGAGAGGTGCCACATCAGACAAAAGTATTGCAGTGGTGTTAAGTTGCTCATATTTTAGAAATGGCCATTTGTAAATAAATATGCATTTTTTAGAAATGTTGCTTTTTTTGGGTTTAGATGTAATAGCACTTAGTGTAGCTGTTAATGGTCATCGGTATGGAATATATTGTACTCAGGGTATGTGTAGTCAACGTGTATTCTCTCATCCGAGCAAATTGGGTCAATTATACAAATGACACTCTGATCAGAGTTTGATCACAGTGTGATCCGATTCTCTCGGATGAGGAGGAGATGGAGAAAAAAAATATCCATCTTCTCCATTCTGTCAGTGTGTGGAAATAAGACTGCTCTCAGATATCATCCGAGCACACTCCAATGGTTTTCATGGACTCATTGACTTGCATGACCAGGTGTGATCCAAATATTGGCTCAAACTCAGGCATGCAGCAATTCTGTCCAAGGAAAAAAAATCTGACATGTGCACTGTCCGATAGACTGACATAGATCTGTGTGCGATCTGATGTTTTGCTCGGACCAAAAATATGGTTGTCTGCACCTGCCCTTAGAGTCCAGCTAATGTTATAATACTAAAAAATAATAATATAGATCACCAATTTGGTATGTTTGAAGGGGTTACTCTCTCAAAATAACCATGATGATTTCTCTTTTTGAGGGTATTGGACAGTTGAAAACGGTTATCAAATACTTGTTGCACTACATTATATGGTGCATTTACACTGGTCGATGAGTATGAACGAACTTTCTTAATAGCAGATTACAGATCGCTCAGTGCAGATCGTTTACTTCAGTCTGCCTGTCTAAACAGGCTATTAAAGGACCGCCAATAAGTTAAGGTTTACTGAATGGTGGTCATTTAGTGCTGCAGGTCGGTTCGTGTAAACGGAATCTTAACCCCTACCAAACATGCACCGTATATACTGCATACTGCTCTGTATGAAAATGTAAAGCTTACAAATGTAAAGCTTACATTTAACACACAATCTTGCTTGTAAAAATGAAAATTATTCTATCTTCACTGCCCAATGCTATAAAAGTCTTTGACTCCCCTCTGTTGTCAATATAATCTCTTCACCCCTAGTTAAATTTATTGAGAGGTTTAGTTTGTAAAACGGGGTCACTTATGGGGGGTTCAGCTGTGCCCTGCCATGCACCCAAACAGTCATTTTCGTCCACATATTGGTTATCCGTGTACTCAGGAGAAATTACACAACAAATTGTATGGAGAAATTTCTCCTTTTACCCTTGTGAAAATGCAATATTTGTAGCTTAAAAAGATTTATATTGGAAAAACGGCTCTATGTTATAAACCTCTGTGAAGCACATGTGGGTTCAAGGTGCTCAATACACATCTAGATAAGTACCCTGAGGGGTCTAGTTTCCAAAGTAGTGTCACTTGTTGGGGGTTTCCACTGTTTAGGCACATCAGGGACTCTCCAAACATGACATGGCATCCACTATTAATTCCTGCAAATTTTACATTCAAAAAGTGAAATGGCGCTCCTCCCTTCCAAGCCCAGCCGTGTGCCCAAACTGTAGATTTCTCACACATATGGAATATTGGCATGCTCAGTAGAAATTGCACAACAAACTACATGGTCCATTTTCTACAGTTACCCTTGCAAAAGTAAAAAAAAAAAATTAGGTCTAAAGGAAATTTTTTATGAAAGAAAAGTAAATGTTTATTTTTCTTTTTTGTCCTTCCACATTCCAAAAACTCCTGTGAAGCACCTGAAGGGTTAATAAACTTCTTGAATGTGGTTTTGAGCACTTTGAGGGGTGCAGTTTTTAAAATGGTGTCACTTTTGGGTATTCTCTATGGCCCCTCAAAGTCACTTCAAAAGTGATGTGGTCCATAAAAAATGGTTTTGCAAACTTTGTTGTAAAAATGAGAAATTGCTGGTCAACTTTTAACCGTTATAATTCCTAACAAAAAACTATGTTACAAAAATAAAGTAAAGTAGACATGTGAACAATGTTACTTACTAGGTTGAAAAATGTGAAATTTTCAAAATTTTCACCAAATTTCCATTTTTTCACAAATAAGTGGGATCCATTGAAGTGTTCCAGCGTTACCTCATGAAGTGACATTGGTCAGAATTGTAAAAATTGGCCTGGTCAGGAAGGTGAAAATAGGCTTTGGGGTGAAGGGGTTAAACTTACTATAGTCTGTCTGTATTTGTAAAATTCACTATAGGTAAAGGTCTGTTTCCCAGATGAAATTTGAGGATTTTCAAAACCAATAAGTTTTCGATAAGGTTATGGTCTCACTTTTATATGTATTCACAATTCAATGCTTGTTCCAGAACAAGTTTATGTGGACTTGAAACCCTTCTTAATCATTCAGTTGAAGGGTTGCAGCTACCGTATTGCAAACAGCTACATAAAATCAAGCACAGAGCAATGTCATCTTCATAGTCAGATAGTAGTAGTATTGGTCATAATGAACAATTCAGTTACTTCATATTTCATTAATATATGAAGCCATCTTTGTCACAAGTAAGTTCGTAACATTCTTGATCATGAAGAACCACCCCAGTGACCTGCAAGTGCTATTATTGAGAATTGGGAGCACTTAAGACAAACAGTAGCAAACCAGTCCTTACAAGCTCACAGAGTGAAGTCGAGAGCTGACGTCCATTGCACATAAAAGTAGCCTATTCTATGTTGCATCACTTACTAATGAGATCCAAACTGCCACTGATTTGACATTAGCACAAGAAATGTGTGGAGGAAGCTTTGAAAAATGGGTTTCTATGCTCTAATGGCTAAGCAAGAACAAAAACCATGCATAATGCTAAGTGCAGTAAGAAGTATAAAGCACACCACTATTGAATTCTGAAGCAGTGGCAACATGTTTTTTCGTACTGATGAAATATGTTTCATTATTCGGCAGTCCAATATACAAATCTGGATTTGGCAGAGAACACTATGTCCTGGAATGCAGACTGCCCACCCTCAAAGTTAGTGGTGGAGGGATAATAATATGAGGATATTTTTCTAGCTTTGACCATATTTCCAGTGAAGGGTAATGTTATTACTATAACACAGAAAAACATTTTAGACAATTGTATGCTTTTATCTTTATGGCAGCAGTTTGTGGAAGGCCTATCCCTTTACCCATGTGTACAATGCAAGATCCACACACATTTTAATGAGTATGGTATAAAGAAATTAGAGTGGCTGTACAGAGTATTCACATGAACTTTCTCATTTTATGACTTAAAATAAAAAATACTTTATTAAAGCAATAAAACATATTTCGCATATATTGTCGTTAGAGATGGGCGAACCTGAACAGTAAAGTTCGGGGTCCATACCAAACACCTACTGTTCGGGCACGGATCCCGAACACGAACTTCTCTAGAAAGTCTGTGTTACTGTTTGGATCTATCAGGATCTTTCTTGCACTGTCATCTGCATGACAGCCCGAGAAACACCGGTGGCTCTGATCGGCGGTAAGATCATTAACACAGGTCAGAACACTGCTGTTCACTTGGTGTCAGATGACAGTGTGAGCCAGCAGCTGTGACCAGAGATAAAATGAGTAGGCGGTAGCTGATGGGAGTATTCATCAGCCTGCACCTGCATTATAAATAAATACATTTTTAAAAGAAATGGCTTGGGTTCCCCTTAATTTTAATAACCAGCCAGCCAAAACTGACAACTGTGGGTTGTGACCCTTAGATGTCAGCTTTAGCAAGGCTGGTTATCAAGAATAGAGGGGTCCCACACCATTTTTTAAAAATTTTGACAACCAGCCAAGCTAAAGCAGACTGCTTAGGGCTGGTATTATCAGACTGGTAAGGAGCCATGGATATTGGCCCCTCCAGAATAAAAATAACAATCCATAGCCACCCTCAAAAAGGCACATCTATTAAATGCCAATTCTGGCACTTTGCCTGGCTCTTTCCACTTGCCCTGTGGCAGTGTCAAGTGGGATTACTTTTTCTGGGGTTGATGTCACCTTTGTATGTCAGGTGACATCAAGCCACGGGTTAGTAACGGAGAGGCATCTATAAGATGCCTCTCCATTACTAATCCTATAGTTATATAGTTACAGTGGGTACGGAAAATATTCAGAAATTTTTCTCTTTGTTTCATTGCAGCCATTTGGTAAATTCAAAAAAGTTCATTTTTTTTCTCATTAATGTACACTATGTACCCCATCTTGACTGAAAGATACAGAAATGAAGAAATTTTTGCAAATTTATTAAAATAGAAAAACTGAAATTTCACATGGTCATAAGTATTCTGACCCTTTGCTCAGACACTCATATTTAAGTCACATGCTGTCCATTTCCTTGTGAACCTCCTTGAGATGGTTCTATTCCTTCATTGGAGTCCAGCTGTGTTTAATTAAACTGATAGGACTTGATTTGTAAAGGCACACACCTGTCTATATAAGACCTCACAGTGCATGTCAGACCAAATAAGAATTATGAGGTCAAAGGAACAGGCCAAGGAGCTCAGAGACAAAACTGTGGCAAGGCACAGATCTGGCCAAAGTTAAAAAAAAAATTCTGCAGTACTCAAGGTTCCTAAGAGCTCAGTGGCCTCCATAATCCTGAAATGGAAGAAGCCAACCATCACTGCAGTCCTCCACCAGTCGGGCCTTTATGGCAGAGAGGCCCAACGGAAGCCTCTCTTCAGTGCAAGACATATAACAGCCCACATAGAGTTTGCTAAAAAACACATGAAGGACTCCCAGACTATGAGAAATAAGATTCTCTGGTCTGATGAGATGAAGATAGAACTTTTTGGTGATAATTATAAGTGGTATGTGTGGAGAAAACCAGGCACTGCTCATCACCTGCCCAATACAATCCCAACTGTGAAACATGGTGGTGGCAGCATCATGCTATGGGGGTGTTTTTCAGCTGCATGGACAGGACGACTGGTTGCAATTGAAGGAAACATGAATGCGGCTAAGTACAGAGATATCCTGGATGAAAACCTCTTCTAGAGTGCTCTGGACCTCAGATTTGTCAGAAGGTTCACCTTCCAACAAGACAATGACCCTAAGCATACAGCTAAAATAACAAAGGAGTGGCTTCAGAACAACTTTGTGACCATTCTTGACTGGCCCAGCCAGAGCCCTGACCTAAACCCAATCGAGCATCTCTGGAGAGACCTGAAAATGGCTGTCCTCCAACATTCATCATCCAACCTGACGGAACTGGCTAGGATCTGCAAGGAAGAATGGCAGAGGATCCCCAAATCCAGGTGTGAAAAACATGTTGCATCATTCACAAGAAGACTCATGGCTGTACTAGCTCAAAAGGGTGTTTCTACTCAATTCTGAGCAAAGGGTCTGAATAATTATGACCATGTGATATTTCAGTTTTTCTTTTTTAATAAATTTTCAAAAATTTCTACATTTGTTTTTTTTTTCAGTCAAGATGGGGTGCAGGGTGTACATTAATGAGAAAAAAAATGAACTTTTTTGAATTTACCAAATGGCTGCAATGAATCAAAGAGTGAAAAATGTAAAGGGGTCTGAATACTTTCCCTGCCCACTGTATATTGTAAATAAACACACAGCCAGAATAAAGTCCTTTATTTGAAATAAAAAACATTGTTTTTCTTTTTTATTTAATAATAAAAAACAGTTATACTCACCTTACACCCATTACATCGAAGTACTCGTCCCCTGTAAAAAATAGAAAATAATAAACAATAATACTCACCTAATGTCCATTGAAGACCTGGTTTCCTGTAAAAAAATAAAAATAAAAACAACCATATCCCTCACCTGTCTGATGTTCTGTCCCACACCGTAATCCATGTCTGCGATAAATAGTTTTCTACCTGGACAGTGCCAAGATGTGACCATCCAGGCTGCAAACCACTGGAGAATGAGGTGCTGTGAGCACAGCCTCAGTGACCAATGGTGACATCATCGCGGTTACTGCAGGTCACTGAGGCTGTGTTCCCAGCCAGGCCAATGAACTGCGGTGACCTCAGTGAGATCACGAAAGTTAACCTTGAGATTACATCACCGCTATTGGATAGGCATCATATAGATTTCTATCAATTACTAACCCATGAGTTTTATACCACTGGACAATACAAAGGTGACTTCAACCCCAGAAATATGAACTCCACTTGCCACAACCACAAAACAAGTGGGAAGAGTCGGGCAAAAAGCCAGAATTGGAACATCTAATAGATATGCCTTTTCAGGGGTGGCTGCAGGCTGTTATTTTTCAGCTGGGGGGGCCAATATTCATGGCCCCTTACCAGCCTGAGAATACCAGCCCCCAGCTGTCTGATTTAACTTGGCTGGTTGTCAAAAATGGGGGGACCCACACCATTTTTTTATCATTTATTTAAATAAACAAAAAAAGTAACAACGTTAACAATACAATAATTAAAGCAAAATAAGACGAACCTGCTCATGAGAGCTTACAATCTACCATGAGGTGGGGGAGATACAAAGTACAGGTGTGTATTTACAATGATGGTCCAGCCATCTTGAGGAAGTGGGGGATAGATAGAGATAGTGAATGGGCTACACACACTTACACATAAAATGACTTTGATTAAGGAACGTGATAGGCCACTCTGAACAAATGTGTTTTGAGGGAGCGCCTAAAACTATGCAAGCTGTGGATGGTACTAATTTATTGGGGTAGAGCATTCCAGAAGATTGGTGCAGAGAGAGAGAAGTTTTGGAGTCGGGAGTGGGAGGTACGGATTAATGCAGAGGTTAGTCAAAAGTCGTTTGCAGAGCGCAGCGATTGGCTAGGCCGATAGACAGAAATGAGGGAGGAGATGTGAGTGGGTGCTGGACTGTGAAGAGCTTTGTGGGTGAGAACAAGTACTTTGAATTGGATCCTGTAGTGAATGGGCAGCCAGTGTAATGACTAGCGAAGAGTGGACACGTCTGAGTACCGATTAGTTAGATGGACGACACTGGCTGCTGCAATAAGGATAGACTGGAGGGGGGAAAGTCGAATGAGGGGGAGGCCAATTAATAGAGCGTTGCAGTAGTCCAGGAGTGAGTGGATCAAGGCGACAATAAGGGTTTTTGTTGTTTCCATGGTGAGAAATGGGCAGATTCTAGAGAAATTCTTTAGGTGTAAGTAGCAAGAGTGGGCAAGAGATTATATATGGGAGGTGAAGGAGAAATTGGTGTCAAATATAACACCCAGACAGCGCGCCTGCTGCCGGGGTGTTATTATAGTGACACCCACGGAGAGGGAAATGTCTGATTTAGGGAGGCTAGTAGATGGAGGGAGCAGAAGAAGTTCAGTTTTGGAGAGGTTTAGTTTCAGATAGAGAGGGGACATGATGTTGGAGACTGCGGACAGACAGTCACTGGCTTTCTGTAGTACAGCGGGGGTAAGGTCAGGGAATGCCATGTATAGTTGTGTGTCATCAGCATAAAGATGGTACTGAAAGCCAAATCTGCTGATGGTCTGTCCAATTGGGGCTGTGTAGAGACAGAACAGAAGGGGGCCAAAGACTGAGCCCTGCGGTACCCCAACATTGAGAGGAAGAGGAGATGGTGGCGCTAGCGAGCAAAACACTGAAGGAGCAGTCAGATATATAGGAAGAGAACAAGGAGAGTGCAGTGTCCTTATGCCTATTGACTTGTGCCTAGAAAGTAGGAGACAGTGGTCAACAGTGTCGAAAGCTGCAGAAAGGTCGAGGAGAATGAGCAGAGAGTGATCACCATTACATTTTGCTGTCATAAGGTCATTGATCATTTTGATTAGTGCAGTTCCAGTCGAGTGTAGGGGCAGAAGCTGGTCTGTGAAGGGTCTAGGAGTGAATGAGTGGAGAGGTAACGGGTAAGGCGGGAATAGACAAGGCGCTCCAAGAGTTTAGAGAGTTTAGAGATGAAGGGTTAAAATGCAATGCAGGTGATGGGCAGCAGATGAGACAGCAAGCAAAAATGTGGAGTTG
Source organism: Dendrobates tinctorius (assembly GCF_039654945.1). Taxonomy (NCBI): domain Eukaryota; kingdom Metazoa; phylum Chordata; class Amphibia; order Anura; family Dendrobatidae; genus Dendrobates; species Dendrobates tinctorius. The sequence continues at coordinate 65,943,914 of NW_027361679.1, forward strand.
CACCATTAAAATATGTTGCAGGTGATAGAAAGCAGATGAGACAGCAAGCAGAGATGTGGAGCTGTACCATTAAAATACACTGCAGGTGATAGGCAGCAGATGAGACAGCAAGCAAAGATGTGGAGTACCATTAAACTATATTGCAGGTGATAGGCATCAGATGAGACAGCAAGCAGAGATGTGGAGTTGTACCTGTGTGAAGAGAGAAATTGGATGTTAATTCTTTGCCATGGATTAACTGCTTTTTCTAGATGCTTAGCTTCTGGGATGCTTTGCTGAGGGGATGCGTGCACTCCACACTGCGTGCACCCCTTAGATTGCTTCTAAATTTATAGGCGAAAGCTGAGAGTTTCAGTCCGCAGCTGTCGGTTTTGCCTGGCTGGTTATCAAAAATACTGGGGAACCCGCACCATTATTTTAATTTATTTATTTATAACGCAGGTAGTGATGAATACTCCCATCAGCCGCTGCCTGCTGTTGCTAATAACAGGTTGATGGGAGTAGTAGTTCCATCAGCCGACGCCTGTGATCGGAGGAGAACTTTTTGCCTCCAGTCACAGCTGTGGGCTCACACTGTCATCTGACAGTGTCAGGATGCTGCAGCGCTCTTATCGCTGATCAGAAGCAGTGCTTGCATGACAACATGGCAAACACTGAATGTTCGTGCCTCCCATGTTAAATAGTTTTTTTTAACGGTCCGGGCGAACCTGCCGTACCTAGGGGTTCGCCCATTACTAATTGTATCAAGAATAAAAAACACTATACACTGAGGTAAAAGCCAATCCAGGAAGGAAAAACGAAAACTAGGTTAGCTGGACAGAAGAATTAATGACAACTAGACAACTGGAGAGGAGCAAGTACTGTAAAGTAAAACAGTTACCATGGAAGAATACAGCATTTAAACCCAAGTGGGTAAATCAGAGTAAAAGTACAATAATAAATACGAGAAAATGGTAGATCATGGAGTCAAACCTTCAAAACCATATGTATTGTATATAAAACTGATACACCCTAAAAAATCAGTTAGCAGCCCTCATCTGTCGAGTGTTCCATGTTGTCCAGAGGAAGCAACAATGCGAAATAGCAGTAGCGCAAAATGAGCATCAGGTGAGGTTGGCAATCTATGTTTTCAGGGTGAATATATGTAATATTCTATGTGTGATTGCTCTACTGAGTCTGATTTTGAATGTTTGTGCTACATGATCTACCATTTTCTTGTATTCTGTATTATTCTTTTACTCATATTTAGCCACGTGGGTTTACATATTTTATTATAGTAACTCTTTTACTTTACACTACTTGACACTGCTTTTATCTCTCTATGTGTCATTATTTCTTCTAGCATGGAGGCATGGCTTTCCTTTTTTTCTTCCTGGATTGACTTTTTACATCTACATGTAGTGCTTTTAATTATGTGACAATATACAGTGGGTACAGAAAGTATTCAGACTCCTGTGGTAGATCTTGAGTTTCCACACTGTTGTAAGGTTATACTACCCAGTAACATAGGTGGAGTATAGCATCAGTCACAATGAAGGCAATGCACTGACACTTAGCAGTCCAGGTCCCTGGAGCTGTCACAGTCAGGAGGTGTGTGTGAGGCTGAGTCGTTTCACAGAACTTTGCAGAGTTGCAACAGTGCTGGCACCAGTGACTGTACAATCCCCACCCTTCCAGGCATGCTCAGTCGCATCCCACAACCGGGGGGCTAGAACCAGATTGTTGCTTCTGCTGTCTTCTATATAAGGGTGAAAGACAAAGGACAAGGAGACACCAAGTGACCACAAACTACTAACAGCTGATCCCAAACTCCTGATCAGCTTGCAAAGGATTGTAAGGAAGGAAAGAAAGAACACACACACAGGGGCTGGCAGGCAGCACAAGGAGGATCTGCTGTGATCTGGAGATCACAGCCTGGGACACACAAGAGAAGAAGGGTACAGTACAAAAAGAATGCAGCCCAGATAGAGAGAAGGGCTGGAGAGGGTGGGCTAGAGAGCCTTCCTGGGAACTGCATAGTCTATGTAGTGTGCACCCAGAATAGGAAGTGTGGCAGGCTGTGTGTATGGAGGAGAGAGGATGTGCTGCTGCTCATAGACCAGCTTAGACGAAGTCACAGGACTCTGAGCAGTTGTGTATGCCTTCATCTTACAGTAAGGATCCTTCCCCACCCTGGGTAGAAGACAAGATGAAGTGCAGCAGCAGGACTGGGCACCTCCATGGACCATGGATCCTACTTGCAGGACTGATACTTCAGCTTTCATGTGTTCCTCCACCAGCTGAGGCTGAGGAGCCGTCATGTCAAGGAGCCTTTGACCTCTACTTCGTCCTGGACAAGTGAGTATAAGGAGGGTTGAGTTCTGGGGGCTCTGGCGGCCATGAAGCAGTTAATGAGCTGATAGGACTGGAGCATCCTCCCTTGTGCTGAGCTCATGGTATGAGGGCTGATGTGATTTCCTGCGGCCCCAGGAGTGCATTACAGGTCAGGCAGATGTTAGCCATTGGCCTCTGCAGTCACGCCATCCTCCAGCATTATACAGCAGATGTGGAGTGTAGAGGACAGCTGCTCACAAGACATCACTGTGTACTGCCAGGGGTATCCTGCTCATACAGCTGAGCTACAAAGTAACATTGTCTACAAGCACTACACTCCATAGTTGTTATTTTGTGTTTATTCAGTATATCTAACAATCTCCGACGTTAGAGGGAAAGTTGTGTAGTTGTAGAAAGTCTGGATGTGAAAGAGATAAACATGTATGGGGAGTGGAAGAGCATGTGCTTAAGAAAGGCTGCTCACCAGAAGGGGTTAAAAGAGGAGACATCATGGCCAGATGTTGGTTTCAGTAATGAAGCTTTCCACCTTCTTTCCTTCCTCTTACAAGTTCTCTGTATTCACCCTTGGAACTTCAGCCCAGCAGCTCTGATGACCTGTCAGTGTCACACACGTTGCCCCAGTCTGTGCAATCCATGGAGGCCTGGAAAGTTAACCTACCAGGGGAGAGATTTATTTTTTCGTATCGGTATTGATTAACCCGTAGATATCTAGTACGTTATGTCTGAAGAGTAACTGAAAGTGCTTACCATGTGGAGTATTCCCCTAACAAAAATACATTTCTCTACGGGTAATACCAAATATGGCCTCCATTACTGCTCCCACACAGTATCCAGCTTTACCAGGGTCCTGAATGGGCAATCCTTCTAGTTACGGTATGTATCAATTCATGTAGTGAGGATTAATTATAATTGCAATTTAGTGTCCCCAGAGACTGAAAAGATGATATTACTATTACACTTTGCTTATATAGCACATTCATACTCAGCAGCACTCTACAGACACCATCCCTGTCCCCATTGGGGCTCACAATCTAACTTCCCTATCAGTATGTCTTAGGAGTGTGGGAGGAAACTCCTTGTAGATGTTGTCCTTGGTGGGATCATCTTCATTAGTTTTGATGATCTGTGAAGTGTAAAAGCTTAGACAGTCCCTTCACAGGTCCCTCGGTGATGAACTAGTACTAGTCATGGAGGTTTTAACTACCAAGAGTCCACACAATGTGGAGAAGAATACACTTTAGACGGGGTGTCTGTCCTGGCTTATAGAGTGTTATATCATGTTGAGGATATCCATCTGTAAGGCTAGGGTCACACAACAGTTTTCTCTCTCATCTGAGAGAATCGGGCCGATTACGCTAATCAGACTCAGATCAGAGTGTGATCATAGAATGATCTGATTTTTGCAGATGAGGAGAAGATGGAAAAATAAATCTCATTCTTCTCGATTTTGTCAGTAAGTGAAAATTGGACTGCACTCAGTTGTCATCTAAGTGCAGTCCAATGTTTTTCATGGACTCTTTGACTTGCGTGGCTGGGTGCGATCCGATAATGGGAGTGAACTAGTGCATACGGCGGTCCTGTCTGAGGAAAAAGATTGGCCCAATTGAATCTGATGTTTTGTAGGATGGCTTTCAGACTGAAAATGTGATCATCTGCACGAGCTCTTAGAGGGATAGGCCATAATAAGGCCTATTGATCCTTTTAAGTATGAATTATGTATTTGAGCAGTGCAAATGATGCTCTAGTGTTTTCCTACTAATAATGCTGGTAGCACGTAACATAATAAAGGCTTTAACTCTATACTGTCCAGTGGTATGGAGGAAACAGTTCAGCCTACGGAATAAATCAAATAATTTGCTAGCACAGCCTGCCATAGATTATGAGCAACCTATTATAAAGTATATCAGTTTTATGCCTCATAGGACACAACAGTGGTAAGAGAAGGGCAAACCTTTAAGTGTCATTGGTAGTTCTGAAAACTTTAATGGAGTATTCCAGACTAAACAGATTGTCACCAATCCACCTGGTTGGTAATAAGTATTGGATCGGGGTGTGCTCCATTACTGGGACCACAACTAGTTGTCTGAATGGAGGTTTCATGTCCCTTGCTCTCCCCTGGCTGCATTACCTTGATTCCACCCCTCCTTGCTGCAGTTTTGTTGTAAAGGAAGAACCTGAAGACAGTACAGATCATAGGTCTTTCATTTTGGTGGTTGGTGGAGGTTCAAGTATTGGGACCCACGCTGATCTAAAGCTGGAGTCACACATAGCGACTCATCAGCGATCCCGACAACGATATTAACGTGTCAGTTTCGCTGGCAAGTCGCTATGTGATCGCTGGTGAGCTGTCCTTTGCGCTCCAGCTTCCTGATTCATCTTAGGTGATACTTGTTGCTGACCTCTCACTGTTTCATCCATTCATTTGCCTTATAATTCTTGTGGATTTGACCTCACCAATCTCCTGATCTTGTCCCTGACTTCTCGTCGACTAAATTTTACCAGATCACTCATTTGCCTGACAGTCACTCAATGCTCGTAACATAGAGAACCCTGCTCTAGATCCCTATACAGTGACTAGACGTGATGGGTGACGGCCAGGATTCCATTGGGACCTGCTGGGCAGAGTGGCCTGAGAAATGTCTGTCTGTGATGGCCTTATTTGGAGCTGCCATGCTTTCTCATACAGTTATTTTTATTATTAATAATGCTATTATTTTCTTCCATTACTTTGGTTTTGTAGTATGTTGCACTGTTCATTTTTCTCATTTGGCTCGGTGTTTGTTGTGGCCTTCTACCTAACAGAAGACATGAATATATTTCAACTCTGAGTCACTTTTTTCATTGTGCCAGCAATTACCCTTGTGCTGGACGCACATTCACTGGTCTTATTCCACTCAGTTCTGCTAAACTGTTTTGAATAGTAACAGCCATATACAGATGTGACTGATTACGTGTCTCTAGCCAGCGCTCATCAAACTCTGCAGTATCTTGAATATGCTTTTCAGAAATTTGGCCCAAGACTCTGCTCACATTTCAAGTCTTGATCATTAGATTGCAAAGCTTTGGTTTAACCCAGAAGATTACCATATGTGTGGAGCACCACATTTGAGGAAATGTTTACCTCTCCAGACCACACAAATCTAGAATGAACTTTCACGAAATGCAAAGAACTAATATTCTCTTAGCACTGGAATTATAAAAGTCCGGAATTTTAGTGATTGCAGTCAGAAACAGTACAGTACATACTGCACTTCCATCAACAAAAACTCAAACTATGTATTAATGTTCCAGTAATTTCTGGATGAATTCCACATTGTTATTTGTAAGATGTCATGTTCACTGGGAAGCCTTAGGCCTCTTTCACACTTCCATTTTTGACCATCAGTCAAAATCCGCCAGGTTTTGAAAAAACGGATCCGCCATTTTTTTTTGCGGATCCGTTTTTTTCCCCCATTGAGTTGCATTACTGGCGGATCTTGACGGATGGCCATCCGTTGGATCCGTTTTTGTGAGGATCCGCCAAATTTTTTTCGTCCGCCGGCATGCTTGGACGGACCTTGCAACGTTTTTTTTGTTGTTGGATCCGCATTTTCCATTGCGCATGCCCGGAGAAAAGAAGTCAGGGAGAAAATTCTCCTTCCCGGCCAGCGGTTCCTTTAAAATTCTTCATTCTGACGATCCGTCACAAAACGGATCCTGTGGCATCCGTTCACATAACTTAGTAACGGATCCGCTTTTCCGCCTTTTTGGCGGATTTTAACTGACACAAAAAATGAAGTGTGAAAGAGGCCTTATGAAAATTCCATCGCAGAAACATGTGCTTCAAAAAATGGGATGAGATTTACAAAGCAAAATCTGCCAAGGTTGTGTCGCAAAAGACGCAACTGAATGAAGGGGTTTCAGATGTATTTTATGTTTAGCGAGACATTCTGCATTATTATATAAAATAAGACAATCTTATAGCTGTCAGCAGGTTTATGCTTTGTAATCTGACAGCAGCACGATGTAGAGAAGTAAACCCATACTAAAGCAAAGTATCACTTCATTTCCTGGGTGCAGCAGTAACATAGTAACATAGTTTTGAATGCTGAAGGAATACCTTATGTCCATCTAGTTCAGCCTATTTTTAGTGCAGCTGTTCTGCATTGTTGATCCTGGGGAAGGCAAAAAGCCCACAGAGTAGAAGCCAATTTTCTCCATAGGGAAAAAAATTCCTTCCCCTAAGCTGGGTCAACCATCTACCTATAATATTACAGTCATGGCCAAAAGTATTGACACCCCTGCAATTCTGTCAGATAATACTCAGTTTCTTCCTGAAAATGATTGCAAACACAAATTCTTTGGTATTATTATCTTCATTTAATTTGTCTTAAATGAAAAAACACAAAAAGAATTGTCCTAAAGCCAAATTGGATATAATTCCACACCAAACATAAAAAAGAGGGTGGACAAAAGTATTGGCACTGTGAGAAAAATCATGTGATGCTTCTCTAATTTGTGTAATTAACAGCACCTGTAACTTACCTGTGGCACCTAACAGGTGTTGGCAATAACTAAATCACACTTGCAGCCAGTTGACATGGATTAAAGTTGACTCAACCTCTGTCCTGTGTCCTTGTGTGTACCACATTGAGCATGGAGAAAAGAAAGAAGACCAAAGAACTGTCTGAGGACTTGAGAAACCAAATTGTGAGGAAGCATGAGCAATCTCAAGGCTACAAGTCCATCTCCAAAGACCTGAATGTTCCTGTGTCTACCGTGCGCAGTGTCATCAAGAAGTTTAAAGCCCATGGCACTGCGGCTAACCTCCCTAGATGTGGACGGAAAAGAAAAATTGACAAGAGATTTCAACGCAAGATTGTGCGGATGTTGGATAAAGAACCTCCACTAACATCCAAACAAGTTCAAGCTGCCCTGCAGTCCGAGGGTACAACGGTGTCAACCCGTACTATCCGTCGGCATCTGAATGAAAAGGGACTGTATGGTAGGAGACCCAGGAAGACTCCACTTCTTACCCCGAGACATAAAAAAGCCAGGCTGGAGTTTGCCAAAACTTACCTGAAAAAGCCTAAAACATTTTGGAAGAATGTTCTTTGGTCAGATGAGACAAAAGTAGAGCTTTTAGGGCAAAAGCATCAACATAGAGTTTACAGGAGAAAAAAGAGGCATTCAAAGAAAAGTACACGGTCCCTACAGTCAAACATGGCGGAGGTTCCCTGATGTTTTGGGGTTGCTTTGCTGCCTCTGGCACTGGACTGCTTGACCATGTGCATGGCATTATGAAGTCAGAAGACTACCAACAAATTTTGCAGCATAATTTAGGGCCCAGTGTGAGAAAGCTGGGTCTACCTCAGAGGTCATGGGTCTTCCAGCAGGACAATAACCCAAAACACACTTCAAAAAGCACTAGAAAATGGTTTGAGAGAAAGCACTGGAGACTTCTAAGGTGGCCAGCAATGAGTCCAGACCTGAATCCCATAGAACACCTGTGGAGAGATCTAAAAATGGCACTTTGGAGAAGGCACCCTTCAAATATCAGGGACCTGGAGTAGTTTGCCAAAGAAGAATGGTCTAAAATTCCAGCAGAGCATTGTAAGAAACTCATTGATGGTTACCAGAAGCGGTTGGTCGCAGTTATTTTGGCTAAAGGTTGTGCAACCAAGTATTAGGCTGAGGGTGCCAATACTTTTGTCCGGCCCATTTTTGGAGTTTTGTGTGAAATGATCAATGTTTTGCTTTTTGCTTCATTCTCTTTTGTGTTTTTTCATTTAAGACAAATTAAATGAAGATAATAATACCAAAGAATTTGTGTTTGCAATCATTTTCAGGAAGAAACTGAATATTATCTGACAGAATTTCAGGGGTGTCAATACTTTTGGCCATGACTGTATGTTATTCGTAACCTTCTATACTGTTGTAGTACTCACAGGTGCACAGGATGCAGTGACGAGTTGCGAGACGGTAGATGCTTTTTATATTAACCTTTATAAGGGCTAGAGGGGAACTTTCCTCAGCCCCGGCCTGTTCACCAAATAAAAAAGGGTAACAGTAATTGCCCTCGCAGGGGCACGATACAGGCACACACCAACAATAAAGCACGACTACTCCCGGCAACGGCCGGTCACTATAGGGCCGCGGTATGGTCGACTACGGGTCCTTATCTATAAAGTCAACTTAGCGTTCAGAAGTCCCTCGCCGTCCGGGTTGGTGGTCTCTCGGCGTGGAGTTGCTGGGCCCAGTTGCTGAGACGGTGATGGAGTCTTCGCGCTCTCCGGCGCACTGATGCCGCTGGAGCCCCCCCTGACACTGGTGAGTTGCTCTCACCCTCAGCTGCTTCCACCGTCTCCTTCTGTCTCTGCGTCCGTCTGCTGACTCATCGCTCGGGGAATTCCTCGCCCCCTTATACTTGTCCCTCCCCTAGGCCTTCTGTCTGTCAAGGTCGCCCGTCTCTGAATTCTGCCCCCCGGGGACAGTTTCCCCCGGAACCCAGATGACTGCTCCCTTGGTTCCGGCGCAGCCACTCGAGGGGGGCCATTCCTCCCACACTGTTACTCACAAGAAAAGCATCCATTCCTTTCTTAAATTCATTCAGTGAGTTGGCCATCACCACTTCCTCAGGAAGAGAATTCCAGAGCCTCACTGCTCTTACCATGAAGAACCCTCTTCTATGCTGGTGCAGAAATTGTCTTTCCTCCAAACGAAGAGAATGCCCCCTTGTTCTTGTCACAGTCCTTGGTACAAACAGTTCATTGGAAAGATCTCTGTATTGCCCTCTGATATACTTGTACATATATATTAAGTCTCCCCTAAGTCTTCTCTTTTCTAGAGTAAATAGACCTAATTTTGATTTGTGATAGAAACTTCGTTTTCACTGCTGTACATATAGCAGAGCTTGTAATGTTGAGCCCTGTGCAAACCCGCCTACAACACTGACTGGCAACTTTATGTGAACAAATTATATTGACAGAAAGCTGCTCATCAGTGGTGAAGGTGGGGTTGGACCAGGAGGCACGCAACATATAGTCCTATAGTGATAATCTCCTTCTGATAAAAGTCATTGTAGTGAAACAACAAAACCCAGTAAGTGACACATCCCTAGATTAAGTGTCCCTGCCTCTCCATCATGGTACTCTGAGATTACATAGCAAAACCTGCTGACGGATTCCTTTTACCTCTAAGGGTGGTTTGCATGTTAATGACCAGGCCAATTTTTACCATTCTGACCACTGTCCCTTTATGAGGTAATAACTCTGGAACACTTTTATGGATCCCGGTGATTCTGACCTTGTTTTCTCATGACATATAGTACTTCATGTTAGTGGTAAAAGTTCTTTGATATGACTTGCATTTATTTGTGAAAAAAATGAAAATTTGGTGAAAATTTTGAAATTTTCCAACTTTGAATTTTCATGCCCTTATATCACATAGATATGGCACACAGAAAACTTAATAAGTAACATTTCTCACATGTTTACTTTACATCAGCACAATTTGGGAACCAAAATTTTTTTCGTTAGGAAGTTATAAGGGTTAAAATTTGACCACTGATTTCTCATTTTTACAACACCATTTTTTTTAAGGGACGACATCATATTTCAAGTCACTTTGAGGGGTCTATATGATAGAAAATACCCAAAAGTGACACCGTTCTAAAAACTGCACCCCTCAAGGTGCTCAAAACCACATTCAAGAAGTTTATTAACCCTTCAGGTGCTTCACAGGAATTTTTTGAATGTTTAAAAAAAAAAAATGAACATTTAACTTTTTTTCGCAAAAAAATGAATTCAGGTCCAATTTTTTTATTTTCCCAAGGGTAACAGGAGAAATTGGATGACAGAAGTTATTGAGAAATTTGTCCTGAGTACGCTGATACCCCATATGTGGGGGTAGACCACTGTTTGGGCGCATGGTAGAGCTCGGAAGGGGAGAACGCCGTTTGACTTTTTCAACGCAAAATTGGCTGGAATTGAGATTGGACGCCATGTCGCGTTTGGAGAGCCCCTGATGTGCCTAAACAGTGGAAACCCCTAGAAGTGACCCCATTTTGGAAACTAGACGCCCCAAGGAACTTATCTAGATGTGTGGTGAGAACTTTAAACCCCCAGAATGCTGTAGATAAGCCCCTGATGGCTGTGGCCGCAGCTTATAGCGTTAAAATGGGGTGACTGATTCCCTTTAAACTTTTGATGATAAATGTTATGTTAAGTGTCATGTGATTTCTCACGTTGATTGTTGACTCCACCTAGCCCATATGGAGATATAATAATCAACCTTCAGACACCTGAGGAAGGCTGGAGAAACGTGTTGTGTTGTTAAATATTTTTTTTTTTTAATTTTTATTATCGTACTGTTTTGGTTATTCGATTTCATCCGCTGTCATCAGAGCGCCCTTCACCTGGTATCTTCGTTGCTTTCCAATGTGTAGCACACAAGTTGTAATCTACTAGTTACGCCTCATTCACACGTTCGTATAAAACATGTACGTGACAAACCGGTACTGGGGTCATCAGTGTTTTCCATCAGTGTGTTATTAATGTGTCATCAATCAGTATGTCTGTTTTTACCATCAGTATGTCATCAGTGTTTTTCATAGATGGATAAAGAAATTACATAGCTTCTCGTATACTTTTCACTGTTAAACACGGACAGCACATGGACGGCACACTGATGCAACCTGGGTGCTGTACGCATTTTTCATGGACCCACAGACTTGTATTGGCCCTTGTCATCCGTGCTGCCAAAAAAAACAGACCTGTCTCCTTGTGCTTCGTGCAGACACAAGGTCTGTATAACAACACGGACATGTTCATAGAACCATAGGATATAATGGGTCCGGATGATATCCCTGAAAATAAGGGAAACCACATGTACTTCAAACAACAGAGTGTGAATGAGGCTTTACACAGTATATAAGGGACCTACGTCCAAGTCCTTCTGACTGTTCCAGGAATAAATGAGGAATCCTGCTACTTATGGAATGGCATCCACTCATCATCCGAACAGACCTTCTGAAACCACTTCCTTACTAAATACATAGAGGAAATATGGTACAGTCATGGGCACCTTCCAGCAGTAAAATGAATTTCAAAGATTTTTTTATACTTTGTGTATTCATTGAGGAAGTGGTTTTAGATCATCTGATCGGACAAAGAGTGGGTGCTTTTCCGTAGCAAAGAGGATTTCTCATTTTTTCTTGGATCAGTGCTTAGCTTCATTCTTCTGCGATGGTAGAGCACAACTATTTTCTTAGGCCATGTTGGTACTAATTTTAGTCAGTATTTTGCCTCAGTATTTTATCTCAGTATTTGGCCAGTATTTTATCTCAGTATTTGGCCAGTATTTTCCCTCAGCATTTGGTCAGTATTTTACCTCAGTATTTGGTCAGTACTTTATCTCAGTATTTGGTCAGCATTTTACCTCAGTATTTGGTCAATACTTTATCTCAGTATTTGGTCAGTATTTTACCTCAGTATTTGGTCAGTACTTTATCTCAGTATTTGGTCAGTATTTTACCTCAGTATTTGGTCAGTACTTTATCTCAGTATTTGGTCAGTATTTTACCTCAGTATTTGGTCAGTACTTTATCTCAGTATTTGGTCAGTACTTTATCTCAGCATTTGGTCAGTATTTTACCTCAGCATTTGGTCAGTATTTTCCCTCAGCATTTGGTCAGTATTTTACCTCAGTATTTGGTCAGTACTTTATCTCAGTATTTGGTCAGTATTTTACCTCAGTATTTGGTCAGCATTTTTCCTCGTTTAGTGAGTATTTTACCTCAGTATTTGGTCAGTATTTTACTTCAGTATTTGGTCAGTATTTTACCTCAGTATCTGTAAGCCAAAACCAGGAGTGGGTGATAAATAGAGAAGTGGTGACATGTTTCTATTATAATTTTCCTCTGATTGTCCCACTCCTGTTTTAGGCTTACAGATACTGAGGTAAAAAAACTCGCCAAGTACTGAGCGTGTGCATGTGGCCTTACTGATATGTACTATAATATGAAAAAAACACTTTTTTTTATACTGTTTCCTTATACTGCTACTGCGCCTAGTTTTAATTGTATTCATGTCTGTTTAATACAAACGTTTATTTTTCTACTAATTATGGTTCTTAGATAATAATAGATATAAATATAGTATAACTTGGAATATGTCTTGCTATCAATGTAAAACCAGGCATGTACCTTATTTTCCTAGCCTGGCATTTTCATGTGCGTTTGCATGCTTATTGCAAGTGTTAGCGTCATGCGCACACAGCCATGCAGCGGAAGCGGAGAACTTCCCGCTTGCTTCTTTATGCTTCCAATCGTTTCATGTGTTGTTCTGTGGAAGTGCCACAAGACAAGCTTGGCTCCATAGCAGACACACAAAACCATTTATCTGTGCCTACTAAAACGGCTTCACCAGATGTAAGAGACGGCATTAATCATTACATATAGCTAATGGTCAGGAACTCCAGATATATTTTTAATATTTTAATGATGCCCATGTTGAGATGTCTTACCAAAAGGCATTATTTGTAATTGCAAGAAAACCCCATTTAAATAGAATCTGTCAGCAGGTTTTTTGTTATGTAATCCGACAGCAGCATCAGGTTTGAAAAGAGACCTTGATTCCAATTATGTATCACTTAGTTTACAAGGTGCAGCAGTTATGATAGACACAGTTCTCTGCTGCAGATCTAGCAGAGCTCAGATGTTGAGCCCTGTGTAACCCTGCCCACAACACTGATTGGTTGCTTTCTGTGTACAATGTATAGTGACAGAGAGCAGCCAATCAGTGGTGGGGTGATGGTTGGATTAGGATCCATAGGCCAGTTGTCCTGTAGTAATAATCTCCTGCTGATAAAACACTGATTGTATTGTATTCTACGTCCCTAGAATCAGGGTCTATTCCTGTATATTATGTTGCTCTCAGATTGCATAGCAAAAACCTGCTGACAGATTCCCCTTAAAAAATTATCTATTAATAGCACAATTCAGCACTGTCTGACATCTATTTTAGCCTTCTTATTTGCTTCTTCTCTTAAGGTCGGGGAGTGTGGCACACAACTGGCAGGAAATCTACAACTTTGTGGAGACCCTTACAGAAAGATTTGTGAGGTAACGTTCAGTTTGATCTGTCATGTCTGTAATAAGAGTATGTGCTTGTGAGACAAAATGAGAAAATACTTTATTTCTTTTTAGCTGTTTTGTTTCAACCTTTACTTTGCAAATTCCTTTGATACATGACTGAAATAACACAGCATTTGGGGCCCAACAGATGAAGGTGTGTTCACCAGAATTTTCGCCTAAAACACCTTCAAATGTCACAAAAATTTGTCTTAAGTTTATCCGGCTCTAAATGTCTTTAAGAGAAATAGATCCACTAAAAAAAAATATTCCAGTCCACATTTCCATGAAAAAAAAATATTTGTTTTAGCCCAATAGATTTTTAAGGGAATGGAAAAAATATTTTTTGGGTAGAGAAGTATTACACAATGTGTGAAATTCCCCCACAGCTAACTAATGATAGCTTATATAGAACTGGTACTGCCCACCACTTCGTTTTTACTTTCTTACCATTGGTAGGATAGATGGGAATCATCATGGACTGACCATTGGGAAAACTATCATTTCCCTTTCTCTTCTAATATGATATTTGGCAAGCTAAAAGCCATCTTTCATCACTATTGTTTCGGCACACTTTGGTTAATTCAATAGTACACGCAAATATAGTAAATTTTGTAATATATTTTATCAGAAAAGTATGCTTCTTTTTCCAGCAATTAGACACTGCCCCTCCCGCCCACTGCTATGTATTCGGTAGTCGTCCTTGCTGCTACTGCTCCTGATTTTGTGGCATATAGAGACATGAATGCATGAATCCCTCATATCTGTATTTTCAATGTATGAGAAACAGCAACGTTTTTAATATTCACCCACTAGCTCAGAGGTAGCTGAAAATTAGAAATATAGCGGATGAAGGATACAAGTTATATAATGGCTAATAATATTGTAATTTAACATGTACTCACACAACAGCTTATTCTAAAAAGTCACCTGAAAATAACAGGGTATACAGTTTAGCTCTTTGCTTGATAGTTATCTAGCCTCCACAGCTGTAGACAGAACACTCAACTGAGTGTCCCTGTATTCTGTGTCAGGAAAGGAAGCAGAGAGAAACATAATCTAGACCCTTTTCAAGAGAAGCCAACATTAGATGGTTGATTGGTGTATACAACATTCCAAGATTTGGATGACTTTCCTCTAATGTGTCTGTAGATCTGTAAATCCCTCCATGTCTTACATTCTTATAACTTTCCTTTTTAACTGTATCATTCAAGGGTTTTCTTTTGCCTGTTCTGTATTCTAGTGACTCTTCTAAAGAAGGTTTCTGGCGGTCTCTCTTGATCTTTTTCAATTTCTTGTATAAGTTTTCATTCCATATGTAGTTGTAAGTTGTAGTTGATTTGGTTGCTGTGATATATTAATCATATTGATATATCTACAAGATGAGTATCATTGCAATTGTGTACTTCATGCTAAAACAGCAACACAGTGTTCAATAAAAAATACCTGTGTCATGACTTGGTATGGGCATTCAATCCGGTGACCTATTGCTGCGTGATCGGTTCCTTTGTTTGCTGAGCTATTGCTCTTTCTTCCCTGTCCACATGGTGATATTTTCAATTGTCTTTATTTTCCTTTCTTGGTTTAATCCTTTCCAGGTGTTTCTCATTTTCCCATTTTGGTTTGCCTTATCACATTCTTGGTGGGGTTTTATATGTTCACACTTCACTGCACTTCTTTGCTGGCTATACCTCTTGGTGGATGTGTGTTCAGGAGTTCCGGCCCATCAGCTAAAGAGTTTAACTTGCTTGGTAAACTCTAGGTGTATTCCTGCAGTGAGTTTGTTTGCTTCCTTCCCAGCACCTTTCTCCTTTCCCATCTGGTTTCTGGGAGGTTATACTTGTTCCTTCTATTTTAGGTTCTCTTTAGCTTTCCCTCTCTACCCTATATTAGGGGGTTTTAGTTCTCACCCTGGGTTTCCGTAGCTTACTTGTTGGCAAGTGTGTTGACGCCTCCCCTCTGGTTCTTTAGGAGGTACGAGAAATAGCCTTGATGGCTTTTTAGAGAGTCAAGTCTGAGGTAGTATTTTTAGTTGTGCGGTCAGGACATTCCTAGTCTGTACATGGACCAGTTGGGTGTAGGTGCGGCACCCTTTGATAGAACTCCCCTTTTTCCGTTCCCGTGTGTGAGTGTGTACATGCTCATGGCAACTTGATTTTTATTCCTTCTTAAACAGTGTGTTAATAATATTTACATAATCAGTAGCGAGTAAAAACATTTTGGAACTGATGCAATTCTGACCGTGCAGTTCTTACTCATAGCCCATAATCAGCTTTGTGGTTGTGTTTTCAGTTGTTGCATCAGGTTGTACCTATTAGCAAATCTTGTAAATATGTCAAATTAAATATTCCGCATTTGTATTCTTCTTTGTTCTTTTTGTAACGAGTGAGGACAAATAAAAATGTTATTTTTATGTCATGAGGGGCTGTTAATTAAGTTGTGAGTCAGTCAATTCTTGTTTTTTTTTTATATCTTTCTTCCTTAAAAACCTTAGTGAGCAAATCCTTACTTGACCCTATGTGTGACCAGAGATCAGTAAACAGCATTCCTTTACAACTGGGTCATCATAGAACATTAGAAATGAATGTACATTTTTTTCCATTTTCCCTCAGCTTCTAACATAAGAGCAGTGTAAGAACAAAGGATGATTAGTTGGGACATCTGCATTTTATGAAAAAGGCTGAAGTTTTAGAGCTGACATATAAAAGCCACTATTCAGTTTTCATGGTACAAATAGGACATTGTACAAAGAGTATGTGCATTTCCATTCTTTTTTATATTACTTTATATGACTTAGAGTGATTGAGGAACATGCAAAATAACAACATATGCTGCACATGTCTATACAGTTCTGGTAGCCATAGATGTAGCAAAACTGTAATTATCACAAATGAACCATAATTTTGCCTATTATTAGGGTTACTTTTATATGATGATCATACTCTTTATAGACAATTTTAAACTGATGTTATTATTGTGCTGATACTGCCATTTCACTTATATGACTGTTATATATTTCAGTGAGGAAACTATGCAAGTATGCACCTTTAGATAGGTACTTGATGACCTTTTTTGAGGACTTTTTGCTGTAGGAGAGTAATATCTAACAATTTGGTTAATGACATGTCTAGACCTGGGCCCTCAAGAAAAACACATAATTATCTTGAGCTTACATGAGTGTGGGTTTTGGACCTAGAGTTAGGATAAAACTGGTATAAGGTGGAAGTTGTGTACTTTGGCATATGCTTCAATGCTTCTTCAAGTCTAAGATATAGAATTTAGACATTTTGTGGCTAACAAAAAAACATTTTGGTAAATTTTGGCACAACTTCAAAATCTAGTGACTTTTGGTGTTTTCATGTCAGTTTCTCCCAAATTTGCAAAAATGGGCGGAGCTGGGACAAGGCAGGACGTGACATCAAAGCTCGTCTAATGCATGATGAGTTATGGGAGTTGTGGTATTCCAAATTCTAGAAATCTTACTCCAGAGACTGGAATAAGATTTCTAGCATGGTGAATGCCACTCATCAGATGCTCCAGATTCATGAAGAGGTGTTTGCCCCTTCATGAATTATTATTACTATTTATTATCATAGTGCTATTTATTCCGTGGCGCTTTACATGTGAGGAGGGGTATACACAATAAAAACAAGTACAGTAATATTAAACAATACAAGTCACGACTGGTACAGGAGGAGAGAGGACCCTGCCCGCGAGGGTACACAATCGACAAGGGATGGATAAGGATACAGTAGGCGAGGGTAGAGCTGATCGTGCAGTGGTCTGGTCGATCTGTGGTTACTGCAGGTTGTAGGCTTGTCAGGAGAGGTAGGTCTTCAAGTTCTTTTTGAAGGTTTCCACGGAAGGCGAGAGTCTGATATGTTGGGGTAGAGAGTTCCAGAGTAGGGGGAATGCGTGGGAGAAATCTTGTGTGCGATAGTGGGAAGAGGAGATAAGAGGGGAGTAGAGAAGGAGATCTTGTGAGGATCGGAGGTTGAAGGAGAGATCAGTGTCAATGATTACCCCGAGGCAGCAAGCTTGTGGGACTGGGGATAGTGAGCAGCCATTTACCTTAATGGATAGGTCCATTGGGGATGTCGAGTGAGATGGGGGAAAGATGATGAATTCTGTTTTGTATTTATTACGTTTTATAAATCTACCGGAGAAGAAGGATGAAATAGGAGACAGACATTGTGGGATTCTGTTTAGTAGGGAGGTGATATCTGGTCCAGAGAGGTAGATCTGTGTGTCCTCAGCATAGAGGTGATACTGAAAGCCGTGAGATTCTATGAGCTGCCTGAGGCCGAAGGTGTAAATGGAGAAGAGCAGGGGCCCTAGGACTGATCCTTGTGGGACTCCGACAAATAGGGGGCGAGGTGAGGAGGTGGTATGCAAGTGGGAGATGCTAAATGTCTGTTAGGTATGACGAGATCCAAGATAGGACCAAGTCAGTGATGCCAAGAGATGAGAGGGTCTATAGTAATAGGCAGTGGTCCACTGTGTCAAAGGCAGAGGATAGGTCTAGGAGGTGGAGGACAGAGTAGTGTAGCTTGGCTTTGGCGGTTAATAGGTCATTAGTGACTTTAGTTAGGACAGTTTCATTGGAGTGATGCGGCCAGAAGCCAGATTGTAAGCGGTCAAAGAGAGAGCATGAAGAGAGGTGGGAGGACAGTCCAAGATAGACTTGTTGTTCCATTAGTTTTGAGGCATAGGGGAGAAGTGATATGGGGTGATAGCTAGATACAGAGGATGGGTCAAGAGAGGGCTTTTTGAGGATATATGTGATTAAGGAATGTTTAATGCTTGAAGGGAAAAC
Organism: Dendrobates tinctorius; assembly: GCF_039654945.1. Taxonomy (NCBI): domain Eukaryota; kingdom Metazoa; phylum Chordata; class Amphibia; order Anura; family Dendrobatidae; genus Dendrobates; species Dendrobates tinctorius. Next base: position 65,962,174 of record NW_027361679.1, read on the forward strand.
ACCAGTTGTTAGTTATAGCTTGAAGAGATTGGTTAGGGTTGGGATGAAGACTGTGGTGAGGTTTGGGATGAAGTGGGATGGAATTGGGTTAAGTGCACAGGTGGTGGGATGTGACCTTGAGAGTTGAATGGAGAGTCGATCTTCTGTAATGGTGGAGAAGTTGGTTTTGGAGGAGGAGGGCTGAGCAGTTAGGAGGAAGGGCTCTGGGGGTTGTCGACCAAAACTTTCCCAGATGTTATCAATCATCTGCTTGAAAAATGAGGCAAAGTCTTCAGCTGAGATGAGTGGAGAGAGGGGGTGCTGGGGGACAAAGAAGAGAATTGAAAGTGTTGAATAACTGTTTAGGGTTGTGAGACAGGGAGGATATGAGAAATGAGAAGTAGGTTTGTTTTGCTGCAGCGATTGTGGCCTTGAAAGTAATGAGGGACTATTTGAATGTGATGAAGTGTTCGTTGTTGTGTTATCTTTTCTATCTCCGCTCAACAACCTTGGTAGTCCGTCTCAGTCCTTTGGTCAGGCTGGTGGGCCAGGGCTGTCTGTTGATTTTGTGAGCTTTGGTTTGTGTGAGAGGGGCAACTGATTCCAGAGCTGCAGCTATTGTGGTGTTATATAGAGCGGCATCGGGATCACATTGTGTAGGGAACTTACGTCTGTAATAGGGAGAAGGGATTATTCAGACAGTGAGTGTAGATTGAGGTGTTTAAGATTTCTGCGAGGGTGTGCAAGTTTGTGGAGTGGGGATTGTGGACAAGGAGTGGAGAGGGAAGAGAATGTAAGTAGCGTCTGACTCCACCACACCCCCTCATCAAGACCGGAAAGAAGATTGCCAGTGTTGATGAATCTGGGACATAATCGCTTCCATCTGTCTTCGCTTTTAGGCTGTGTGCACACACAGCGTTTTTTTTAGCGGATTTGCCAATAAATCCGCTATAAAAACGCTAAAAATAAGCTTCCCATTCATTTCTATGCGTTTTGCACTTTTTGTGCATATTGATGCGTTTTTTACCGCAAAAAAAAATGCTTCGCGGTAAAAAGCGCAGCGTTCTCATTAATTTCATGGATTTTTCCACATTTCTGGCCATTTCTATGGGTCTGGAACCGCGCGGAAAAAATGCATAAAAAAGCGCGTTTTTTTGCGCAAAAAACGCGCGGAAAATGTGCAGAAAAAAATGCGCGGTTTCTAGTAAGGGAGTCCGGTTTTTAAGCAGAAATTTTCTGCTACGTGTGCACATAGCCTTACGCTAACTCACATTTGATGGCGTTACAAAGAAGTGGATGACTGATGGAGTGACTGAAGATTAGGCTCAGGAGTTTGTAATCTAACCATAGACTATAGAGGATTTTCTTGCTGTGTGTCCCTGTGAAAATACATAAATGTGCAAAGGAGCTGTGGAAACAAAACATTATTTTATTGAAACCTGTTGAAAAATGTCTTCATAATTAATTTTACATGATTTTGGATAATTAAAAAAATGATTAATACAATAGTTAAATATCAAGGCTTAACAGATTTTTCCCATGATCTTACAAATCCTGGCTGTCTTATTTGGCTATATATTTGGCTATAACAACCATTCACATTCCAACAATGTCTTTCTTTTTTAGTGTTTATTGCATAATTCTAAAAACAAGTGATACAATAAGCTATGAGTCAAGCCTAGTACTAAATTGAAGGGTATCAGGAAAAAAAATAATTATTGTAAATTAGCCCTTAACCTGCAGAAAATTTAAAGGAAGATCACATTTTGCTGTGACCTTGACAAACCTTCAGGATTGCTGATATAAATACCATTCATGTTCTCAAAAATATATTCCAGTAAAAAGCAATGAAGATTTAATAAAATAATGAGTACTAGAATTGTAATTACAAAGGACTATTGAGTATTCCTTTTGTTTGTGATTAGTTAATTAATGGTTCGCTAATGATGATTGAATCATATCATACCTCTATGGGCAAAATAATCATATGTTCATTAAATGTCTGTTTTCCATATTCATTCACTTAATTGCCAAACAGGTAATTGCAAAGAATAAAAGCAGATGTAATGTAATCCAATTTTAATTGGGAGAGCTTGTTGTAAGCAGATAAGAAATTAGATATATTACTATAATTAATTACTTAACAGAATAATGTTTCCACCACAAGGACAACAGTAGGATCAGAGCATGGCTAAGTTCAAAAAAGGGATCTGTCTGGCATGCTTCACAGTAAAAACAGATAAAATGCAAGTTTACTTCATCAACTATCTTTAAGATTAAGTTCCCACAATTAATTTTTGGTGAGTTTATGACGCTGCGTATTTTTAAAACATCAAAACCTTACCAAATGTTCATCTTGGGAATGTGTACTAAGGTAGAATCCACATAATCTGGACTTCTCCTTCGTCACACTTCCAGTATCTGTCTATTCATTTAAAGATGTTGCTATTAGTCGTTGAGACCAGTACAGTGGCATGTAAAAGTTTTAACACCCCTGATCAAAATTACTGTTAGGCTGTGTGCCCACGTTGCGTTTTCTAAGCGTTTACGTCGCATTTTTGTTGCTGTGGAAACGCTAAAAAAACGCATTCCCATGCAATCCTATGGGATTCCGCAATTGCTGTGCCCATGCTGCAGATTTTTCCGCTGCGGAATTGCATAGCGGTAAAATCCGCAGCATGTCGATTAATTCTGCGGAATTGCGGCGATTCCGCCGCCATAGAATTGCATTGAAACGCTCACTTTACGCACTTGGCTATGCCCACCGTGCGTAAAGTGAGCACTTCATGTGCGGATGGTACCTAGGGTCTGGAGGAGAGGAGACTCTCCTCCATGCCCTGGGTACCATATTCCTGTAAAAAATAGAATTAAAATTAAAAATAGGGATATACTTACCCTCTGTCGCTCCCCGGAGTCCCTCCCAGTCCTCATTGGCACTGGCGGCAACTTCCGTTCCCAGGGATGCATTACGCGAATGACCTCTGATGATGTAGCGGTCTACGAGACCGCTACGTCATCAGAGGTCATTTGCGCAATGCCTGCCACCATCGCACTCTAACAAGCATCTCTATTCTTCCGACAGGTATGTCCATCCACCCAGCTCTCCTGCTCTCCTGCTGTCTGTCTATGAAGGGCACACAGTGCATCACCCAGCTTTGCACATAGACTTGCCTCTGCACCTAGCATTCACATGGTATGCCTTTCAGCTAACCCCAGCTTACCCCAGTGTTATTTATGACCTTGTTTGCTCTGGCTTGATCATATGCATCTGGTGCACTCTTAATTGTCTGACCAAGAAGAGTAGAGACCACTCCTCTCTGCTTCACACCTGACTGCACTTAGTTGTACATATATTGCAGAGCACAAGTCTGCATAAAGACTTCAGTCTGCAGTGTGATTTCCTATAAGTGTGTTCTAGAGGTGTGAAGATTAATTTAAGAATTAAAACCAGAAATGAACCAGAAGGGAACTGAAGGTAACTGTACACAGTCACTGTAAACAATGTTTCTGTTTGTTTTCACCCCTATAATCCTTCACTTTCTGCTAATTCCCCTAATCCCTACTCCTAGTAAGGAACTGTTCATCTCTTCTTCAATCCTCCCCATCGACCTCACCTCTGCCTCAAAACTGTTCCTTACCATACAATCCTCTGTCTCCAAACACAGACAGCCCCCTCATTCCCTCTCCTGCTCCCACCTGCTAACACTTTCTCTGCTCCTTCTCACTGCTGGTGATATCTCTCCAAATCCTGGTCCTCCTCACCACATTCCCACAGTCATTTCTACCTCCCATCCACGCTCTATCACAACCTTCCGTAACCTCTCCAACCTTATACCCATTCACCCAGCCCCCGCTTCCCCAGTCCCACTAACAGGAGCTCTGTGGAACGCTCGCTCTGTCTGCAACAAGCTTTCCTACATCCATGATCTTTTTGTTACTACCAAACTTTCCTTCCTCGCCATCACCGAAACCTGGCTCACCCCTTCTGACACAGCCTCTCCTGCTGCACTTTCATATGGTGGCTTCCACCTTTCTCACACCCCCCGCCCCAGCAGCAAACATGGCGGAGGAGTTGGTTTTCTCCTGTCAGATACCTGCTCCTTCACCCCAATCCCACTGCCACCCTCTGTTACCCTCCCTTCCTTTGAGGTGCACTCTGTGCGCATCTACTCCCCCTCCAACCTCCAACTGGCTGTCATCTACCGCCCCCCAGGGCCAGCCACCACCTTCTTTGACCACTTCACCACCTGGTTACTTCATTTCCTTTCCGCGGACATCCCTACTATCAAGACCACACTCGCCACAGCTAAACAAACCTACTTCTCATCTCTCATATCCTCCCTGTCTCACAACCCTAAACAGTTATTCAACACCTTCAATTCTCTCCTCCGCCCCCCAGCACCTCCTCCCTCCCCACTCATCTCAGCTGAAGACTTTGCCTCATTCTTCAAGCAGAAGATTGATAACATCAGAGAAAGTTTTGGTCAACAACCCCCAGAACCCTTCCTCCCGACTTCCCAGCACTCCACCTTCAAAACCAACTTCTCCACCATTACAGAAGATCGACTCTCCACTCTACTCTCAAGATCACATCTCACCACCTGTGCACTCGACCCGATCCCATCCCACTTCATACCAAACCTCACCACAGTCTTCATCCCAACCCTAACCCATCTCTTCAACCTATCATTAACAACTGGTGTTTTCCCCTCAAGCTTTAAACATGCCTCCATCACACCTATCCTCAAAAAGCCCTCTCTTGACCCATCCTCTGTATCTAGCTATCGCCCTATATCACTTCTCCCCTACGCCTCCAAGCTACTGGAACAACACGTCTACCTTGAACTGTCCTCCCATCTCTCTTCTTGCTCCCTCTTCGACCGCTTACAATCTGGCTTCCGGTCACACAACTCCACTGAAACTGCCCTTACTAAGGTCACCAATGACCTCTTAACCGCCAAGAGCAAGCGACACTACTCTGTCCTCCTCCTCCTGGACCTGTCGGCTGCCTTTGACACAGTGGACCATTCCCTATTATTACAGACCCTCTCATCCCTCGGCATCACAGACTTGGCCCTATCCTGGATCTCATCATACCTAACAGACCGGACATTCAGCGTCTCCCACTCACACACCACCCCCTCACCTCGCCCCCTATCTGTCGGAGTCCCACAAGGTTCAGTCCTTGGGCCCCTGCTGTTCTCTATTTACACCTTTGGCCTGGGACAGCTCATAGAATCTCATGGCTTTCAGTATCATCTCTACGCTGATGACACACAGATCTACATCTCTGGACCAGATATCACCTCCCTGCTAACCAGAATCCCTCAATGTCTGTCCACTATTTCATCCTTCTTCTCCGCTAGATTTCTGAAACTCAACATGGACAAAACAGAATTCATCATCTTTCCCCCATCTCACGTGACCCCCCCTACGAACCTATCAATTACAGTAAATGACTGCCCACTCTCCCCAGTCCCACAAGCTCGCTGCCTCGGAGTAATCCTTGACGCTAATCTCTCCTTCAAACCACATATCCAAGCCCTTTCCACTTCCTGCCGACTTCAACTCAAAAATATTTCACGAATCCGTTCATTCCTCACCCAAGAATCTGCAAAAACCCTAGTCCATGCCCTCATCATCTCTCGCCTTGACTACTGCAACCTCCTACTCTGTGGCCTCCCCTCAAACGCTCTCGCACCCCTTCAATCTATTCTAAACTCTGCTGCCCGACTAATCCACCTGTCCCCCCCCCCCCCCGCTATTCCCCAGCTTCTCCTCTCTGTCAATCCCTTCACTGGCTCCCAATTGCCCAGAGACTCCATTACAAAACCCTAACCATGACATACAAAGCCATCCACAACCTGTCTCCTCCATACATCTGTGACCTCGTCTCCCGGTACTTTCCTGCACGCAACCTCCGATCCTCACAAGATCTCCTTCTCTACTCCCCTCTTATCTCCTCTTCCCACAATCGCATACAAGATTTCTCTCGCGCATCACCCCTACTCTGGAACTCTCTACCACAGCATATCAGACTCTCACCTACCATCGAAACCTTCAAAAAGAGCCTGAAGACCCACCTCTTCCGACAAGCCTACAACCTGCAGTAACCACCGATCGACCAAACCGCTGCACGACCAGCTCTTCCCTCGCCTACTGTATTATCACCCATCCCTTGTAGATTGTGAGCCCTCGCGGGCAGGGTCCTCTCTCCTCCTGTACCAGTTATGATTTGTATTGCTTAAGATTATTGTACTTGTTTTTATGTATACCCCTCCTTACTTGTAAAGCGCCATGGAATAAATGGCGCTATAACAATAAATAAATAATAATAATAATGCCTGCATCCCTGGGAACGGAAGTTGCCGCCAGCACCAATGAGGACCGGGAGGGACAGAGGGTAAGTATATCCCTATTTTTAATTTTTTGCATTATTTTTCACGATCTATCTTTTACTATTGATGCTGCATAAAGCACTATGCCTGACAAGTGTGACCAACCTGTCAATCAATTTTCCAAGCGATGCTTCAAATTGCTTGGAAAAACGCTAGCATTCTGCAAGATAAAAACGCTTGCAAAACACTTCTGTTTTGCGGGAAAACGCATGCGAATTCCGCATGCGTTTTACCCACGGCAGGGAGTCGCTGCAACGTGGGCACATAGCCTTATTGTTAAGTTAAGCAAGCTGAAATGATCTCTAAAAGGCCTAAGGTTAAAGATGACACATTTCCTTTGTATTTTAGGCAATACATAAATATATATATATATATATATATGATCCCAGCAAAGAGCAAACAGATGAACAGCATACTAGGGCACACAAATCACCACATTAACAGACGGAGCTATTTATCTGAAGTATTGCGGTATATATTTCAGTCAAAAAAACGGAGGTGCTTGCAAGAAAAAACATGAATATTTCAATGTGAAGCGAAAAAAGGAGAAATATGCAGCACTCACCAATATAGCTGAAAAACTGCGTCTTTATTTCACATGAATTCCATCAATAGATATGTGGACATGCAGGACGTTAGAGGAATGCTAGGGGAGGGAGGTGCCGGAAAACGGCCGTTTCGCGATTACTCGCTTCTACGGGTCCAGGTAAAGTGAAAAAAGGAGAAATATGCAGCACTCAATATATAGGTGGACCCGTAGAAGCAAGTAATCGTGAAACAGCCATTGTCCGGCACCTCCCTCCCCTAGCATTCCTCTAACGTCCTGCATGTCCACATACAGTTAGGTCCATGTATATTTGGACAGAGACAACATTTTTCTAATTTTGGTTCTAGACATTACCACAATGAAGTTTAAACAAAACAATTCAGATGCAGTTGAAGTTCAGACTTTCAGCTTTCATTTGAGGGTATCCACATTAAAATTGGATGAAGGGTTTAGGAGTTTCAGCTCCTTAACATGTGCCACCCTGTTTTTAAAGGGACCAAAAGTAATTGGACATTTGACTCCAAGGCTATTTCATGGACAGGTGTGGGCAAAATCCCTTCGTTATGTCATTCTCAATTAAGCAGATAAAAGGCCTGGAGTTAATTTGAGGTGTGGTGCTTGCATTTGGAAGGTTTTGCTGTGAAGGAAACATGCGGTCAAAGGAGCTCTCCATGCAGGTGAAAGAAGCCATCCTTAAGCTGCAAATACATAAAAAACCCATCCGAGAAATTGCTACAACATTAGGAGTGGCAAAATCTACAGTTTGGTACATCCTGAGAAAGAAAGAAAGCACTGGTGAACTCATCAATGCAAAAAGACCTTGGCGCCCACGGAAGACAACAGTCGTGGATGATCGCAGAATAGTCTTCATGGTGACGAGAAACCCCTTCGCAACAGCCAACCAAGTGAGCAACACTCTCCAGGAGGTAGGCGTATCAATATCCAAAACTACCATAAAGATAAGACTGCATGAAAGTAAATACAGAGGGTTCACTGCACGGTGCAAGCCACTCATAAGAATCAAGAATCAAAAGGCTATACTGGACTTTGCTAAAAAACATCTAAAAAAGCCAGCACACTTCTGGAAGAACATTCTTTGGACAGATGAAACCAAGATCAACCTCTACCAGAATGATGGAAAGAGAAAAGTATGGCGAAGGCATGGTACAGCTCATGATCCAAAGCATACCACATCATCTGTAAAACACGGCGGAGGCAGTGTGATGGCTTGGGCATGCATGGCTGCCAGTGGCACTTGGTCACTAGTGTTTATTGATGATGTGACACAGGACAGAAGCAGCCGAATGAATTCTGAGGTATTCAGAGCCATACTGTATGCTCAGATCCAGCCAAATGCAGCCAAACTGATTGGTCGTCATTTCATGCTACAGATGGACAATCCCATACATAAAGCCAAAGCAACCCAGGAGTTTATTAAAGCAAAGAAGTGTAATATTCTTGAATGGCCAAGTCAGTCACCTGATATCAACCCAATTGAGCATGCATTTCACTTGTTAAAAGACTAAACTTCAGACAGAAAGGCCCACAAACAAACAGCAACTGAAAACCACCGGAGTGACGGCCTGGCAGAGCATCAAAAAGGAGGAAACACAGCGTCTGGTGATGTCCATGAGTTCAAGACTTCAGGCAGTCATTGTCAACAAAGGGTTTTCAACCAAGTACTAGAAATGAACATTTTATTTACAATTATTACTTTTGGTCCCTTTAAAAACAGGGTGGCAGTCTGCAGTTCAGTATAGAAATCCATTTAATTATACTATTGAAACGGACCACATTCCACATTATGGCCGAGGTCGAACAAACATCATCAGACTTTCATCCAGAAAACACAGACAATTTTCATACATATTGTCATCCATATTCCATCCATATGCCTTATGCGTGTTTGTATTTTACATCTGTATGGCATCTGTATTTATACATCACCAGTTTCAAATGTACATGTTCAAATACGGTTAGGTTAATAATGGCAACGTATCTGTAAAAATCAAATGCTATATGGATGATCCATGTGGGATCCAATTTATTTTTTTTGTGCACTCATAAACTTGTGAAGGCGAGTCTCTTCCAAAAAATGGAAGGAGACAGTGCAAGTGGCAATTTCTATTTCTTTTACAAAGGCATCTGCGTCATCTGTCTAATAATATGTCTATATAATACGCTCGTCTCAATGAGTCCTACAGCAGATCTTTCTCCAGAAAATGATGTCTTTAAGAGCAGCATAATATTATGGTAGGCCTGATGGGCTATTGCTCTGCTTTTGCAGTAACAACCAAGAAAGAATACCATGTCCCTATAGCTGAGTCTACAGTGTTTCTCATAATCTGAGCCATATGAAAAGGAAACTGTTAAAACTGTTCATGAGCCTTACCCTCCCCACATATCTCCCTGCCCGCTCTGGAAGGATTGACATCTGTTATGACAAAAGTGTCATTTTTGTGATTTTTCTTACAATAGTCAAGCAGGACTATCATAATAAAACTGTTCACTGCTTTTCTCACTCCCTGATTCAGAGCCACTGGACATATGCCTATATACTAGAGTTGACCTCTAACGTTTATGACGGGACCACTAGTTACAGTTGTGGCCAAAAGTATTGACACCCCTGCAATTTTGTCAGATAATACTCAGTTTCTTCCTGAAAATGACTGCAATCACAAATTCTTTGGTATTATTATCTTCATTTAATTTGTCTTAAATGAAAAAACACAAAAGAGAATGAAGCAAAAAGCAAAACATTGATCATTTCACACAAAACTCCAAAAATGGGCCAGACAAAAGTATTGGCACCCTCAGCCTAATACTTGGTTGCACACCCTTTAGCCAAAATAACTGCGACCAACCATCAATGAGTTTCTTACAATGCTCTGCTGGAATTTTAGACCATTCTTCTTTGGAAAACTGCTCCAGGTCCCTGATATTAGAAGGGTGTCTTCTCCAAACTGCCATTTTTAGATCTCTCCACAGGTGTTCTATGGGATTCAGGTCTGGCCTCATTGCTGGCCACCTTAGAAGTCTCCAGTGCTTTCTCTCAAATCATTTTCTAGTGCTTTTTGAAGTATGTTTTGGGTCATTGTCCTGCTGGAAGACCCATGACCTCTGAGGGAGACCCAGCTTTCTCACACTGGGCCCTACATTATGCTGCAAAATTTGTTGGTAGTCTTCAGACTTCATAATGCCATGCACACGGTCAAGCAGTCGAGTGCCAGAGGCAGCAAAGCAACCCCAAAACATCATGGAACCTCCGCCATGTTTTCCTGTAGGGACCATGTTTTTTTCTTTGAATGCCTCTTTTTTTTCTCCTGTAAACTCTATGTTGATGCCTTTGCCCAAAAAGCTCTACTTTTGTCTCATCTGACCAGAGAACATTCTTCCAAAACGTTTTAGGCTTTTTCAGGTAAGTTTTGGCAAACTCCAGCCTGGCTTTTTTATGTCTCAGGGTAAGAAGTGGGGTCTTCCTGGGTCTCCTACCATACAGTCCTTTTTCATTCAGACACCGACGGATAGTACGGGTTGACACTGTTGTACCTTCGGACTGCAGGGCAGCTTGAACTTGTTTGGATGTTAGTCGAGGTTCTTTATCCAACATCCGCACAATCTTGCGTTGAAATCTCTTGTCAATTTTTCTTTTCCGTCCACATCTAGGGAGGTTAGCCACAGTGCCATGGGCTTTAAACTTCTTGATGACACTGCGCACGGTAGACACAGGAACATTCAGGTCTTTGGAGATGGACTTGTAGCCTTGAGATTGCTCATGCTTCCTCACAATTTGGTTTTTCAAGTCCTCAGACAGTTCTTTGGTCTTCTTTCTTTTCTCCATGCTCAATGTGGTACACACAAGGACACAGGACAGAGGTTGAGTCAACTTTAATCAATGTCAACTGGCTGCAAGTGTGATTTAGTTATTGCCAACACCTGTTAGGTGCCACAAGTAAGTTACAGGTGCTGTTAATTACACAAATTAGAGAAGCATCACATGATTTTTCGAACAGTGCCAATACTTTTGTCCACCCTCTTATGTTTGGTGTGGAATTATATCCAATTTGGCTTTAGGACAATTATTTTTGTGTTTTTTCATTTAAGACAAATTAAATGAAGATAATAACAAAGAATTTGTGTTTGTAATAATTTTCAGGAAGAAACTGAGTATTATCTGACAAAATTGCAGGGGTGTCAATACTTTTGGCCACAACTGTACATGTTATACTGTGCACAATAGGGATGGTTATACATGACTTTCTGTGGCTTGGGCGTTGTGTCTGCGCATGTCGGCGATTCCTCCGGTGTGCCTCCGCCCACTACGGCGTCTATCTGGGCCGCTGCGTGTCACTGATGTCACTTGAACTAGTATTCCTGACACGCAACGTCCCTAACGCTGGAGGTGACATTATGTGACCAGAGGTGACGTTGTGTGACCAGAGGTGACGTTGTGTGACCGGATGTTCCGCCTCCATGCGCTGACTGGACGCGGCACCCCGCTATCTTTATTATCATGAGTCGACTATTGGTTCTCTTCATCTGAAGTGGGATATTTAAAGCAATTATCTTTGGCATAGGAACACACTGCCCCCCGAGGAAGCAGATAAGCGAAATGTGCGTCGGGGCCTTGGCGTGACATACGGGCATCTTATTATGGATACGATATCTTTGTCTCCCTAGCAGCTTTTACCCTGGTGTGACTATTGGTCGCAATAGAGGTTTTTTTTTTCCGGGCCGTGGATCTTTGGAGTATGCTACTTACCTGTGGTTATATCTTTTCTCCTCCTCTTGGGTGTTTTTTTGGCTCAGAGAGGTGGACTTACTCCATTGATTTCCTACCTTTCTTATTTGTATACATTTCCCCTCTCCCCTTTCTTCCCTTTTTTCTGCTAGGGCGCATTTCCTTGCCCATGTCTGTGGAGCCAAGCAATATTTATATACTGTACAAATGATCTTTATCACATGGTTGTTTTGGTTCCCTGATGGGCATATCACTGCTACCTGTTTCATCACACCACAAGTTGCACTATCATTCACTGTTTTTTATTGCTTGTGTATTTTGTACATGGTATTTATTATATGTACTCTCTTGCCCTGTTTATTTATATGGTACATAATAAAATGTACATAATTTTGCATAAACTCGGCTTTACTAAGTTTTTGAATAGAACTCTACCATGTATTTACCTTCTTTCTTTTGAGATATAAGCTCTTCTGGGTTTTCTGATGGTTCTTAATGAGTTTGATAAGCCCAGTGACAGCTATACCTCTCCACAGAGTCTGGTATTCTTTATCTCTATCATTTCCAGAGTGCACAGTTTAGCGTGAACAGTGTTCATGAGCCTTACCCTCCCCACATATCTCCCTGCCCACTCTGGAAAGATTGACATCTGTTATGACAAAAGTGTCATTTTTGTGCTTTTTCTTACAATAGTCAAGCAGGACTATCATAATAATACTGTACACTGCTTTTCTCACTCCCTGATTCAGAGCCACTGGACATAAGCCTATATACTAGAGATGCAAACTTCTTCATCAATATACACTGTAGTTTTTCCTGATGAAGAAGTTTGGAAGTTCAAAACGCATTGACTAATAAACCGCATTCCTGCATATTCTTCTCCTTTTCCATTCTGCTATTCCGGCAACACAGATTAACTCTTACATTCCTTTTACCTTTTCCAAGCCATGGGTCTGCAGCAGCCTTGAGCTTTTCGGTGGTTGTAGATACACAACCTTACCAGGTGAATACCAGTGCCTTTGGTCACCCCACTGTGTCTTGGATGAGACCCTATTTGCTCTTTATTGTTGTTCCAGTGTCTTCCGAATTATATACTTGATATCAGCAGATCTGACAAGATTTTAATTCACTAAGTCCACCAGACTTTACCAGGAAATTAGATTCATAGTAAATTTCTTCTACCCAAATTGAATGTCCCTTATTATACTGTGCAGTCTGGAAATACTCCAGAGCATAATACATGTAGGATTTAGAAAAATAAAAAACAACAATACTCACCTTACTGCCCACCTCCATTGCTCACTGTCTCCCATATAGCCCTCAGCACCTTTTCTTACCACTGCTGTCCTCTGAAAACTCGGGACTTCCAGCTACGACTATGCTCAGGATGTCTCTGCATTTGTGCAGGACATCTCAGGCCTAGAGTGCCCATTGTAAGGTCGCAGCACATGTCCTGACATGATGTCATTTCAACCTTATGACATAGAGGTGTCTCAATCTGAAGACGGGGCCTAGCATGAAGAGGTCCTTGGTATCAGTGACTGATGGTCAGAGGCGTAGCTAGGGTTTCGGTTCAGGGGGGGCGAAACGTCTGAGTGGGCCCCTAACTAGGTAACTGTGATTACAACTCGGTGACGCCCCCTAATAGTGGATGTAGGAGATGACTGCGCTGTTACTGAAAATAATCCCTATATAAAGACCAACATGGATATTACCGCAATATGATCAGTGGTAAATACCAGTCCTACAAAACATATGTGATTACTGCACAGGTATAGTTGGTGTCTTACCGCTGACGTTCTTTCTGATGGAATCGGTCACTTTTCACGTCTTTTCCATCTGGCCCAGACCGACATGACAACTCCTCCAGCCACGGCTCTGTTACAGAGAATACAACAATGACACGTTTCACTTCTCATATTCCAGCCCCATCACCATGTATCCCCAACCTGCGCAAACCACTCATCCTGCTGATACCCCAATGCTGAGCTGCTGCTGCTGCAGTATGTGTCCCTATTACTACACCTGATACTCCAATGCTGAACTGCTGCTGCTATATGTGTCCCTATTACTGCACCTGATACCCCAATACTGAGCCGCTGCTGCCGTATGTGTCCCTATTACTACACCTGATACCCCAATACTGAGCCGCTGCTACCGTACGTGTCCCAATTACTGCACCTGATACCCCAATACTGAGCCTCTGCTGCTGCCGTATGTGTCCCTATTACTGCACCTGATACCCCAATACTGAGCCACTGCTTGCCGTATGTGTCCCGATTACTACACCTGATACCCCAATACTGAGCCTCTGTGTCACACTTATAGTACAGAAAGTGTGAGTGACAGGTTTGCAGAGGGACCAGGTATGGACAGTAACACAGAGAAATGGTACTCACTCTCTGCTTGGGCAGGAGCGTGGCTATAGCGATGGAAACCTTGCTCTAGGACCTGCGGGAGGGGAGGAGCGACAGCAAAGCACTCTGATGCCCGCAGGAACTTACAGTTATGTGACCGCGCGTCAGAAGGTGGGCGGGGCTTACAGCCAGCCTCCAACAGCACTGATGACAGTATTTAGAGACACCGCAGGGAGAGGAGTATAAACCATTGTCAGACAAGCCAGGGATCATGCACAGGAGGTGCAAGTAGAAACAGAGACAGATATCAGTGCAGGGTCAGACAGAGCATAAGGTCATACACAGGACGTCAGTAATAGTACAGAAGGGCGATCACAGGGAGGTCAAGACAAAGCCAGTGGTCATACACAGGAGGTCACACAAGACCAGAATCACAATCCAAGAGACGTTACCGTAGTCAAAACCGAGTCATATACCGATCAAGCACACAGGGACAGGAGAGAGCACAAACGAAGCAGGGTCAGCAACACTCAAGCAAGGAGTATAAACGACAGGGAGGGGTGCTCATCTGAAGCTATAAAAACCCTCCCTGGCGTCAAAGAGAGGCTCTCCCTATTAACCCCTGCACCATTTGTCCAAGATCCTGAATAACCATGACAGTACCCCTCCTTCAACGGGGGGCCTCCGGACCCCCAGGCCTCCCCAGATATCGCGCATGGTACGTGCTGACCAGACGATCTGCGTGCACTGACCTAGCCGGTACCCATGATCGATCCTCCGGACCATACCCCTTCCAATGGACGAGATACTGCAGAGGACCGCGAACCCAACGAGAATGCACAATGTTTTGTACCTCGAATTCCAAATGGCCATCCACCGATACAGGAGGCGGTAACGGTGTGGTTTCCTCCCTCACCAAATCTACAGGTTTGAGTAAGGATTTATGAAAAACGTTATGCAATTTTAAAGTAGATGGAAGGAGCAAGCGATAAGCCACCGGGTTAATCACCTCCGTTATCACATATGGACCAATGAATTTAGGGCCCAACTTTGCGGACCGCAATTTTAAGGTTATGTTTCGTGTTGAGAGCCATACTTTGTCCCCACAATGTAGGGTCTTACCCAGATCCCTCTTATTATCCACAAAGTGTTTGTAATTTTCCTGCGCCTTCCCAATACTTGCTCGAACCTTTGCCCACAGATCACCAATCTGCCTGACCAAATCTTCGGCCCCAGGACAGTTTGAATCCAAACGTGAAAACTCACCAAAATGCGGGTTTAATCCTAGATTAATGAAAAAAGGTGACCTACCCGTGGATTGATTAATCCGGTTATTAAAAGCGAACTCTGCCAAGGGCAGTGCATTGCACCAGTCATCTTGCAATGTTGAGGTCAAACACCGGAGGATTTGTTCCAATGACTGATTGGTGCGCTCCGTTTGTCCATTGCTCTCCGGATGGTATGCTGAGGAGAAAGACAGAGAAATCCCCAACTTCCTACAAAAGGCTTGCCAAAATTTTGCTATAAATTGTGTCCCCCTGTCGGATACAATATTAGTATGTACCCCATGGAGACGAATGATTTGTGAAAGGAAATACTTTGAAAGAACCTCGGCTGAGGGTAGTTTGACCATGGGTACGAAATGTGCCATCTTTGAGAATCCATCCACGACTACCCAGGCCACCGTGTTACCCCAGGATGGAGGGAGATTAGTGATGAAGTCCATGGACAGATGCGTCCATGGCCTTCTCAGAATTGGTAAAGGTACCAATTCCCCGGCCGGCCGGAAATGAGAGCTCTTAGAACAGGCGCAAACCCCACATGCAATGACATGATCCTTAATTTCTGTAGACATAGATGGCAACCAAAACACTCTTTTTACTGCCTCACATGTGGCCGCAATACCAACTTAGAGTCATGAAACTCCCGTAACAACTCGGAACGTAGATGCTGTGGTACAAACAATCTATGAGGAGGCTTTGCCCTTGGAGCTAAAGATTGAGCCCCCACAATCTCTTGCTCCAATTCTGACGATAGCTCTGCAATAACCACCCCGGGTTGAAGAATGGATGACGGTGGCTCGGGGGCAGACAATGGTTCAAAACTTCGTGACAAAGCATCCGCCTTCACGTTCTTGGATCCAGGCCGGAAAGTAATAAAGAATTGAAACCGAGAAAAAAAGTGACCACTGGGCCTGTCTGGGAGTCAATCTTTTCGCTGTTTTAATGTACTCCAGATTTTTGTGGTCCGTGATTACCGTAATTGGATGTTCTGCCCCCTCCAAAAAATGTCTCCATTCTTCAAACGCCAGCTTTATCGCCAGGATCTCCCTATTTCCCACATCATAATCTCTCTCCGCCGGAGAGAATTTTTTGGAAAAAAATGCACAGGGTCTGAGATTGGTCAGAGTAGCTGGTCCCTGAGACAAAACAGCCCCCACCTCGGAAGCATCGACCTCCACAACAAAAGGCAGGGATGGATCAGGTTGTACCAGTATCGGAGCAGACATAAAACAATTTTTCAGAATTAAAAAGTGTTTTTTGTCCGGGAGGGACCAATTTTTGATATCAGTCCCTTTACATGTGAGGTCAGTGAGGGGTTTCACTATTTGCGAAAATCCCCTAATAAATCTCCGATAATAATTTGCGAACCCCAAAAAGCGCTGCAGACCCTTTAAGTCCTGGGGCTGAACCCACTCTGCAATGGCCTGCACTTTTTTTGGATCCATCCGAAACTCCTGTGGAGAAATGATAAACCCTGAAAAGGTTAGCTCCGGAACAAAGAATGTACATTTTTCCAGTTTGACAAACAATTGGTTCTCCCTGAGTCTCTGAAGAACGATTTTCACATGTGACAAATGAGAGTGCTCGTCAGTTGAATAATTCAAAATATCGTCTAAATAAATGACAACAAAGCAGCCAATTAGGTCCGCAAATATTACATTGATGAAGTTTTGAAAAACTGCTGGAGCATTAGCGAGGCCAAATGGCATCACAAGGTTTTCAAATAACCCCTCAGTGGTGAGAAAAGCAGTTTTTCATTCATCTCCCTCTTTTATTCTTATCAAATTATACACCCCCCTAAGATCTAACTTGGAGAACCACTTTGCCCCCGACAGTTAGTTGCACAGATCTGGAATCAGAGGTAAGGGATACGCATTCTTGATGGTGATTTTGTTGAGTTCCCGAAAGTCGAGGCAGGGACGCAGGCCACCATCTTTTTTTTTGACAAAGAAGAACTCTGCTGCTATCGGGGAAACTGAAGGTCTAATATTACCTTTACGGATACTTTCAGCTATATAATCTTTCATTGCCAGCCGCTCGGGTCCTGACAAATTAAATAGATGGGCTTTGGGTAATTTGGCCCCAGGGATCAGGTCAATGGTGCAGTCATATGGCCTGTGTGGGGGTAATGCCTCGGCCTCGCTTTCGGAGAACACGTCCTCAAACTCCGTCAGGTATTCCGGAATACCCTCCAGACAAACAGAAGACTCATAGACAGGTTTTGCAGAAGAAACACAGCACACAGATTTATAGGAACAGTCAATACAATTCGGGCCCCATTTAACAATTATTCTTTTCTCCCAATCAATTACCGGGTTGTGCCGTTGAAGCCACGGCATGCCCAACACCAGCCCTTCAGGCAGGTTGTCCATCACAAAACATCTCATGTCCTCAACATGGGAGGAACCAACCTGTAAAACGAAATTATTGGTAACATAACAGATACCCGAACGGGTGAGCGGGGAGGAGTCAATGGCTGCGATTTTCAGGGGGGTCTCCAACCTGACTGTCCCTATCTTGACCCTGGAGACGGTGCTGGAGCTGATCAAGTTCAGGAATGAACCGCAGTCCACCAAGGCTTTAGAAATAAAACGATTATTGTCTACCACCAGTTCGATACTAAGCAAAAATTTAGGGCATGAGAAAAAAAGTACCTGAGGGTCTGGGCAGCCTCCTCGATCACACCCAGACCTAGTAGTTTCACGACGGCTTGGCAGACGTCGGACAAGACGGGCAGTCTCTCCTCCAGTGTCCTGATTCCCCGCAGTAGAAATACAGTTGTTTATCACGCCGACGTCTCCTCTCCTTTTCTCTGATCGAGGTGGCGCCAATTTCCATGGGCATAGAACTGGCCTCCACCTCCTTGCTTCCAGAGAACAGAGATGTTTCGGAGTGCATCACTCCTCTGGCTCTCAGCCGGCGATCCATCCGTACCGCCTTGGTCATGGCCTCGTCCAGAGTGTCGGGAGGCGGGTGCAGGGCCAGGGCATCCTGAAGGCGTTCTGACAGACCTCTACGAAACAGTCCCTGGAGTGCAGCATCATCCTAGGTGACCTCGGCTGACCACCGCCGAAACTCCGAGCTAAACCACTCCGCAGAGTGCCGACCCTGGCGTGCACTCATCACCATGTCCTCTGCCAGGCGTACTCTGTCAGGGTCATCGTAAATATGGCCCAAGGCCTCAAAGAACACATCTACAGTCATACGTTCGGGTGCTGTATGTGCTAGCGAAAATGCCCAAGCTTGAGGGGCACCCCGCAGCAAGGAGATAACCACCCTCACCCTTTGAAATTCTCCCCCGAATGAACGGGGCCTCAGGGAGAAAAATAATTTGCATCCCTCCCGAAAAGCCCTGAACTCCTTTTTGTCTCCGGAAAAGAAATCGGGCAATTTGACCGGAGACTCAGGAGACGTGAGAGCTACATCCCTATTCTCAGGAGCCATAGCCCCTTGCACAGTGCTGACCAGCTGTTGCTGGGTGTGGGCCAGACTGCGTTGTTCCACATTCATCTTTTGGAACATTTGTGAAAGCTGTTTAACTTGCTCGGACAATGCCTGCATCGGATCCATGACAGTGGCAGAAGCCTCCCCACACACACACACTCGTCTGGTTAGAGGGAAGCAAGAGGAGAGGAGACAGAAAATGGTACGGTCGTTTATAATGTCACACTTATAGTACAGCAAGTGTGAGTGACAGGTTTGCAGAGGGACCAGGTTTGGACAGTAACACAGAGAAATGGTATTCACTGTCTGCTTGGGCAGGAGCGTGGCTATAGCGATGGAAACCTTGCTCTAGGACCTGCTGGAGGGGAGGTGTGACAGCAAAGCACTCTGATGCCCGCAGGACCTTACGGTCATGTGACCGCGTGTCAGAAGGTGGGCGGGGCTTACAGCCAGCCTCCAACAGCACTGATGACAGTGTTTAGAGACACCACAGGGAGAGGAGAATAAACCGTTGTCAGACAAGCCAGGGGTCATGCACAGGAGGCGCAAGTAGAAACAGTGACAGATATCAGTGCAGGGTCAGACAGAGCATAAGGTCATACACAGGACGTCAGTAATAGTACAGTAGGGCGATCACAGGGAGGTTAAGACAAAGCCAATGGTCATACAAAGGAGGTCACGCAGGAACAGAATCACAATCCAAGAGACGTTACCGTAGTCAAAACCGAGTCATATACCAATCAAGCACACAGGGACAGGAGAGAGCACAAACGAAGCAGGGTCGGCAACACTCAAGCAAGGAGTATAAACGACAAGGAGGGATGCTCATCTGAAGCTATAAAAACCCTCCCTGGCGTCAAAGAGAGGCTCTCCCTATTAACCCCTGCACCATTTGTCCAAGATCCTGAATAACCATGACACTCTGCTGCTGCCGTATGTGTCCCTATTACTGCACTTGATACCCCAATACTGAGCCTCTGCTGCCATATGTGTCCCTATTACAGCACCTGATACCCCAGTGCTGAGCCGCTGCTGCCGTATGTGTCCCTATTACTGCACCTGATACCCCAATACTGAGCCGCTGCTGCCGTATATGTCCCTATTACTGCACCTGATACCCCCTATACACAAACGGCTCTGCCCCACACCCCCTATACACACACAGCTCTGCTCCATGCACCTTGTACACACGTGGCTCTGTTCCATACACCTTGTACACATGAGGCTCTGTTCTGTACACCTTGTACACACGCAGCTCTGTTTCGTACACCTTGAACACATGCGCCTCTTCTACGTACACGCTGTACACACGCGCCTCTGCTACGTACACGCTGTACACACGCGCCTCTGCTACGTACATGCTGTACAAATGCGGTTCCACTCCATACACCTTGTACACACCTGGCTCCGCTCCGTGCACTTGTACACATGCGGCTCTGCGCCGTACACCTTGTACACATGCAGCTCTGCTCCCTACACCCTGTACACACTCAGCTCTGCTCCGTACATGCTGTACAAATGCGGCTCTGCTCCGTACACGCTGTACACATGCGGCTCCGCTCCGTACACTTTGTACACACACGGCTCTGCTCTGCACACCCCGTACACACGCGGCTCCACACCATACACCTCGTACACATACGGCTTCAATCTGTACACATTGCACACACGGCTCCACTTAGTACACCCCGCACACACACGGCTCTGCTCCGTACACCCCGACCCGTACACACATGGCTCCACTCCGTACACAAACGGCTCCGCTCACCCCATACACACACGGCTCCGCTCCTCTGTACACCTCATGCATGCATATCTCTGCCCCGTACACCTTCTACACACACGGCTCTGCTTTGTACACCTCATACACACACAGCTCTGCTACATCCACCCTGTAAACCCCTCCTGAGCCCAAACAGAAACTTACTTCACCTCATCCAGCACCATGACAACCAGCACAGCAGAGCCCTGCAGCCGCTGAAGCCCCTGATCATGTGACCCCTTGACTCCGCCCCTCCCGTGACCTCATCACAGGTACTGTGCGCACAGAATGGCCAAGGATGACATTGCTGGCTGTGAGTGGGGGGCGCACTGCTGGCACCGGGGCCCCCCACTGCCTTCTTAGGGGCCCATAGCGGCTGGGCGGCAGAGTAGGGAGATCGATTCTCCCTGCTCTGCCGCAGAATGTAACTGTATGGGTGCGCTGTGAACGCTGATACAGTTACAGTAGCGTAGCTCTGGTGGGCCCCCTCAGAGCTCGGGGCCCGGGGCGACCGCCCCCTCTGCCCCCCCGGTAGCTACGCTACTGCTGATGGCATTTAAAGTCATTGAGGACCGTACGGAGGAGAACAAGCAGCAGAAGGGGCAGGGAAGTAAGCAGTGAAATGAATATTAGTTTTTTTTTACTTTTTTGCGACCCTCTATAGTTTAAGAAAATCTTTCTGAACTTGCGTGGAGCAAATTACAAACATTACTCAACTTTGGGTAAGGCCCTTTTTTGTTCCAATGCACCAAACAAGGTCCACAAGAACTTGACTGGCCTTTGCCGAGCCTTGGCCTCAACCCCATTGAATACTTTAGGAATGAACTAGACTAGAGATTGTGAGGCAGGTCCTCATATCCAACATCAGTGACCTCACAAGTTCTCTTTTGGTTTAATGGGTAAAAATTGTAACAGGCACTCCAAAATTTTGTAGAAAGCCTTCCCAGAAGAACAGAAACAGTTTCATCTTCAAAGGAAGGACCTGTTCCATATTAAAGCCTATGGATTTAGAATGGAACATCATAAAAGTTTCTGTATTTAGGTCCTGTATATGTGTAGATGTCACAATACTTTTGTCCATATAGTGTAGATAGAAATAAACAATAAATGTGGATATATTTCAAATTAAAAATAATGTAAGCAATAGTATAGGTCATAGTGCGGAATTCACTGCAGTGCCTGCCAAGAGCAATCAGTCTTAATAAAATTCACTATTGTATAACTGATAATTATCTTGTGTGGGTATTTTTGAAGCATGCCAAATGCAGTCAGACTTGCTTAATCTATGCTTCGTTTATACAGATGCCAGGCTTTATGCAAGTTTTAAAGGGTGACCAGCCTTCCAGAAACATTGTATGTTATCTAGTTAGACTAATACTGTTAAAATCAGGATGAAAACTGGGTCTGCACAGCTCAGCATACTCCGCAGTTGGTGTTCCAGCCACTCTCGCTGTCTAAAGCGTTGAGCTGTGCTTGTTCATGCATTTTCATATTGTTCATCTGAATACAAATTATGGACAAGACAACTCAGATCACATTAAACATTGGGGATGTCGGAGAACTGAACAAGGCTTTAATGTTTTTGCTTCAAATACTATTAAAGGGCTTTCAGCATCAGGGATGAGAGTTCTAATGAATTTCATATGAAACTTTACCCTAGTTCCTGTCAAGTGCATAAATTGACTCATTTTACAGATTTTAAGTACCGTATCTGTGATTTCCTGAGTGTTCAGGGCTGTCTTATTATCTTTTTTTTAGTTTCCTGATCAAAAATAGGGGCTATGAAATATATGTTGTATATCTTTGCCATTTTCATTTTTTTTTACATTTTTATCTACAATACTTTCCGTAACCCTTTAATGGACAAGCCACTTCTTTGTTTTTGCACTTTTGTTTTATCTTCCTCTCCTTCCAAAGAGCCATGTTTTTTGTTTTCTTTTCTGTCGACACAGCCATTTGAGGTCTTGTTTTTTTGTTTTAGAATGAGTTGAATGAAATCATTCACTTAATCAGCTTAAAAATTTCAATTGAAAAACAGGATATAAAATTCCTCATGGGAGGAAATGGTTAAAAATGAATTGTATGTTAAAAATGACAAGTAAGCATGACTATTATGGAAGTAAATTTGCATTGATATTTTTTACACCCCTTAAATAAAAAAAATGGTAGTTTGCAAAAAAACCCTATTTTTTGTTTATGTCACAATTTTGTAAGACCCATAACTTTTTATTTTTCTGTCACATGAGCTTTGCAGTATTTTTGTCTAGTTACAGGATATGATCACTTTTAATGCATCTTTTAAGAATATGTACCAACCATATTAATATTATCTGGGACCTGATTTCTTAATAATATTATCTCGACCTGATTTTTATTCTTGCATCAATACCAAATATGTTTTTTTTCTTTTGTTAAAACCTATCTTGTTTTTCTTTTTACTTTATTTTTTAGTGAATGGGCATCCTTTGATCACGTGTTCTATATATTGCAATTCCACATGTTGTTGGGCTTCACAGGAATACCAAGATTGCAGTCATGGTTGCATTTAGTGGGCTGCCATCGTATCCCATTGACACCCCAAAAATACCACCCGGGTGACCAATGAGAGCCAGTGCAATTGCTTTATGTGCTACTGTAAGTGATTGACAGTGGCAACCAAAATGGTTAAACAGTAGTGATCGTAACTATTGCCGTTCACTGTTGTTACAGACAGCCAGCAGCTGCCATGTATAGAGCGAACTCAGTTTCTGAGCCCCTCTACACATATGCACCCCAGGGTGGAGGTACAGGTGCCAATGGGTTAATTAAACCCGTTATATACAAACGGGGCGTTCTGATTTTTTTTAAACCACAGTGATGTCCAGCTGCCTTTAGGAATTTCAATCATGAAAGCATACAAGCTCATGCTAAAGCGATTTTTTAGAAACCCCACCTAGAATCAACATTTTCCATTAGAATAAAGTCTATATCAGCTGGAGATTTTTCAAGATGTTTCTCCTGCAATAGCTGTTGTATCCAAGCAATTTACCATCCGAGTATTACAAAAGGAGCAAAGTTTATTTTGACAAATTATGTCCCACCTTGATAACTTGTCACAAATGGTTATGCCACTTAGAGAGCATTTGTCACAATGTAAAGTGGCCAGTTTTTATCTTATTTTATTCCCACTGTTCAGTTTTTTGTTTGTTTTTTTTAAATATGGTTCCAAAGACATGGGCCTTTTCATTTAGGGATGATTTTTATGGTTTTTCTAAGGGGGTGTTTATCAAAGGGTAATTATGCAGAGTAACACCAAAAGAGAATCCTGTGAGCTACACCCCCTTGGTAAAAATTATAATAATTAGCATTAAATGAAAAGACCCTTATTCATGGAACTGTTTTTGGCTTAAAAAAGCTGGAATGCCTGGGAGCAGTGGGAATAAAATTGGACAAAAAGTTTAACGAGGACTTGTCACTTGCCATATACATATGTAATATATTTGCTTGGTATAAATGCTGCTGTTTTCCTCAATCTGGCATTGTTGCCACACCTCCTTGTTCCTGAGATATGACCCCCCTCTTCTCTATATATATATAAATCTAGCTTTTTTTTTAGCTAACTGTGCATGGTTTAAGTCGGCAAATGCACAATTGAAATGCAACATCAGATTCAGGAGGATAGTGGCATTTACACCTGTAAAAAAACATACGTATTTTTCGCTTTATAAGATGCACCCCCAAATTTGGTGAAGAATATAATGCCAGTGTCCGACTTTCAAATCATATACCATATATATAAGGGCATCCTGGTGTTTATATAAGCCCCATCCTGGCACATTGCCTCCTTCTGCTGGCACATAGCCCCCCCATCCTATCCTGGATATGGCCCCCCCGGTCACTATATGCCCCCCTGCTGGCACTCACATGGCCCCCTCTCTATATGCCTCCCTGCTGGTACGCACACGGCCCCCCGTCCCTATATTCCCCCTGCTGGCACACATTGTCCCCCCAACCCTATATTCCTCCCCCGCTGGCATTCACACAGCCCCCTGTCCCTATGTTCCCCCTTGCTGGCACACATTGCCCCCCCGTCCCTATATTCCCCCTGCTGGCACACATTGCCCCCCCGGTCCTATAATCCCCCCTGCTGGCACACATTGTCCCCCCTCCATATATTCCCCCCTACTGGCACACATTGTCCCGCCCTCCATATATTCCCCCTGCTGGCACACATTGCCCCCCAATTCCTATATTCCCCCCTGCTGGCACACATGGCCCCCCCCCCTCCATATATTCCCCCCTGCTGGCACACATTGGCCCCCCCTCCATATATTCCCCCCTGCTGGCACATTGTCCCCCCCCATATATTCCCCCCTGCTGGCACACTTTGCCCCCCCATCCCTATATTCCCCCCTGCTGGCACACATGGCCCCTCGTTCATATATTTCCCCCCTGCTGGCACACATTGTCCCCCCTATCCCTATATTTCCCCCTGCTGCCACACATGGTCCCCGTCCCTATATTTTCCCCCTGCTGGCAAGCACATGCTAAAATAATAAACAGTTAACTCACCTACTGATGATCGCTCCTGCTCCCAGCACCCCCCTGGCTTACCTGTGTCTGTGCTGAGTCTGCTGTCATCCTCCTCCTGCAGGGCGCACGCAGCTGCTGCTCATTCAGGCAGCTCATTGTAGCTACAGGACCTTCCATGATATGACCAATAGGAGCTGCTCAGCTGCGGTCATGTGACTCGCAGTGCACACTGGGAGTCATGTGACCGCAGGTCCTATTGGTCACATCATGCAAAGTCCTGAAGCAATGAGGTCCCTGAATGAGCTGCTGCTGCTGCCGCTCGCCCTGCAGGAGGAGGATGACAGCAGACTCCACACAGGAAAGCCACGGGGGAGCTGGGAGCAGGAGTGATCATCAATAGGTGTCTATAGTGACTGGGGGTGAGTGCAGGCACATGTAATATGCACCGCTCCCCTGTCTACCAACTCGACGCTGTTTCAGCACCGAGGTGATGGTCAGCGGGTGCAGTGAATATTACATGAGGCTAATGAGCGGGAGCACAGGACCTCCCACTGTCTCTGCAGCCCCCATCCAGCCCACCCCAGCCCCCTGACTCCACGCCAGAGCCGCCCCCCCCACTCTTTAGCACAGCAGCACACAGATTCGCTTTATAAGACGCACCCTCCACTTTCCCCCAAAATTTGGGGGAACAAAAGTGCGTCTTATAAAGCGAAAAATATGGTACATATTTATATATTTATGGCAAGTGACATAAGATTAAGTTAGCTTAACATTTCAGAAGTCATTGACCAATGTCAACTTTGGTGTCAGGTTATTTTTGGGTTCTGTGATATCCTAGTGCTATGTTAAGGTAAACTTTTCTTTTATTGATGGTGCCAGAGGTCAAGTCCTTCCTTCTGAAGAGGTTAAATTCCCAGAGGAGCATTGCATGGCCTATAAGTTTCCATGCGGTGGCTTGGCACTCAAGGAGAAATGTTCTCCCTTAGACCACGAGTAGGAAGTCTCTCAGATCTCCTGCTTTGCACGGAGGAGGAGTTTGCTACATGAAGTTCACATGGATTAGAACCTGTGTCAGTCAGTGGCATTTCTTTCTGGATTATAGAAGGAATTTAAAGACATCTATGGGAGATAATTTGGACAGTGATTGTCTAGGTAAGACAATCCTTTTAAACCTTTCCTTTTTTTCCCTGGCTACCACTGATTTCTAGTTGTGATCTCCTAATTAGTACCCAGTGATAATAACTCAAATTATATTATAATTGCAAATAGTAGTGCTTGCAACACATTGATCCTTGACTAGCACCATATAGTACCCACATTGGTATTATCATTCAGCTATGCTTAGCAAAAAAAAATCATTGCCATAACTTCACTACAGAGAAGGGTAAGGTTTTTGAAATTATCAATACAATTTTGGTCCAAAGAAATTCTAGACAGTGGAAATGCTGCATGGAACTAAGATGTCTATCAAGGAGGGATAGAGGCTAAAAAGGTCCAGATGGAACAAATCACAGTACCACCTTTTAATCTCTATGTTTATTTAATAAAAAGTGAGTCATCCTGATCTTGATAATCCATATGCTGAAATTTTGCAATTTTTATTGAAATTAATTTTAAGGTATAGCATTTAAAAAATAGAGCTGATTAAATCATTTTTTGCTTGTTTTAATTTCGAAGGTCCACTGCTAAAATCCTTGCTTCTGGGCCTCAGTGTAAGGGCTCATACTCACTTGCGAGAGACTTGCACGATTGTCGTGCGGGTCTGTCGCATGAAAACCTGGCACTGCCGCCGGTACTTGGGCCGGAGCGTGCGGTTACATGTATTTTTATGCCGCCGCACGCTCTTGTCCGAGTGCCAGGTTTGCATGTGAGAGACCCGCACGACAGTCGTGCGAGTCTCTCGCAAGTGAGTATGAGCCCTCATGGACATTGAGTTGGAAATGTGGTTTCTAAAAGTTCACTAGCCTTTAAAGCGTCCCAAACAAGAAGAATTGCAACCAGTGGCCATTAAAAAGAGAACTTATTGGTTTGGGAAGAACTGGAAACTCAAGCTCTCTCTCTCAATTTAACGTTCCCCATTCCAAAATTATTCTCATATTACAAAGCATTCATTAGGTTTAACAAAGGATGGGTTTTATACAGTGCAAGTCTGTAGGTTAACTTACTGGCACAAGAAAACTACTTTTGGCTTGGTGATCAGCCATCTTGTTGTTATGTTATATGGCTTGTTTTAAGCACCCATGTTAAAATGTATTTGCATTTTGCGCTATTCTATGCCATACGTGAATAGGGTAGTGTGGTGTATTATTTATTTTACTCACTTTTATTGCGTCATTAATTCCACAGCACTTTACAGACATTATCATCACTGTCCCAATTGGAGCTCATAATCTAAATTCCCTATGAGTATGTCTTTGGGGTGTGGGAGGAAACTGGAGAACCCGGAGGAAACCCACGCAAACACAGGGAGAACATACAAACTCCTTGCAGATGTTGTCCTTGGTGGGATTTGAACCCAGGACCCCAGCGCTGCAAGGCTGCAGTGATAACCACTAAGCCACAGATTACAATATTTCATCTTGCTCAGTGTTGTCAATGGTCATTAGCATTCAAATAAAATGCAGAATTTACAATTATAAAAACTCACATTTTTATTTGATTTGTTTTCCAGTCCACGAATGAGGTTGTCCTTCATTGTATTTTCGACTCAGGCGACAACAATTATGCCACTAACGGGAGACAGGTATGTTTCTGGTTCTTTATATTATTTAGGTGGAACTATAATCAATTACTAATCAATTACTGGATTGTCTTGAATTTTAAAATTTTGACTATGCTTCATAAACACTGAATATTATATGTACACACTTAACAAGGTTCTGTCATCACAGTCAGTCTCTATCTGAAATATCAAGAATCCTGGCAAAATGTTACTTTTGTTGAGGACAATATGGTCATTGCTTTGTCTCTCCATATGCCACATGGATGATGATGTTCTTGTTACTAGCTTAAAGTATCGCTCCAGTTTGTTTGTTTTTAAGTCATTCTGTGATTACTCCTCTACTATATAAAATTCTCCTAGTATTATCTTATTTAGGTGTCACTTTCCATATGAAATGTAATAGTATAAGTCTCTTCATTTCGGTCATGTGATCACTTGGTGACCCCCATGAGAATGATATAACTTTATGTTCTGTGAAAGGGATTTCCATCTCCGTACCACTGAAGTTCTCTTCAGGAGGGAATAGAAGCTCATGTCAAAGATAATGATGATTATTACACAGTACCACACAGTTATAATGTAGGAAATCATAGTTCAGCTGTACTTAGTACTTAGTATATATTTATATTCTATTATTTAGGAGACTATAGCAGAAATGATTATCAAAGTATATTCAAAGTAGATAGAAATGGTAGGATTAATAGCAGAGAATATAGGAATAACCTGCAGAATGAAAGCGAACCTGTCACCATTTTTTTTTCCGATACAACCTATGGCCACCACCTTTCATCCCCATGTGACAGCATCTATAATGCTGCACATATGACTCCAATTCACCCTGCAAAGTAAAAAAAGACCTTTTGTTATACTCGCCCTTTTATCTTAGCCACGCACCCTACTCCTAGGTACAGAGGTCAGTCTGGGGCATTAAGCTTTCCCCGTGAAACCTGGGTGACAGCCCCGACAGTTCCAGATCCATCACGGAGTAGGTAGGCTTGGTCCGGGTCTTCTCCTTACACAGGCACACTTCTTTCTGCCTTGGTAGGTGTAGATCAAAGTGATGCAGTACGCAAGCGCCTGGAAAAGTCAAGAGCGCTGGCGCAAAACAAATCCATTAATACAGTACCGAGACCACAAACTGTCTGAGACTATAGCAGCAACATATTTTCTGTGGTCTACACACACAGAGGTCAAATTCAGAAGAAAAAAATTAGTGCCAATTTTTGCCTGTTTTTTTCTACACCAATGTTATATATAGAGTAGTTAAGGGAGAAGTTGTCATGGGCTCATCTGGTTAGGTGGATTCTTTAGACCATTTTAGGTTGTACAACACAGACTTAAGGCTCAGCAGGCAGGACTTGCCATACTGCACATTGATCAGTGAGGGCCAGGATAGCAGAATATGCAGGACCACAAGCAGAGCAGTAACACTAGAAGATACAGAGCAAGTAGTGTAGTTATATACAGGAAATGTAGATGCATAGTAAGTCCAGGACTTGCAGCAATCAAAAGATTAATAACAGAGTTGCATGCTATTAGTAGACTGATGGTCAATGGCAGATATGTATGTAGTTAGCAAATGAGTTGTTAATCGCAGGCAATAGTTATATACATGCAAAGCAGATACTTATTGGCAGAAAAAAATATTATACACAGCAAATGAATAGTTAAGTGCAGATCTAAGTCAGAAGGTAAATGCAATGTGATTTTAGCACTGTGTTTTAATTATATTGTATATGCCATGATCAATAATGCATTGTTCAAAGTGTGCTGGTGTTGGCAATGCCTTAATTAAAGATTTTGGCTGTCAATATTTGATTGGTGGGGGTGCAATAACTGGCACCTTACCATTTAGCTTTTTCTGGAAGTTCTTGGATGCTATCCATTCTATCAGAACTACATTGACTGCGGCCGGGTACTACAGATCCACCGCCTAATTTTTAGGGGGGTTGATCTGCAGTACTTGGCCAAGGCTACTTTAGAACTGGTTGGGCTGCTGTGTTTCAGCCACATCTGGCAACTTCCAGCTAGCACCCATAATAGCTGATTGGTGGGGTGGTGGGTATCACACCCCCACCAGTGAGATATTGATTACCCATTCTAAGGGTAGGCAGTCAATAAAGTCGTGGCTAACCTCCTAAAGAGCGCATTGTTCAAATGGATTGGTGTTTTTGTTTGCGTTTGATTCATCTTCTGTTATCTTAGTAAACCTGGGAGTCCTTTGCCAACCAAATGGAAGTGCTGTCCTAGATTATACAGTACCTTCATTGTAAATTAAAATAGTGTTTGAAAAAGTAGAAAGCTCATGGCGTTTTGACTAAGAACTATTACAGGTATGGGCTGTTTCAGGTTTTATACTTTGTTTAACAGTACATTTGGACTGTATTAATAAAGATTTACTGTATATCATTCACTACATTTCTTTACATCATGAAATAATTGCATTGTTGTTCAGACTATAGCATAATCTTTAACATAATTATACTTTATAGACATGATTTTGGACTTAGTTTCCTTTTTTGTTCTCACAAAATCAGGAAATGATAATTAAAAAGATACTCATTTTCTCTTTTGGCCACATGTTTTGAATTTTAGCCTTTTTTGCTGCATGGTTCCCCATCAGAAAATCCATTGTTTATATGATCCAGACACATGGAAATAATGAACATAGTTAAATGAAAACATTCCCCTGTGTCAACTAACTAATTCATGTAAAGATATTTTGAGGTACTGGGTTGCACTCAGAGAAGTGAAGGGAATAATATCTCAGTGCGTACTTGTTTTGGTATCTTGCAGGAGCTAGTGCTGTGAGAAGTTCAATAGATAGATAGAGTTAGATGAATAGATGGATAGATAGATTAGATAGATAGATAGAGTGGCAGGCACAGACTAAAGAGGACCCCTGTGCAAGAACAGTATATGGGCCCCTTTATGTATCTGTGACAGAAGCTATTTGCCTCTTTTGGAGGTGGAAGTAGGGCCCCTGATCTCTTGGACCACAGGTTGCACCATTGGTATGTCCATCCATAGATTGATAAATAGACAGATAGATAGCTAGATAGATAGTTAAGTTGATCATTAGAATTGAGAGATACTGTGCACCCAATGAGTTTGTACATTTTTATCTTTTTCTAAATGCCTTGAAATTTTAGAAAAAGTCCTCAGTCGTCAAATTTTAATATTTTTCTATCTACTGGCTAACATGATACAAAATTATATACTTTTCATGTATTGACATTGAAATCAGTTTTTTTTAGCTGGATCAAAAGGGCCTTTGTTATGATTGAGTCACCGTAGGGGGCAAAAACAGAAATGCTAGCTAAGTCCAGAAAACCAGAGAGGTTGGCAGCTATCGGATTGCAGACCCCTGATCCTATCCACAACAACTAACAGTAGCCGTGGGGGGTTCCTACGATGCCCTAGACCCCTCGATCACAGCCGGAGAATTAAATAGGCCTAAAGAAAGAAAGGGGAAATCTAAACTGCCCCAGAGCAGACCCCAAAGCAAAAGGCAGCCCCCAACATATAATGACTGTGAAGCAAGATGAAAACACTAACACAGACAGAAAGATAGACTGAGCAAAGACGGGGCCCAAGCTAACTAGATAGGAAAGGACAGGAAGGCTGCTGTCTGCAATCCGTGAAAAACCCTATGAAAATAAGAGCCAACAGACTGACAGTGAAAAAGGCCCTGAAGATGCTAGGATTCAAAAAAGCTATATCAGTACTCAGGAATATTCTGAAGACAGAGCAGCCGGCAAAAGGAGATTCAGCTCACCCAGCAGGGAATGGCAGAATCCAGAAAAGCAAGGAAAACAAAAACAAAACACTAATGCTAACAGGCAAAGCAGAAAACTTAGCTTTAGAGGAGCAGGAATCAGACTGGTGTCCTAGAAGTCCACAGAGAAATCACCCGCAGGGCAGAAGGGCGTCAGCAGCCTTATATCCAGTCCGTGACTCCACTCAGCCAGTCATCCTCATTAGGCTCAGGTGCCTGATAATCAGGCTCATTACCTTCCTTTACCAGAATAGGGAGTTCACCAGACCTCAGTGACGAAGGGAAAAATGAACTCACAACAGGCCTATTACACTAAGCAATATCGCTAACAATATTGCTATAACGTCTCTGGTTTTGTGACGAAGCAGCGGTATTACTAGCGATATCGCTAAGTGTGATACCTCCAACTGGCTCCCCCGCTGATTATCGCTGATCGCGCGAGAACATCCAGGGCCGTTTCTCGTCGGCCACTTCCTGCTGGGCTTCCTGCTGGCGCTGACGAGCGACGCGTGGACGCGGGCAGGAGGACATCAGGATCGCCTCGTCTGACAGGTAAGTAGCGACCCCCGACCGCTGCTAGGTCACTGGTGAGATCTGCCTGTTTGGCAGCTCACTAGCAACCACTTAGCGATGCACCAGCGATCCCGACCGGGTCACATCGTGGTCAGGATCGCTGGTGCATCGCTAAGTGTAACGGTACCCGAGTTGTGTCAGTACAAATTTTTTCAGATTTCTGCTGGATCCATTCTGACTGATGACTACTGGACAATTGAACATTAAACATTATTGCAATTTTAGCCTTCAATGGATTAGCTGTGATTGTGACTGTGTGTCAGTTTTTGTCCCTGACTCACTGTTACATTGAATTACAATGAAACATGCTGAATAGATCTTGTCTTTCTCCAGTTGAATACATGCCAAAGTTAATTACTTTGCTCTAGCTCATTACTTGATGCCTGATGTCTTCTTAGTTGGATTTTACATCCACTTAAACCTACAATTGTGGCCAAAAGTATTGACACCCCTGCAATTTTGTCAGGTAATACGCAGTTTCTTCCTGAAAATGATTGCAAACACAAATTCTTTGGTATTATTATCTTCATTTAATTTGTCTTAAATGAAAAAAACACAAAAAGAATTGTCCTAAAGCCAAATTGGATATAATTCCACACCAAACATAAAAAAGAGGGTGGACAAAAGTATTGGCACTATTTGAAAAATCATGTGATGCTTCTCTAATTTGTGTAATTAACAGCACCTGTAACTTACCTGTGGCACCTAACAGGTGTTGGCAATAACTAAATCACACTTGCAGCAAGATGACATGGATTAAAGTTGACTCAACCTCTGTCCTGTGTCCTTGTGTGTACCACATTGAGCATGGAGAAAAGAAAGAAGACCAAAGAACTGTCTGAGGACTTGAGAAACCAAATTGTGAGGAAGCATGCGCAATCTCAAGGCTACAAATCCATCTCTAAAGACCTGAATGTTCCTGTGTCTACCGTGCGCAGTGTCATCAAGAAGTTTAAAGCCCATGGCACTGTGGTTAACCTCCCTAGATGTGGACGGAAAAGAAAAATTGACAAGAGATTTCAACGCAAGATTGTGCGGATGTTGGATAAACAACCTCGACTAACATCCAAACAAGTTCAAGCTGCCCTGCAGTCTGAGGGTACAACAGTGTCAGCCCGTACTATCCGTCGGCATCTGAATGAAAAGGGACTGTATGGTAGGAGACCCAGGAAGACCCCACTTCTTACCCCGAGACATAAAAAAGCCTGGCTGGAGTTTGCCAAAACTTATCTGAAAAAGCCTAAAACGTTTTGGAAGAATGTTCTCTGGTCAGATGAGACAAATGTAGAGCTTTTTGGGCAAAGGCATCAACATAGAGTTTACAGGAGAAAAAAGAGGCATTCAAAGAAAAAAACACGGTCCCTACAGTCAAACATGGCAGAGGTTCCCTGATGTTTTGGGGTTGCTTTGCTGCCTCTGGCACTGGACTGCTTGACCGTGTGCATGGCATTATGAAGTCTGAAGAGTACCAACAAATTTTGCAGCATAATATAGGGCCCAGTCTGAGAAAGCTGGGTCTCCCTCAGAGGTCATGGGTCTTCCAGCAGGACAATGACCCAAAACACACTTCAAAAAGCACTAGAAAATGGTTTGAGAGAAAGCACTGGAGATTTCTAAGGTGGCCAGCAATGAGTCCAGACCTGAATCCCATAGAACACCTGTGGAGAGATCTAAAAATGGCAGTTTGGAGAAGGCACCCTTCTAATATCAGGGACCTGGAGCAGTTTGCCAAAGAAGAATGGTCTAAAATTCCAGCAGAGCATTGTAAGAAACTCTTTGATGGTTACCGGAAGCGGTTGGTCGCAGTTATTTTGGCTAAAGGTTAGTATTAGGCTGAGGGTGCCAATACTTTTGTCTGGCCTATTTTTGGAGTTTTGTGTGAAATGATCAATGTCTTGCTTTTTGCTTCATTCTCTTTTGTGTTTTTTCATTTAAGACAAATTAAATGAAGATAATAATACCAAAGAATTTGTGTTTGCAATCATTTTCAGGAAGAAACTGAGTATTATCTCACAAAATTGCAGGGGTGTCAATACTTTTGGCCACAACTGTAGAAACATATAGTGGTGACTGAATTGCTGTGATGCTTATTACCTTTCTCCTAATTCATCAATTTGCCTTGTTTTCTTGACAACTAATGCCGTTATTATATTTAATCTTTTATTCTTCTGCAAAAATCATTACCCCACCATATATTTTAATATCGGTAAGAATATACTATTACTTACTATACCTAGTATTCACTTTATTCTATGCAGACCTTCTGTGACCATTTTCTCATTACCTTACCTGGGATATTAGTTTCAACAGGCTGTCCAGCAGTGCAATGTTCTGATTTCAGCACCTCTACTCCCTATCTCTGTGAGCATTAGACAAGATAGAGAAAAGTGTTGGCTTATTTAGTCTAAGGGGTAACGTTTCTCCTTGTGGAGAGTTACATACCTGACATGTCAGTGTAAGGAGACCTTTAGGCCATGTATGTTCCCCTGAAAAATTAAATATGCAAATTATCTCTTCAGAGAGGAAGAGAACTTTTAACTCTAGTGCCACCTATAGCAAGTAGCAATCCTAAAAGTCAATATCAACCATTTAACAAGCCTTGCCGCATGACTTAGGATAACTATTGAAATGAGAAAGTCAGTCAGCAAAAACACATAAAGCTCAGTCCTGTGTCAACACCATTGCAAAAGAGAGGTTACAGTTGCAGTAATGGTGAGAGGAGTTCTGAACCAAGGCATTGGACCACATTTGAAAAAATGAATTGTTTTAATAAGTGTAATAAAATCATGTTTTATGCACCATAGAACATTGTCTTGCGCTGTTACAAAAATCACTCAAAGAGGACCTATCTCCACACTGGGGCTGCTCTTTATATGTAATAATAAAATGAGCAGCCCCAGACTGGTACATTTTCTAATTATAAGTAATTGTCAGAGTGTGCAGAATGCTCCCTAATGAACTCGGAAAGGGCTCGACTTTCTAACAAAAGACAGACTCAAAATTTTGTTTAGTGGGATCGAGGCATGCAGTGCGGGATCCCACAACCCTCCATAGCCCCTCTCACACTGAAAGTGTGAGGTCTCATGCATTATTGCAAGATCTTGCTCTTTGCACTAACCCACTACTGCTGCATCGATTGCTAAGTGATGTCCTAACGGTAACATTTTTTTTAAATTTTCGTTTTGATGTTTTAGAGTGTTTTTCTTTTGGCCAATATCAAAAAGTTTAAATAATTCCACCATGGTTCAGTGTTACTAATAAATGAACCCTGAGTAAGTCCAAGCTGTCTGAATAGTTTAGTTTCCTAAGAAGTTTAGATGTCCAAGATACCTGCTCAGGAGGACAAATGAAACCTGTTGATTCACTGATTCTAAAACTAACGGTAATAAACATTTGCCGATAGTTTGTGGGGACTGACAAACTGAACTTTATAATCTGTAATTTTTCACTTTTTTTACAATTCCTCAGTAAGTTTTGAGAAAAAAAAGTTTTTTTATTACTTTACTTGTTAAGGTTTTGGGTTAGCCGCGTCAATAAGCAATACGATATTTAATCTCATGGCTGTTCTTTGTGATATTTCTCAATTGCATTACAGAATATACTGCTCACATCACTATTAAACGGAACTGCATATGCATTTTACATCACTTTGTTCACTGATTTCTTCATTTCCTGTGGTTTCATCATTCTCATCTCCTGTTTACGCGACCAGTGACTGACATACATTTCCTGACACTTATGCTACATTATATATCTTTATCTATAAACTTTATAAGCCACTTGTTATTCACAAATCACGCTTTTAATATAAAATGGTGAAATTACAAAATAGTTAATTTTTTTTTTTTTTGCCTAGTAATTTTTTTCATCCCCAGAGACCAGAGAAAGTGCTTTAGAAGTTACTATAAGTGGCAATTTTCATACAGTAAAACAAAAATCATAAAATCTGTAGTTTGTGGTTTTTAATATAGAACAGTGGTTGTCAAAATGAATTATTTAATCCATCCCAAACATAAATACTGTTACTAAAATATTACATAATATAGACAAGTTCTGCCAGTGGACTCTATAAAACACACACAAAATGAATAACATAAGCTGAACATATCCACAGAACCTGAAGTAATGATACTATGGCAAAAAGTGATCTTTTATTATAAACTACTGTAGTTTGGTAATGTATGTGGTAGTAGACCTTTTTTACTATTATGCATAGAGCTGTGTTTTCTTGTACAAAGACGGAAATAAAAAGTCAAAGAGTAGTCGATGGAGGTCCTTTACCGATGGAATATGTCACAGTATTCTCTCGGAGGTTTGCAACTATAATATTCCTGACAGCATACTATAGCTGTAGAAAAAGACATGAACCGCACATCCAAAAACCATACATTGATCTAATGCCACTAGGCAAAATTTAGAAAACTGATCATGAGGTTTGTAGTTTAACATTTTGATGAGACTATATGAAGAGCACTACCACATCACGGCGAAGCTCCCAGTGGGTTCCTAACCTAAAAGGTACGGCACCATGTGCTGACCACCACCAGAGCTACAGCGCAACAGCAGTTGGAGCAACTTGATGTTCCACAGCACCCATGCTTCAAGGCAAAGCCCCTATGGCTCCATGACTCACCACCCCCACAGGCACATCATCACAGCTGCCACAGAGCAGCAATATCAAGAGAATAGATATGCCTGAGAACATATATATCTGTCAAAGGCAAAAGTGTGGTCTGAACAGAGCAGCACTTTTTTTTTTAGCTGTTAATAGGAAATAATTTTTTTTTAGTCTGAAAACTCCTTATGGAGATTTCTGCACCAGCTGTACATGTAGAAATTGTTTTTATGATTCCCCCTTATAAGGAGGGAACAGGCAATAGAGTATGTGTCCCTGAAATTTCCTCCAGTGTGAAGCCATTTAATGTTCTGTTCAGCTGTTTTGATTGTTATCGTAGTCTGATAATTGCATGGTTTGGACAACTACTGGATGTCAGGAACCACTTATGGCAGCTACTATGACTGCAACTATTTTATTATAATAATTTGAAATTATGTTCCAATGAGGGTTTTTATGGTGTCGGGTGATGGGCTGCCTGTTTACCCTCTAAATATTATGAGCGAGGGCTGCATGATAAACCTCTAAAAATTATGAGTAAGGGCCACCTGTTTAGCATGTAAAAGTTATGAGCGAGGGCTGTATGATGACCCTCTAAAAATTGAGTGAAGGCCGACTGATGACAACCTTAAAATTTTAAGTGAGACCTGCCTGATGACCCAAATTATGAGCAAGGGCCTCATGATGATCCTGTTGATATGATGGTGGGGGAGGAGGAGGTCAAGAAAAACAAAGAAACCATAAACCATATACCCTTTTGTGGGTGGGAAGGGGTGCATGGGAATACACCAAAAAAAAGGAACATTTGAACTGGCTTTATGTTCCGCTGCTCTCATCCGGTGGGGTTGAGAAGTCTGGGCCCACGGGATCGGCCTCGGCATGCACCATCAGGAGCACGTCCACTTTCCCCTCTCTTACAACACGCCTTGCGCATGTTAAATTTGGTTTATAATATATATGCAAACTTTCCGGTAGTAATAAGGAAAAGAAAATATGTAGCTCTGAAAAGAACTTTTGTTTTTAGGTTGCAGCGGCAGTATACCTTTAGAAAGACTGCAAGGCAATAAACCCTGCCTATGTCCCTCTAATCTAAAACTTTCACTCTTCCACCAGCTATCCCTACAATGAATGCAGGTAGCAGGGTTTTACTAGAGAAAGAACAGTATGTAGTCTTGAAAATGACTTTTAATAGTGCAGCAGCGGTATACAAATACTGCAGTAGCAATTAAACAATGCCTATATGCCTGCTCTAATCTAAGCTCTCCCTCCTAGATCCACTCTCTCTGAACTGCTTCCAGTGGAGAGTGTGCCAAGCAGCGCTCCACTGGGTCTTATATATGCAGCCAGCCAATCACAGTAATGCCAGTAGCCGACATGACTACGACATTTCTGTGTATGGCAGGCAATGCCTGCATGTACAGTATGTTGGCTGTTTAACAGCCGCGAAACATGCCAGGTGGGGATTCAAGTATTGCGCTCGAGCATCCGTGATACTCGATCGAGTAACAAGTGTACCTGAGCACCCCGATGCTCGATCCAGTATCAAGCAATAGCGAGTATTGTCACTCCTCACTAGTTGTCAACATTGGAAATCTAACTCTGTTAGACCACCTTACTGTTGTTTTTTCTTACATCTGATGATGTTTCATTTGAGTCTTCCAGCATGCACTGAGACATCATCAGGGGACTGTGTTGCTTTTAGTGTTGCTGTCATTGCCATGAAATGGGACTTCATCAAGGACGTCTCTTTTGGGGAGTGGACTAGTCTCTGCTACACTGAGTATTTGCCGATTTTCAATTCCGATGCATGCTTAGTATGTGCTCTCTCCTCAATACTTTATTACTTTCAATACACAGTAACAGCACGCTCCCACGCCCACTATAAAGAAAAGTGACTTTTCCGGCACAAGTAATTCTCTGAAATCACGGCGTACAGGGCCATATCAGTGCACATTGGGATGTCACAACAGGCATCATCCAAGGTGCTGTCTAAGCCCCTGCTGAGGCATGACTTAATGTCATGACATCATAACATGCATGGTGCACAGTAATCTACAGATACAACTAAACACCAGGAATTTAATAATTAGTGTAGTTCACGTGTATCCCAATAATTAATACCACCGGTGCTTAGTAAGGACGTGTGGAAACCACACAAACAAGGAAACCAAGAAGATACCCCGTGGAATGGACAAAAAACAATATGGGACAAAATGCTATTTTAAATAAAATGCCTTTATTTAATCAAAGGCCTCATTGGTCATGGAAGACCTGGCATGGAGCTAGGCGAGTAAGGAGATTGCGCGCGATAAGGGAGGGTGAAAAGGGGTCCAGAGGCTCAGACGACAGACTGACAAGTGTGTGGTGAGTATTATTTTTTTTTCATCCTATGTTTTTTATGTTCTAGACCATAATACATATATTATTCTCTGGAACCTAATAAGGAACTTTCCATTCAAATCAAATAACTTTGTTGTGAATTGAATTTTGCTGTGATTTATGTGATTTGCCCATTTCAAATCTTCAATCAGATTCAATCATCGCTACTAACGCAATTTTTACCATATGCCATCTATTTTTCCAAACATCCGCAACCTAATGCTGTTGGAACAAAAGTATTACATATAGCCTTTTGAATACAAGTCCCAGTCCGGACTCCAAGTTAAGTTTAGAACCTAAACCCTAAAATAAATCCAGTCCCTAAAGCATTTTTAGATGTCAGACCCAAACATTGTTCAGTCCAGAAGAACGTCCTATCCTTCCTAGCATCAGGATGTCACCCTTATTTTGGAAGTTTCCCTGAAATTCCAAGAGAGTATACGAATGAGTTCTAATGCCAATTAACAAATAACTTTTTCATGCTGTACCAAACTGGGATGAATGAGCTGTTGTTGCTGATACTAGGATATCTATTCATAGACCTCATAATGCTGCTAGTGCAATAATAATGGCATTTTCCAGAACATGATATATGTATATTATTTCTTATTTTCAAAATTTCTAGTCAAATTTTATTTGGTAATTTTTGAATTCATGTCAAAATAGCACAGTATGAAAGTGCAAAAGAAAATATGTATACTACATGAAATGCTTTAATTAATACACAGCAAATCTCATTGTCTGCCAATCCAAACTAACGTTGGCGAGCAATTTTGATGCAGATTCAACAAATATTTTTCCAAACATTTAGCAATTTAGTTGATACATAGAAACATCTGTGCACAAGAGTACGTAAAAATGGTCTGCCAGATCCCTGACTTTTTGACGCACATGTATTTTAAGAAATAGATAAAAGGTTCCACAATATGACTGTTTTTTAATGTAATATTTTATTAATTGATGCTATGAATTTCCCATGATGTTTTCGCCAATGATAATCATAATTAACAGGAAAAAAGAAGAGGGCATGTCATAATGATTCAACTACTGTAAACCAAGTTGGAACAATTATAATATTATGTTTTATGGGTTTGGCTAATTTCTTTATAGCATGACATTACAAGATGTCTAGGCATCAATAAGTCATTAAACTTTTTACTATATGCAGGTTTATTGTGCAAGACTATTAGTTTACAATGTGTTGGTCCAATGATTTTCTACTTGGGCCTCACCAACCGGAACACGTTGATGCCTAAGCCTAATCACTGATCAATGTCTGAGTCAGCATTAAAAACTGTTTCTTAATTTGTCATAGAAATGCCTGTGCAGTGTATAATTGCCCCTGTCAATATTAACTATCCACCTGCTCCTCAATAACTGCTGGGCAGAGCCAACAATGTGGTCTGTGTACACTTTTAGAAGCACTGCCCTAGACAATTCTAAATTACTTTCTTGGGGTTGACACAATCTTGATATCCTTCTTACATTGGCAATTTTTTTTAGAAATCCCACACAGATAGAAAGTACCAGCACATGTACATCCAGTTACAGGCGCTTCTCACAAAATTAGAATATCATCAAAAAGTTAATTTATTTCAGTTCTTCAATGCAAAAAGTGAAACTCCTATATTATATAGAGTCATTACAAACAGAGTGATCTATTTCAAGGGTTTATTTCTGTTATTGTTGATGATTATAGCTTACAACCAATGAAAACCCAAAAGTCATTATCCCAGTAAATGAGAATAATTAACAAAAAACATCTGCAAAGGCTTCCTAAGGGTTTAAAAAGGTCCCTTAGTTTGTTAATCAAATGATGCGCCCCAATGAGGAGTGGTAATAATAAAGCACTAAAATCTGTAAAGCACTAAATGGCGTTATATAAGCAAGCATAATAACAATTTAAAAAATTTCCTAATAATGGTGTCCTTCATTCTGGTTTCCAGACGTCCCATTTCCAGACGTGATTGTATTTAGCTCACTACAACGTGCATGCCATATAGAAGGCTTAGGAGGGTTAATCCTGCTGACGGATCCCTTGAATACCCTTCTTCATTGATTTTCATTCAACTTGTGTGAGCCCATTTGCCAAGATAAGGCTACCTCATCCAAATGGATCTCTACAAGGACTCCAACATATTCAAGATAGGTAGGAACTAGTGATGAGCGAGTGTGCTCTGATGAGATCTTATTCGAGCATCCTCATGTGCTAACCAAGTGACTTTGGCGTGCTCGAATAATATGTTCGAACAGCCATGAGACATGCAGCCGTGCTGATTCAAACATGATTTTCGAGAACCTGAGCATGCTCGGATAACACCTTATCCGAGCACGCTCACTCATCACTGGTAAGAACCAGTTTTATTCTGTACTAATAAAAAAATCTGGCACTAAACCTGACTTGGAAGACAAGTTCAGTGTTGTGTTCTTAACACTGTTATCTAACAATGGTGTTGTTCGAATCCCGCTGCTAAAATCCATTGATGCTATAATATTCCAGCACCTGCCATTTATATTACCATGATTGCAGTCATTCTGTGCAGTGCCTGCTGCATGGTGCTGCGCACTGACCCTAGGGGAACCCTAATACATTTTAGTTCTTGTAATTCTACTGACAGGTGCCAGTGACAACGTGCAAGACCTGAAGATAGTGATTTTATTATGTGCAAAATCCAAACCAATAATCTTAAATTTACGGAATGATTAGGAGAAAAAATGAAAAATTCTTGGAACTTTGCTTCCTCCTCGTTAAAAATGACTCATTTAGTGACATATGCTGCATGTTAGATTTGTATAAAGTAGAGCGCAGTCCACTTAAAATTTGTAGCTAACTTCTTCCGTGCTGCAGCAAATCACAAGCAAAGATTTGTGCTTGTTAATCTCAGAATTGGGCCAAATTCATATGTCAATGCTTTTTCTCATACACAAGCAGCAATTTTCATCTGTGTGCTGAATACATTTTTTGTGTTTTTGGTCCGTGTGTCCATATTTACCATCTGCATGTTTTTCTCATATAAAGAAAACTGGTGGAAGTATCACAAACTTTTCATAGCAAGCAGTGAAAAACCGACAGCACATGGATATAAAGTAGACATCCATGTAATGTCCATATTTTTTCCCTTTATCTATTGCCTTGAATGAAAGAGTTGATTTTATTAAAATGTTAAATTACTCTTTTATCCAGGGGTAATTGTAGTGGTTTGGATTTGTTGTGGTAGTGCCATTGCAAGAGATGTAGCTTAAAAAAGAGTTGTGACTATCACGGGTAAAGTGTCCTATATGCTGCAACCTGGAACTACCTCCCTAAAAGTTGGCAAGTGTATCATATCTGTACTTTGCATCGATGTTCCAATCTGAACACCATTGACTTAAAAAGGAGTTACAGAATTCTCTTTTTTTCACCTTGAGGCTAATGGAGTATGGGTTTGGAGAGTTGATGCGAAAAATCCATAAGTTGTCCAATCCCTTGTGTACATTAGGCATAGATTTTCACACTGAAGATGTACTTCAGCTAAATACTGTATAAGATACTTAAGCTGTCTTAGAGTATATGTACATGGAGTTTTTTGAGACTTTCAGAAGCGAATAATTTGTAAAACACTTCAGGATACTTAAGCTCCACATGAGGTTCTTTGACTCTTTGCATAATATTAATTTCATCACTTTATAAAAAGCAGTTGCTTATGTGAAGAAGTTTACATGAGCGTATAAAAAAAACATGATTTTCATCCAGAAAAAGACGATTTTCCATCTGTATTGGCATCTGTATGGCATCCATTTGTGTACATCAGAAGTGAATAACATGTAAAAGAAAAAATACCGTGTCCTGTGTTAGCAATGGAAATGTATTCGGAACAATCGGATGCTATACGGATGATTCATATGGGATCCAATTTTTTTGTTTTTGCACACCCATAGACTTCAACAGGCGGAACATTGGAAAAAAGTTATTCTCCCACCTCTAATCCACATGCATAGATCCTCATCACATATGGGACAGGCGCTGGCTGGCAGGGGGTTGGAATCCTTACTGCAGTCTATGGAGTGGAGTGATAAGCCACAGATCACGGGGGGTTGGTGGAGCACTATGGGGGACTCAACCCTTACCTATCCTGCACAGGACATACAACAGTAAAAGCTGGGAGCAAAGAGGGAGGTAAGGGTTAACCCTCACATACAGATGTGAGGAGGCAGCAGGGTACATGGTGGGGGCAGAAGATCAGTTCGTGGAGCACATGGAATATCCCATCTGAAGTCTGCATGTAGTGGCGGTGAGGGGGCACTTCAGTAGGAATACTCAGCCCAAGTGTTTTATCTCCTATCAGCTGCCAGGAAGATCCAGGGAGATGCAGTGGTTACTAATTAGCTGCTCTCCCTGAACATAATCTGCAGCCCCACAACTTTCATTCCACTGTGTGAAAGGAGGCAACGCAGGTGCTGTGACCTACTCAGCACAGCAGACACACGATGCTGCCTCCCAGGTGGTATCTGGGCTCCTCTTAGAAGCTACTTGCCCATTATCTGCATCAGATGGGTGTTGTAGTCCCCAATTCCCTCCTCCTGTCCTGACCACTCTGTCTTCTTCACAGGTTTCACCAGCTCTGCAAGCCAGAAACTGAGCAGCCCCGCATCCACCCATGAGAAGACGGGGTCGGGGCTACAATCGCTTCTGAGAAAGATCAGACTCATAAATAAGTCCCTCTCCTCTGGCCCTCTGGCTATGAGTGTCAGCTGGCCGTACAGAAACACTCAGGTGGCCGGATATGGCCCGCGGGCTGCAATTTGCCCAGGCCTGCACTAGACTATTTTCAAAACCTTTTCAGGAAAAAAATGCACAAAACACTTCTCATATGATCAGCAATGAATTAGACGTTCACTAACTCAAGAGCCACTAACAGGTCTTGTTTTCAGGATTTCCTTAGTATTGTACAGATAATAATTCCATCGCCTTCAGAGGCAAGAATTCCATCATC
The DNA here is from genome assembly GCF_039654945.1 of Dendrobates tinctorius. NCBI lineage: Eukaryota > Metazoa > Chordata > Amphibia > Anura > Dendrobatidae > Dendrobates > Dendrobates tinctorius. The sequence goes on from NW_027361679.1 coordinate 66,006,237, forward strand.
TGTACAATACTAAGGAAATCCTGAAAACATGGTCTGTTGGTGGCTCATGAGGATGGGAGTCGGAGGACACTGAATTTGATGATTATGGTATGTTTAGTCCACACTGTTGGGCATGAAGGTACTTGAACTAGCATATCTAAAGTAGCCACTGACTGCTGATGAGACTGTGTGCTGAACATGGTGGTCACCGGGCATGCTGCTACCCACACAATTGTGTATCTCAGCGGAAAATTGTATTAAGACCATGGTCAGAACTGTCATCTCAATGCGCATTTAGCTGGGTGAACTGGCAACTTCAGTTGCTCCACGCGATACACAACACAGGTGAAATCAGCAGCTTTGAGTGATGGGCAAATAGTAACCCTGTTAGCTCCCACCAAACTTACCTATATAGCGCTTTGTCTACAAGGGCCACATATTTCCATCTCTTTAGAAAAGGACTGTCTCTCAGATAGTCCTTTCTAATCTACTGGAAATGACAATATAGTGGGCAGGCCAGTGTTTACTCCCTTCCCTGAAACAACAGGATGCCACTGGCCAAGAATAGGGACATTTGTATGTATTTCATAATTGTTCTTAATGATAGAAAGAAAACATTTTATATTTTATCTACACATTCACATTTCTATACCCTTCTTTGCCCTTCCCTATACAATCCAGTTTGTTCTAGTGCTGCACACTACATGTGAATATTTATACATAAGTCTACTGGCTTCGTACTTGTATCTATAAGGCCATGTGCACATGTTAAGTGTTTGGCAGGTATTTGGTCAATATTTTCCTCAGTATTTGGTCAGCATTTTACCTTAGTATTTGGTCAGTATTTTACCTCAGTATTTGGTCAGTATATTACCTCAGTATTTGGTCAGTATTTTACCTCAGTATTTGGTCAGTATTTTACCTTAGTATTTGGTCAGTATTTTACCTCAGTATTTGGTCAGTATTTTCCCTCAGTATTTGGTCAGCATTTTACCTCAGTATTTGGTCAGCATTTTACCTCAGTATTTGGTCAGCATTTTACCTCAGCATTTGGTCAGCATTTTCCCTCAGTATTTGGTCAGTATTTTACCTCAGTATTTGGTCAGCATTTTACCTTAGTATTTGGTCAGTATTTTCCCTCAGTATTTGGTCAGTATTTTACCTCAGTATTTGGTCAGTATTTTACCTCAGTATTTGGTCAGTATTTTACCTCAGTATTTATAATACAAAACCAGGAGTGGGTGATAAATATAGAAGTGTTTCTATTATACTTTTCCTCTGACTGTTCCCCTCCTGGTTCTGGCTTACAGATACTGAGGTAAAAAACTGACCAAATGCTCAACGTGTGAACATTGCCTAAGTCATCTGCATAACTTGAGTCAGTCCTTAGAAGCAGAGCTCTGAGTCATGGTGTCAGGAAAGTGTGCCATGTGTTTCTTGGCTCAACTTATCTGTTTGAAGAACTTGTGAGTCTTTGATCCTTTCATTCGCAATTTTACACACCTTTAATTTTCTCGCATAGTTTAATTATTAACTCCGTAGTAAAAGGAATCGGCAAAAACATAAACCAAGAATCCATACAAACTAATGTCATCATATAGTATACACATTGCTAACATTCCATATATGAACCGCAGTGTAGTGAAACAATTGTGTACTCTCTGGATATTAAAGCAGGATTTAGCCTCATAATATCAACCTTTAAAATATAAAATTTCATATGTAAAATGAAGCTTGTTTAGACCATCAACAAGCGCATGAGATGTTTAGACATAATAACTGCTATGTCATTGCCCTGGAGTTTAGGGTCTGCCTCTATTTTGTGAATTTGTTCAGATCTTTCTTAAACATCTCTGTGTCTATATGTGCTAGTTTTTTCCTTCTTCATCAACACTCATCTGCATCAGAGTTTTACCAGAGCAGTGTTTTGGATCATTGTCATGTTGGAAAATGCACGTTGTCCAAGGGCATGGAGTTATGGTAGCATCTTCTCTTTCAATATAGAGCAGTACATCTGTGAATTAATTATACCATCAATGAAGTGTAGCCCTCTGACATTAGCAGCACTCATACAGTCTCACATAAGGACACTGCCACCATTATGTTTCACTGTAGGCACCATGCATTGTTCTTTCTACTCCTCACCTTTGCGACACCCTACAGCTTTGAAACAATAATTCAAAACATTTATCTGAGTCTTATCATTCCAGAGTGTAGAGTACCAGGAGTCTTCATAGTTGTAACAATTATGAAGATACTATGGATTCTGATTGCATAGGATAAGAACGAATCTGAGACCGAAGTTGTGACAAAATAAATTGTATTAACAAGCAAGGTGTACATCATAAACTAACAGAGATTATCCTGAATTTACAGCGAAGTGCAAACAGCACAAAATGAAAATTATCTGCAACTGCGTTAAATGAAGCTGAGTGTGACCGGCACATATATACGTAACGAAAATGTCCAGCTACTATGTTATATGAAGCAGAGTGCGACCGGCACTTATACGTAACGAAAATGTCCTGCAACTATGTTATATGAAGCAGAGTGCGACCGGCACTTATACGTACTGAAAATGTTCAGCAACTTTCATGGTAGTCCAGAAATATGCAGGTGATGTTCAGCAATGAGGAGGATTTCCAGTGTACTACTTTAGGGCTGAGAAAGTCACGCAAAGTCCAGCACTGCAGCCCTCACAGGCACAGTTCAAGAATTAAGGCCCTTTTACATTTAGCGATGCACCAGCGATCCAACCAGCGATCCGACCCGGTCAGGATCGCTGGTGCATCGCTAAATGATCGCTAGTGAGCTTCCACACAGGAAGATCTCACAGTGATGCAGCAGCGACGCAGCGCACGATACTTACCATTCACACACAGCGATCCTGCGTCCTCCCGCCCGCCTCCACGCGTCGCTCGTCGTCACAGCAGGAAGCCCAGCAGGAAGCGCCCGACGAGAAATGGAGCCGGACATTCTCGCGCGATCAGCGATGGACAGCGGGGGAGCCGGTCGCTGGTAAGTATCACACATAGCGATATCACTAGCAATATCGCTATAATGTCACAAAACCAGTGACGTTTTAGCGATATTGCTAGCGATATCGCTTAGTGTAAAACCCCCTTTAGTACACTGATTATAATGTCAAAGTCTCTTACGGACACAGCAGTTCCAGGAAAGTATAACGCCTCACTTAGACGTCCGAACAAAGGTAGCCACAGCCAGGATCTGGAAGCAGCACAGATGACTGAAGGCAGCTGGAAGTGACGAGGTAGAGCACAGAGTAACGAGCAGCAGTAGGAACTTCAGAAGCAAGTCAGGAGGATGCTCAGGAGCCAGCAGCACACAAAATACTAAGGCAAGGAGTGTTTCCCAACCCGGACTTAAATAACAGGACAAACAGGAAGTTCAAGTGCAGGACGAAGTACCAGACTCCATCATGGACAAGGGCAAAACAGGCTCCATGGAACATTTGAAATCCTTACAAAAGTTTTCAGCTATCCGGCTATTTAGCTTGTTCCCTAGCTTAAGAGGCTTCCTTCTTGGACAACACCTTGGCTTTCTACTTGATTAATTACAAGTATTTGCAGTGAACTTGCATGTTGATTTTCTTCAATTCTTATTAGAAGACGCTCTAATTTAAGTGTTGACTTCTAGGGTTGACCTGGACATCTCTGTGCGATAGTTGCAGTTTCATCTTTGTTACATTTTTGTGTCACTTTTGCTGCAGTATTCTGACTGATAAGTAAAGCTTGCTGATCTTTTTGTAGCCTTCTCCTTTCTTGTGTAAATAAAATATTTTCTTTCTCAGGACCTGTGACACTTCTCTTCCATGTGGTGCCATTGCTGACAGAATGAAATGGGAAGGGTTTTTTTATTAACACTTTTTTAATTGACTTTCTGCTGGACACCGGTTTAATGAATAATTAGACTTACCTGTGGTTGAATTTGTATTAATTAGAATTGTGCAGTCTAAATTTTAGCTTTGCTCCTAAGGCTTTCATTGGGGTGTAGTCATTTTTTCAATATGGTTTTGAATGACTTTATTAGGAAAATTACTTTTATTGGTGTGCAAAATAACAAATTTTGTTTGCAATCAAAGTTGTAGTATGGTATTCCATAGAAAATGTTAGTTCTGAAAGGAAACTAAAGATTTTCTGATAAATCTGTTGGGGTGTACGCATTTGTGTGGATCAAATTTTAAAGTAACATCTAAACCCCGAAATGAATGATAAAATTAAGAAACAAATGTAGTTGGCTGCATTGTGTGCTAGTCTGCAACATTACCTGTATGATCCTGATACACATTGGTTAAACTGCTGATCTGTTCCATTTTCAGCTTTTGACTAGCGGAAAGAGGCAAGGCTTAGCAAATGAGATGTGGTAAAACAACGTTTTGCTCTCCTGCAGATGGGACTCAGCGAGGAGACTTTTGCTACTGCAGTTAGTTGTCTTGTAGACACACACAGAATTGGGAGGAGGAGGAAGGCAAGGCCAAGGTCTTGGGACACATTAAGAAGATTTCTTGATATGCTTGCTTTAGGGCCATTATTGTACAGGACTTTGATACTGATGGCCTATTCTTAGAACCTATCATAAATATTAGATAAGTTTGATTCTTTCACCTAGGAACCCCAATGTCTACAACCGACATCCGACTTTATGCAATGTTTAGCTGCTGTTTTTGCGTACTGCAGCTCACTTCCCATTAAAATTAATGAAATCTGAGCAAAAGTATCTGATAGCAGCCACTATACAGTCTACATAGCTGTTGAATTCCAGTTCCACACAGTGTGTATTCCCGTGAATGTGGGAGCTATCTTCTGATAGCGATATGAGGCTATGTACCCACGTATGCAGAAAATTCCTGACAAAAAACCAGACTCCTTCACAGAAAACGCGCGTTTTTTCCCATTCGTTTTCCGTGCTTTTTTTGCTCGATTTTTATGCGTTTCTTTCCGGAGCGTCCCCTGTCTCATAGAATATAGTTAGAAATTAATGAGCATGCTTCGTTTTTTACCGCGATGTGTTTTTTTTCGCGGAAAAAAGCGCATCAATATGCACAAAAAGTGCGGAATTCATTCAAATGAAAGGGATGCTTCTTGTAAGCGTTTTTTAAGCGTTTTTGCTGGTAAAAACGCTTAAAAAACACAAAAAAAATGCTTATTTGTGCACACACCCTGAAAGTACTATCCTAAGCATAGTCATCATTGTCTTCATTATCAAGGTTCTGAAAAACATTTTTAAAGGGAGTCTACCGCAAGTTTTTATCTCCCCCATTTGAGAGTAACATGACACAGGGGCAGAGACTCTGATTCCAACTATCTATCGTTTATTGGGCTACATACTATATTTTTAAAAAAAGCCACTCTTTTATTTGCTCAAAATCTAGCAATTCTCAAAATGCTGAGCTCTGAATATTTTTTTTTTTTTTTTTTTACAGAACCAAAATTAATAAAGGACTTCAAGATTTGAATAAAGTGACCCCAGCTGGTGAAACATACATGCACGAAGGTTTTATGCAAGTAAGTTTTCAATATGTATGTACTTATGTCCTGTATGTACTGAATGTCTGAGCAAACACAATCAGACTTCACCAAGTGAGTATGTAACAAAAAATTTCCTTCCTAATTGTTCCCCTTTTTTTCCTCAAGAAAAACCTCCTTGTAGCAAGCCTTCTCCTACTCCCAGCTGTGCTAGGTGTATATATCACATTGGGCTTAGTGCAATTCCTTCTTCTTTTCTTTTTGTGTATATATATTGTGGGGATGTGACTCGCTCAGGTGCAGCGGGAGACAATCAGGAGACCGGTTCTTCCAAAGTTCATGAGGTTTATTTCTGTCATAAACCATAAAACAGTGTATCACCAAAAATAGCCTTTAGCTTAGGCAAACAAAACATAAACCTTCGTGGTTGCAGACTCAGACCGCGAGTCTCAGCACATGCTGGGAGGTGTAGTCCTCCCCACATACAGCTCTCTGGTTCAGGAGCAGGTCACATTATAAGGCTGTAGCCACACCCACGTTCCCAGCAGCTGACTGGTCACATGACTGTGACCTCACCACAGGTCCTTCAAACAAAAACAATAACAATATCTGGTATGCTTTACTTCTGCCTTACATTATGGAGATAAGCCATTTATGAGACACATATCTCCCATCAATTACACGACCCTTAGCCCTGCCACATACCTCCCCCCTCTGCCTAAAGCCGTGGGGCTTGGCACTTTCACCTACCAGGCAAGGGATTCTGGAGAGGGCATCGGCATTCCCATGTAGCTTCCCGGCCCTATGCTCTACATGGAAGCTGAAGTCTTGTAGGGCTAAGAACCAGCGGGTGACCCTAGCATTCTTGCCCTTGGTTTCCCTCATCCACCTGAGTGGGGCATGGTCGGATATTAACCTAAACTTCCGTCCCACCAGGTAGTACCGTAATGTGTCCACTGCCCATTTTATGGCCAAACACTCCTTCTCTACAACTGAGTAATTTCTCTCACAAGAAGTCAACTTCCTACTCAAGTAGAGAACAGGATGCTCCTCCCCACGTATCTCTTGGGAAAGGACAGCTCCTACCCCGACATCTGAGGCATCTGTCTGGAGGACAAATTCACGTTTAAAGTCTGGGGCCACCAAAATGGGCTGCTTACAAAGAGCTCCCTTCATTTCTTGGAAGGCTGACTCTGCTTCTTCGGACTAGCTGACCATCACTGACTTTGTCCCTTTAAGCAGATCAGTTAGAGGTGCAGCCATTGTGGCGAAGTTTGGGATAAACCTCCTGTAATATCCCACAATCCCCAGGAAGGCTTTAACTTGCTTCTTTGACAGAGGTCTCGGCCATGTTTGAATTGCCTCCACTTTATTGAATTGGGGTTTGATCTCGCCACGCCCCACTACATATCCGAGGTACTTGGCTTCTTCTCTCCCCAAGGCACACTTCTTCGGGTTTATTGTAAACCCCGCCTCTCTTAGAGCGTCAAACACTGCTTGGACCTTTTCCAGGTGAGTCTCCCAGCCCGGGGTAAAGATGACGATATCATCCAGGTATGCGGCAGCGTATAGCTTATGAGGTGCAAGGATTCTATCCATCGCCCTCTGGAAGGTTGCTGGAGCTCCCTGTAGGCCAAACGGCATCCGGACATACTGGAAGCACCCGTCTGGTGTGGAGAATGCCGTCTTCTCCTTGGCTTCCTGTGCCATGGGGATCTGCCAATATCCCTTGGTCAGATCCAAAGTGGTTATGTACCTGGCAGGTCCAAGTCTCTCGATGAGCTCATCAACACGTGGCATGGGATAAGCGTCAAACTTGGAGACCTCATTCAGCTTCCGGTAATCGTTGCAGAACCTCCATTCACCATCAGGTTTTGGGACCAGGACAATCGGGCTCGACCAGCCGCTCTTGGATTCCTCAATGACCCCGAGCTTCAACATACGCTGCACCTCCTTGGAGATTACCTCTCGCCGGGCCTCAGGAATACGATATGGTTTCACGTTCACCCGCACATGTGGCTCGGTCAGAATTTCGTGCTCCACCATCTTCGTGCACCCCGGCAACTCTGAGAACAGGTCGCGGTTTTTCTGGAGTAACTCCCGGCACTGCTGCTTCTGGGCCTTCGATAGAGTCTCCGCTATGGTAACGGCTCCAACCTCCCCTTCTAGGTTGCCCAGCAAGCACGGAGTTACCGCTGGCTCTCTATCTTGCCACGGCTTGATAAGGTTAACATGGTAAACCTGGTATGGCTTCCGTCTTCCGGGTTGGTGGATCTTGTAGTTTACGTCTCCCAGTTTCTCCACCACCTCATATGGCCCTTGCCACTTGGCCAAGAACTTACTTTCCACCGTCGGGATTAGCACGAGAACTCGGTCTACCGGATTGAACTGCCTCACTCTGGCTGACCGGTTGTAGACCTTGGCCTGAGCCTCTTGTGCCTGGCGGAGATGTTCTTTAACAATGGGCATCACCTTCGCAACCCTCTGCTGCATCAGTGCCACATGCTCAATGATGCTTCTGTGGGGCGTGACTTCGGCTTCCCAGGTTTCCTTGGCTATATCTAGGAGACCTCGCGGATGCCGGCCGTACAGAAGCTCGAAGGGGGAGAACCCCGTGGAGGCCTGGGGAACTTCACCGATAGAAAACAGTAAATACGGTAAGAGACAATCCCAGTCTCTACCATCTTCCTCTATGACTTTTCTCAGCATGCTCTTCAGGGTCTTGTTAAACCTCTCAACAAGGCCATCTGACTGTGGATGGTACACTGAAGTCCTCAGCTGGGAAATTTGCAAGACTCTGCACAATTCTCTCATCACCTTGCTCATAAAAGGTGTCCCCTGGTCGGTCAGGATCTCCTTCAGCAAACCCGTCCGGGAAAACACATGGACCAGCTCACGGGCTATACTCTTCGCAGAGGAGTTTCTCAGGGGAATGGCCTCAGGATAGCGTTTGGCATAGTCCAGGATGACTAATATATACTGATGGCCCCGAGCTGATTTAACTAAGGGACCAACCAAGTCCATGGCAATTCTCTCAAATGGCACCTCAATAATGGGCAGTGGCACAAGAGGGTTCCGAAAATGAGATGTGGGGGCAGTTAACTGACATGTCGGGCAGGACCTGCAATAGTTTACTATTTCCCGGTGACACCCAGGCCAATAGAACCTCTGTACAATCCGTTCCTGGGTTTTTTCCACCCCCAGGTGTCCCCCCAAGATGTGTGAATGGGCCATGTCCAACACTTTTCGTCTATAGGGGCCTGGTACTATTAACTGCTCTGCCACCTCCTCCCTTATTTTCGTGACCCGGTACAACAATTCCCCACTCAACATAAAATGGGGAAACCTTGTGTCGCTCCCGGCTCTTGTGCAACCCCATTAATGACGATGACATTGTTAAAGGCTTCCCTTAGTGTGGGGTCCCTATGTTGGGCAGTCCCAAAATTCTCCCCGGCCACCCCTAACTCCGGGATGTCAGGTACAGGGGACCCTTCCTCTTCATCCCCAACAAGGACACATAAAGGGAACTCGTCTGCCTCTGGTGGTGGCGATACCTCAGTGGGGTGGATTGGTTCCCTGCTCTTGCTAGCACACTCAGAACCCATCCCCCACAGATCCCAAAACAGACAGAAATCCCGGCCAATAATTATGGGATGCAACAAGTCTCGAACAACGCCAACTTCATGCGACTCGGTGCCATGCGCCGTTTCAATCTTCACCCTAGCCATAGGGTAGTCCTTTGCATCGCCATGTATGCACCGAACACCAATCTTTTTACCCAGGAGTATGTTTAGAGGAAAACTGGCCCTCACAAGGGTCACCAAGCTCCCGGAGTCCAGAAGCGCCATTACTGCTCGACCGTTCACCTTCACGGGACACGCTTGTGGCCCCTTGTTACGTAGCGAGTTCACACTGCAAGCTGGATATGCGTAGTATGAACTACGGCGTCCCATGCTGCAGTCCATCTGCTCGGTGGTCTGGGGGCAACGGGCCGCTATATGTCCTGGCCCATGACACTTCCAGCAAATAACACCCGAGGGGACCTTGGGCACCGCCTCCCCCGCCCCTTTTGACCTTGGACGCACCACCCCTTTTTGTGACTCCGCCCCCTGCTGGGACCCCCCCAATATGGAATGGGCTGCTTCCCCAAGGAACCTTCCATCCCCTGGTATCTCTCGACCAGCCCAACCAGTTCATCAGCATTTTGGGGATCACCCTGGGCAACCCAAGTCTGTAGAGGTCTCGGCAGAGAATGCACAAACCGATCCATCACAACTCGCTCTACCATCTGTGCAGGGGAAGCCGACTCTGGCTGCAGCCATTTCTGGACCAGGTGCAACAGGTCAAACATTTGGGAGCGCGGGGGTTTGTCCCGGTGATAGGCCCAGCGATGAACTCGCTGTGCCCTGGTAGTCATTGTTACCCCCAAGCGTGCGAGAATTTCCGCTTTTAATTTGGGATACTCTCTGGCATCTTGTACCGTCAGGTCAAAGTACGCCTTCTGGGGCTCCCCCGTTAGGTAAGGGGCCAGTACCTCCGCCCACCGCTCTGGCTGAAGTTTTTCCCTCTCAGCCACCCTCTCAAACACCGTCAGGAAGGCCTCCACATCATCCTCAGGGGTCATTTTTTGTAATGCGCGTCTTACCGCCTTCTCGACGTCAGTGGCATCAGCCCGACCTGGGGTTGGGGCGCTCGTCCTGCCCTCCTGGATGGCGGTTGCCAGAAGCTGCATCTGCTGCCGTTGTTCCTGCTGGCTCTGCTGGAACTGCTGCCGCTGCTCCTGCTGGCTTTGCTGGATCTGCTGTAACAACAGCTTGTTGGTTTCCTGCTGCAGTGCCTGGGACTGGACCAGGTGTTTCATGAGGTCCTCCATGATTCCAGGCAATGCTTGTTGCCCCGCTGCAAACTTCACCCAGGACATGCAGCAACTGTCTCAAGTCTCTGCTGGGACCGCTGCCCGCACTTGTACCACCAATTGTGGGGATGTGACTCGCTCAGGTGCAGCGGGAGACAATCAGGAGACCGGTTCTTCCAAAGTTCATGAGGTTTATTTCTGTCATAAACCATAAAACAGCGTATCACCAAAAATAGCCTCTAGCTTAGGCAAACAAAACATAAACCTTCGTGGTTGCAGACTCAGACCGCGAGTCTCAGCACATGCTGGGAGGTGTAGTCCTCCCCACATACAGCTCTCTGGTTCAGGAGCAGGTCACATTATAAGGCTGTAGCCACACCCACGTTCCCAGCAGCTGACTGGTCACATGACTGTGACCTCACCACAGGTCCTTCAAACAAAAACAATAACAATATCTGGTATGCTTTACTTCTGCCTTACATTATGGAGATAAGCCATTTATGAGACACATATCTCCCATCAATTACACGACCCTTAGCCCTGCCACAATATATATATATATATATACAGTCATATGTTAAAGTTTGGGCACCCCTATTAATGTTAACCTTTTTTCTTTATAACAATTTTGTTTTTTGCAACAGCTATTTCAGTTTCATATATCTAATAACTGATGGACTCAGTTATATTTCTGGATTCAAATGGGGTTTATTGTACTAACAGAAAATGTGCAATCTGCATTTAAACAAAATTTGACCAGTGCAAAAGTATGGGCACCTCAACATAAAAGTGACATTAATATTTCGTAGATCCTCCTTTTGCAAAAATAACAGCCTCTAGTCGCTTCCTGTAGCTATTAATGAGTTCCTGGATCCTGGATGAAGGTATTTGTGACCATTCCTGTTTACAAAACAATTCCAGTTCAGTTAAGTTTGATGGTCGCCGAGCATGAACAGCCCGCTTCAAATCATCCCACAGATGTTCAATGATATTCAGGTCTGGGGACTGGGATGGCCATTCCAGAACTTTGTAATTGTTCCTCTGCATGAATGCCTGAGTAGATTTGGAGCGATGTTTTGGATCATTGTCTTGCTGAAATATCCATCCCCTGTGTAACTTCAACTTCGTCACTGATTCTTGCACATTATTGTCAAGAATCTGCTGATACTGAGCTGAATCCATGCGACCCTCAACTTTAACAAGATTCCCGGTGCCGGCATTGGCCACACAGCCCCAAAGCATGATGGAACCTCCACCAATTTTTACTGTGGGTAGCAAGTGTTTTTCTTGGAATGCTGTGTTTTTTAGCCTCCATGCATAATGCCTTTTTGTATGACCAAACAACTCAATCTTTGTTTCATCAGTCCACAGGACCTTCTTCCAAAATGTAACTGGCTTGTCCAAATGTGCTTTTGCATACCTCAGGCGACTCTGTTTGTGGCGTGCTTGCAGAAACGGCTTCTTTCGCATCACTCTCCCATACAGCTTCTCCTTGTGCAAAGTGCGCTGTATTGTTGACCGATGCACAGTGACACCATCTGCAGCAAGATGATGCTGCAGGTCTTTGGAGGTGGTCTGTGGATTGTCCTTGACTGTTCTCACCATTCTCCTTCTCTGCCTTTCTGATATTTTTCTTGGCCTGCCACTTCTGGGCTTAACAAGAACTGTACCTGTGTTCTTCCATTTCCTTACTATGTTCCTCACAGTGGAAACTGACAGGTTAAATCTCTGAGACAACTTTTTGTATCCTTCCCCTGAAAAGCTATGTTGAATAATCTTTGTTTTCAGATCATTTGAGAGTTGTTTTGAGGAGCCCATGATGCCACTCTTCATAGGAGAATCAAATGGGAGAACTACTTGCAAGTGGCCACCTTAAATACCTTTTCTCATGATTTGATACACCTGGCTATGAAGTTCAAAGCTCAATGAGGTTACAAAACCAATTTAGTGCTTCAGGAAGTCAGTAAAAAGTAGTTAGGAGTGTTCATATCCAGAAAATGATAAGGGTGCCCATACTTTTGCACGGGCCAAATTTTGTTTAAATGCAGATTGCACATTTTCTGTTAGTACAATAAACCTCATTTGAATCCAGAAATATAACTGAGTCCATCAGTTATTAGCTATATGAAACTGAAAAAGCTGTTGCAAAAACCAAAATTGGTATAAAGAAAAAGGTTAATATTAATAGGGGTGCCCAAACTTTAACATATGACTGTATATATATATATATATATATATATATATATATCATCATGGTCTAATAATTATATATTTTTCAATTTATTGACATCTTTGAGAGGTTTTATGTGCGCAAACTTTACTTTATTTTTTAATAATTTAAATGGTTTTGATATATTCAAGTTTTTAAAACTAGGTGGAGCAGCAGGTGAAATTTGCCATGAAAATCTAGTGTCCTGCTAGTCTGCATTAGGACTGCAGTAAATATGGGTGGGATGGTTTAGCTCACGTGTTCCATGTCACTCCTCCCCTCACCTTCTGGGTGTTGCAAAAGGATAAGGGAGGATTATTGTTGGTGATTGCAAAAGTGATACTAAAATGTGGACAGTGCCACAGAGGATGGCTGGCAGCGCCGATTCGTTTGTTTGGCGCTGCTCGCTCACACACTGGGATTAGATATGTGGATTGTATCATGCGCTAAGATTAGATTCACGGACTGTATCATGCCTTTTGTTAGATACGCTGACTGCATCATGTGCTGAGATTAGATATGCGGACTGTATCACGATTGGATTAGAATTGCAAACTTTATTACACTCATTGATTAAACACAGGGACTGTATAAAGCGCAGGGATTGGACACATGGACTGCATTACACATAGGGATTAAACACACGGGACTGTATCATATGCACTAGACGTATGCATATGCTAGACTAGGCATATGCGTTAGCCACACAGACTTTATCACTTTATGGGCTTAGATACACTGACAGTATTGCATGCTGGCATTGGATCCATGGACTGTATCAAGTGCTGGAATTTGATACGCAGACTTTATCACTTGCTGGGATTAGATATGTAGACTGTATCACGTGATGGGATTAGTTACATTGCTTGTATGGCACGGGATGGCATTAGATACAAGGCTCAGCGGAGTGTATCACATGAAGGATTAGATACAGGGCTCAGAAGAGTGTATTACGCAAGATGGGAGTAGATACAGTGCTCAGCGGAGTGTATCCACAGGCTGGGATAAGATTCACAGAGTGTATCACACAGGATGGGGTTAGATACATGGGGATTCGCACACAGAATGGAGATAGATGCATCTAGCATATCACAAAAAATGGAGTTAGCTTCAGAGAGTGTATCACACTGGTTGGGATTAGAAGCATGGAGTGTATCACACAGGATGGGGTTAGATACATGGTGATTAGCACACAGAATGGATATAGATACATGGAGTGTATCACACATAATAAAGTTAGCTACAGAGAGTGTATCACACAGGATGGGATTAGAAACATGGAATGTATCACACAGGATGGGGTTATATAAACGGAGTGTATTACACAGGAGGAGGATACATACACGGAGTGTATCACACAAGAGGAGGATACACACACGAGTGTATCAAAACAGGAGTATGATACATACACGGAGTGTATCACACAAGAGGAGGATACACACACGAGTGTATCACACAGGAGTAGGATACACACACGGAGTGTATCACACAAGAGGAGGATACACATACGAGTGTATCACACAGGAGTAGGATACATAAAACGGAGTGTATCACACAGGAGGACAATACATACATGGAGTGTAACATACAGGAGGAGGATACATACACGGAATGTATCACACAGGAGTAGGATACATCCACGGAGTGTATCACACAGGAGGAGGATACATCCACGGAGTGTATCATACAGGTGGAGGATACATACACGGAGTGTATCACACAGGAGTAAGATACATACACGGAGTGTATCACACAAGAGGAGGATACATCCACGGAGTGTAGCACACAGGAGGATGATACATCCACGGAGTGTATCACACAGGAGGAGGATACATCCACGGAGTGTATCACACAGGAGGAGGATACATCCACGGAGTGTATCATACAGGAGGAGGATACATACATGGAGTGTATCACACAGGAGTAAGATACATACACGGAGTGTATCACACAAGAGGAGACATACACGGAGTGTAACACACAGGAGGATGATACATACACGGAGTGTATCACACAGGAGGAGGACATATGCATGGAGTGTATCACACAGAAGGAGGATACATACACGGAGTGTAACACACAGGAGGAGAATAAATACATGGAGTGTAACACACAGGAGGAGGATACATACACGGAGTGTATCACACAGGAGTAGGATACATACAAGTAGTGTACCACACAGGAGTAGGATACATACACGGAGTGTATCACACAGGAGTAGGATACATACACGGAGTGTATCACACAGGAGGAGGATACATCCACGGAGTGTATCACACAAGAGGAGGATACATACATGGAGTGTATCACACAAGAGGAGGATACAAATGGGTCGCCCGCCAGGGCCGTGGGGTACTCGATACCGGGCCGGTATCTCAAAGGGAAGTGTCACAGTAGCGGTGACCCAGTCCGTGGCCCTGGGCGTCCATGTGTAAGAGGATGGTGTTAAGCATGGCTGATTAAAGTTTATAAGTGAATGATTCGTGACGCCACCTGTGGTTTCTCGTCAATTTGACCAGCGCTGCAGGGTTGCTTCTCTGTACAGATGGTGTGGTGCAGCAATGATGTTGTAGCCCTCCACAGGTAGGGCTGTAGTCCCAGGGCAGTGTAAATGGGGAGATAGTGAGGAGAGCGTAATGGTGCAATGTTAAGCACAGAGATGTAGCAGTGCTGAGTGGGTTGATGCAGGAATAAGCGGAGGACACCAGGGCATGTAGTTCCAAAGCTTTACTCACAGTCTGTTGTGCATACAGGTGCCCGCCTCGGTGCTGTGTCCTCCAGGTCAGGGGCCCAGCCAACCGACAGGCAAGATGAAGTACTCTATTCCAACACTCCGCCAACATATGCCTTCTCTGAACGTCTCCTTTCTAGCGCTTGTAATGAAGTACTTGTGGTTGTGTGTTAAACCCAAGTTCCTCCATTAAGATGTTCCTTTGAACTCTACTTGTACGGCAGACAACTGTAGCTTGCTTCGGGGACTCCTTACTACCAAGTCCCGGCTCATTCACGTTGCTGTTGTGCCCCCAAGTCTTGTGTGGGAATAAAGTGGTGACAACTTCTATTCCTCTGGTGTCTGCTGCAGGACCATTAGTATCCATGAAACCTCGGGGACCGGACCCCGGCCATGCGCTTAGAACTTGAGGAAGGGTTCCACTCCGACCCTATTCCTTAGTTCTCTTCTTCTCCTTACGTTCCGTACAAATCTTTCTTCCTTTTGGAGAATCAGGCTTTCTATATCTCTTTCCAGTGCCAGCAGCTCCAGGTCGCAGGAGACTGCTGCAGCACCTCCCTCCATCCATCCCACTCCGGGGATCTTATCTCACCGACTGACCTAGTCCTAGTCATCTCCCGTTCACTTGTGCAACTAAGCTCCACCCACCTCCCAGCACTCTTCGTGTTCCAAGCAGGGAGCCACCAAAGGTGCTTTGCTACACTACTATGTTGTGTGGGATGCAGGTGTTGGAGTGTGGTCAGGTGTCTCCACCTTACCTGGATGGTGGGGCACCACACCTCAGGAGGAGGTGCAGCACCTCTGTGGTGACTGAACCTTCAGGGGCGCCACACATACACAGAGTGTAACGCACAGGAGGAGGATACATACACAGAGTGCATCACACAGGGTAGGATACATACACGGAGTGTATCACACAGGAGTAGGATACATACACGGAGTGTAACACACAGGAGGATACATACACGGAGTGTAACACACAGTAGGAGGATACATACATGGAGTGTATCACACAAGAGGAGGATACATACATGGAGTGTATCACACAAGAGGAGAATACATACATGGAGTGTAACACACAGGAGGAGGATAGATACACGGAGTGTATTACACAGGAGGAGGACACATATACGGAGTGTATCACACAGAAGGAGGATACATACACGGAGTGTAACACACAGGAGGAGGATACTATACATACACGGAGTGTATAACACAAGAGGAGGATACATACAAGGAGTGTATCACACAGGAGTAGGATACATACAAGGAGTGTACCACACAGGAGTAGGATACATACACGGAGTGTAACACAGGAGGAGGATACATACACGGAGTGTATCACACAAGAGGAGGATACATAAATGGAGTGTATCATACAAGAGGAGAATACATACATGGAGTGTAACACACAGGAGGAGGACATATGCATGGAGTGTATCACACCAAAGGAGGATACATACACGGAGTGTAACACACAGGAGGAGAATAAATACATGGAGTGTAACACACAGGAGGAGGATACATACACGGAGTGTATCACACAGGAGTAGGATACATACAAGGAGTGTACCACACAGGAGTAGGATACATACACGGAGTGTATCACACACGAATAGGATACATACACGGAGTGTATCACACAGGAGAATAATGCATACACGGAGTGTAACACACAGGAGGAGGATACATACACGGAGTGTAAGACACAGAAGGAGGATACATAAACGGAGTGTAACACACAGGAGGAGGATACATACACGGAGTGTAACACACAGGAGGAGGATACATACGCGGAGTGTATCACACAAGAGTAGGATACTTACATGGAGTGTAATACACAGGAGAAGGACACATACACGGAGTGTAACACACAGGAGGAGGATACATACATGGAATGTATCACACAGGGGGAGGATACATGCACGGAGTGTAACACACAGGAGGAGGATACATACACGGAGTGTATCACACAGGAGGAGGATACATACACGGAGTGTATCACACAGGAGGAGGATACATACATGGAGCGTAACACACAGGGGGGGATATATACACGGAGTGTAACACTCAGGAGGAGGATACATACACGATGTGTAACACACAGGAGGAGGATACATACATGGAGTGTAATACACAGAAGGAGGATACATACATGGAGTGTATCACACAGGAGGAGGAAACATACATGGAGTGTATCACACAGGAGGAGGATACATACATGGAGTGTAACACACAGGAGGAGGATACATACATGGAGTGTATCACACAAAAGGAGGATACATACATGGAGTGTATCACACAGGAGGAGGATACATACATGGAGCGTAACACACAGGAGGAGGATACATACATGGAGTGTATCACACAGGAGGAGGATACATACATGGAGTGTAACAAACAGGGGGAGGATACATACACGGAGTGTATTACACAGGGGGAGGATACATACACGTAGTGTATTACACAGGAGGAGGATACATACACGGAGTGTATTACACAGGAGGAGGATACATACACGGAGTGTATTACACAGGAGGAGGATACATACACGGAGTGTATTACACAGGAGGAGGATACATACACGGAGTATAACACACAAGAGGCGGATACATACACGGAGTGTAACACACAGGAGGAGGATACATACACGGAGTATAACACACAAGAGGAGGATACATACACGGAGTGTATCACACAAGAGGAGGATAGATACATGGAGTGTAACACACAGGAGGAGGATACATGCATGGAGTGTAACACACAGGGGGAGGATACATACACGGAGTGTATCACACAATAGTTGGATACATACATGGAGTGTATCACACAGGAGGAGGACACATACACGGAGTGTATCACACAAGAGGAGGATACATGCACGGAGTGTAACACACAAGAGGAAGATACATGGAGTGTATCCCACGGGAGGAGGATACATACATGGAGTGTAACACACAGGGGGAGGATACACACACGGAGTGTATCACACAGGAGGAGGATACATACATGGAGTGTAACACACAGGAGGAGGATACATACACGGAGTGTAACACACAGGAGGAGGATACATACATGGAGTGTATCACACAAGAGGAGGATACATACACGGAGTGTATCACACAACAGGAGGATAGATACATGGAGTGTAACACAAAGGAGGAGGATACATACATGGAGTGTATCACACAGGAGGAGGATACATACATGGAGTGTATCACACAGGAGGAGGATACATACATGGAGTGTATCACACAAGAGGAGGATACATGCACGGAGTGTAACACACAGGGGGAGGATGCATACATGGAGTGTAACACCCAGGAGGAGGATACATACACGGAGTGTATCACAGAAAAGGAGGATACATACATGGAGTGTAACACACAGGAGGAGGATACATACACGGAGTGTATCACACAGGAGGAGGATACATACACGGAGTGTATCACACAAGAGGAGGATAGATACATGGAGTGTAACACATAGGAGGAGGATACATACATGGAGTGTATCACACAGGAGGAGGATACATACATGGAGTGTATCACACAGGAGGAGGATACATACATGGAGTGTATCACACAGGAGGAGGATACATACATGGAGTGTAACAAACAGGGGGAGGATACATACACGGAGTGCATTACACAGGAGGAGGATACATACACGGAGTGTATTACACAAGAGGAGGATACATACACGGAGTGTATTACACAGGAGGAGGATACATACATGGAGTGTAAAGGCCCCGTCACACTAAGTGACGTACCAGCGATCCCAACAACGATATCAACGTGTCAGGATCTCTGGTAAATCGCTATGTGATCGCTGGTGTCAAACAGCTTCAACAGCGATTAGCACAGCGACGCCGCGTGCCCGGCATCGCTGTGTTCAGCGCTGATTCATGTCAAAAATAGAATTAAAATAAAAAATATTGTTATTCTCACCTTCTGGCGTCCCGCGCAGTCTTCCCGCCTCTCTCCACGCTCCGGTCCCAGTAATCCTTTGTGAGAATTACCACGATGACGTCCGTTCTCGCGGTATCGCGAAGTCTCGCGGTCATTATTGCAAAGGATTACTGGGACCGGAGCGTGGAGAGAGGCGGGAATGCTGCACGGGACGTCGGTAGGTGAGAATAGTAATATATATTTTTTTTATTATTATTTTATCGCTGATCGCTGGTCTCCCGCCTGTCACATGCAGCGATGCGTGCTGGCCAGTGGGAGATCAGCGACAAAAGAAATGTCCAGAGATTTCCCAGAGCGATCAGCGATACCGGCAGGGGGGCCGGTCGATGATCGCTGTCACACACAGCGATCTCGCTGGTGAGATCGCTGTTGTGTCACAAAACTTGTGACTCTGCAGCGATCTCGCTAACGAGATTGCTATGTGTGACGGGGCCTTAACACACAGGAGGAGGATACATACACGGAGTATAACACACAAGAGGAGGATACATACATGGAATGTGACACACAAGAGGGGGATACATGCACGGAGTGTAACACACAAGAGGAAGATACATGGAGTGTATCTCACAGGAGGAGGATACATACACGGAGTGTATTACACAGGAGGAGGATACATACATGGAGTGTAACACGCAAGAGGAGGAAACATGCACGGAGTGTAACACACAAGAGGAAGATACATGGAGTGTATCACACACGAGGAGGATACATACATGGAGTGTAACACACAGGGGGAGGATACATACACGGAGTGTAACACACAGGAGGAGGATACTTACATGGAGTGTATTACACAGGAGGAGGATACTTACACGGAGTGTATTACACAGGAGGAGGATACATACATGGAGTGTAACACACAAGAGGAGGATACATGCACGGAGTGTAACACACAAGAGGAAGGTACATGGAGTGTATCACACAGGAGGAGGATACATACATGGAGTGTAACACACAGGGGGAGGATACATACACGGAGTGTAACACGAGGAAGATACATGGAGTGTATCACACAGGAGGAGGATACATACATGGAGTGTAACACACAGTGGGAGGATACATACACGGAGTGTATTACACAGGAGGAGGATACATACATGGAGTGTAACACAAGAGGAGGATACATGCACGGAGTGTAACACACAAGAGGAAGATACATGGAGTGTACCACACAGGAGGAGGATACATACATGGAGTGTAACACACAGGGGGAGGATACACACACGGAGTGTATCACACAGGAGGAGGATACATACATGGAGTGTAACACACAGGAGGAGGATACATACACGGAGTGTAACACACAGGAGGAGGATACATACATGGAGTGTATCACACAGGAGGAGGATACATACATGGAGTGTAACACAGAAGAGGAGGATACATGCACGGAGTGTAACACACAAGAGGAAGATACATGGAGTGTATCATACAGGAGGAGGATACATACATGGAGTGTAAAAAACAGGGGGAGGATACATACACGGAGTGTAACAAACAGGAGGAGAATACATACACAGAGTGTATCACACGAGGAGGATACATACATGGACTGTAACACACAGGAGGAGGATACATACATGGAGTGTATTACACAGGGGGAGGATACATACATGGAGTGTATCACACAAGAGGAGGATACATACACGGAGTGTATCACACAAGAGGAGGATAGATACATGTAGTGTAACACATAGGTGGAGGATACATACATGGAGTGTATCACACAGGAGGAGGATACATACATGGAGTGTAACAAACAGGGGGAGGATACATAAACGGAGTGTATTACACAGGAGGAGGATACATACACGGAGTGTATTACACAGGAAGAGGATACATACACGGAGTGTATTACACAGGAGGAGGATACATACACGGAGTGTATTACACAGGAGGAGGATACATACATGGAGTGTAACACACAGGAGGAGGATACATACACAGAGTGTAACACACAGGAGGAGGATACATACACGGAGTGTATTACACAGGAAGAGGATACATACATGGAGTGTATTACACAGGAGGAGGATACATACACGGAGTGTATTACACAGGAGGAGGATACATACACGGAGTGTATTACACAGGAGGAGGATACATACACGGAGTGTATTACACAGGAGGAGGATACATACATGGAGTGTAACACACAGGAGGAGGATACATACACGGAGTGTTTCACACAGGAGGAAGATACATGGAGTGTATCACACAGGAGGAGGATACATACATGGAGTGTAACACACAGGGGAGAATACGTACACGGAGTGTAACACACAGGGGGAGGATACATACACGGAGTGTAACACACAGGAGGAGGATACATACATGGAGTGTATCACACAGGGATAGGAGACATACACGGAGTGTAACACACAGGAGGAGGATACATACATGGAGTGTATCACACAAGAGGTGGATACATACATGGAGTGTAACACACAGGAGGAGGATACATACACGGAATGTATCACACAGGAAGAGGATACATACATGGAGTGTAACACACAGGAGGAGGATACATACATGGAGTGTAACACACAAGAGGAGGATACATACACGGAGTGTATCACACAAGAGCAGGATAGATACACTCCATGTATGTATCCTCCCCCTGTGTGTTACACTCCATGTATGTATCCTCCTCTTGTGTGATACATTCCATGTATGTATCCTCCTCCTTTGTGTTACACTCCATGTATCACACAAGAGGAGGATACATACATGGAGTGTAACACACAGGGGGAGGATACATACACAGAGTGTATTACACTGAAGGAGGATACATACACGGAGTGTATTACACAGGGATAGGATACATACACGGAGTGTATTACACAGGAGGAGGATACATACACGGAGTGTATTAGACAGGAGGAGGATACATGCACGGAGTATAATACACAAGAGGAGGATACATACATGGAGTGTAACTCACAAGAGGAGGATACATGCATGGAGTGTAACACACAAGAGGAAGATGCATGAAGTGTATCACACAGGAGGAGGATACATACATGGAGTGTAACACACAGGGGGAGGATACACACACGGAGTGTAACACACAGGAGAAGGATACATACATGGAGTGTAACACAGAAGAGGAGGATACATGCACGGAGTGTAACACACAAGAGGAAGATACATGGAGTGTATCATACAGGAGGAGGATGCATACATGGAGTGTAAAAAACAGGGGGAGGATACATACACGGAGTGTAACAAACAGGAGGAGGATACATACACGGAGTGTATCACACGAGGAGGATACATACATGGACTGTAACACACAGGAGGAGGATACATACATGGAGTGTATTACACAGGGGGAGGATACATACATGGAGTGTAACACACAGGAGGAGGATACATACACGGAGTGTATTACACAGAAGGAGGATACATACACGGAGTGTATTAAACAGGAGGAGGATACATACATGGAGTATATCACACAAGAGGAGGATACATACAAGAAGTGTATCACACAAGGGTAGGATAGATACAGTACATGGAGTGTAACACACAGGAGGAGGATACATACATGCAGTGTATCACACAGGAGGAGGATACATACACGAAGTGTATTACACAGGAGGAGGATACATACATGGAGTATGTTACACAAGAGGAGGATACATACATGGAGTGTATTACACAGGAGGAGAATACATACACGGAGTGTATTACACAGGAGGAGGATACATACACAGAGTATATTACACAGGAGGAGGATACATACATGGAGTATAACACACAGGAGGAGGATTCATACACGGAGTATAACACACAGGAGGAGAATACATACATGGAGTGTATCACACAAGAGGAGGATACATACACGAAGTGTATCACACAAGAGGAGGATAGATACATGGAGTGTAACACACAGGAGGAGGATACATACATGGAGTGTATCACACAGGAGGATACATACATGGAGTGTGACACACAGGGGGAGGATACATACACTGAGTGTATTATACAGGAGGAGGATAGATACATGGAGTGTATTGCACAGGAGGAGGATACATACACGGAGTATATTACACAGGAGGAGGATACATACATGGAGTGTATTACACAGGAGGAGGATACATACATGCAGTGTATTACGCAGGAGGAGGATACATACACAGAGTGTATTACAAAGGAGGAGGATACATACATGGAGTGTATTACACAGGCGGAGGATACATACACAGAGTTTATTACACGGGAGGAGGATTCATACACGAAGTGTATCACACAAGAGGAGGATACACACACGGAGTGTAACACACAAAATGAGAATAGATACGTGGAGTGTAACACAGGAGGAGGATACATACACGGAGTGTATTACACAGGGGGAGGATACATACACGGAGTGTATTACACAGGGGGAGGATACATACACGGAGTGTATTACACAGGAGGAGGATACATACACGGAGTGTATTACACAGGAGGAGGATACATACACGGAGTGTATCACACAAGATGAGATTAGAAACAGCTCAGCGGAATGTTTCACAGATGATGGAATTACGTACATGGCTCTGCTCTATCAGTGTAATGCCTCATTCACGTACCTTTGATACATGGTCTTCTGAATGAGGCTTTATGACATCTAATATTGAACGGGTTAACGGCATCAGTCATTGTTTAGCTGTTAGCATAGCTCCAATTAGTGCTGTTACATGAAAATTCTGGTTGTGTTACATCTGCAAAGTGTGGCATAAGCTCAGTTTCGGAGCCCACTTCATGCACAGCCAACCGACACAGGACGTACACGTACAACCAATGTCGGTAAGGGGTTAAAGAGTATCTGTTATCAGACTTCACAATCTCGACCAGTGATTCCCAAACTCCAGTCTTCACGGCCCAGAACACATCATGTTTTATGGATTTCTTTATTATTGCACAGGTGAGAGAACCCATGACAGTTTCTGATGCTTTGATGGTAATTCCACTCTTGTGCTTTACCAAGAAAATCCTGAAAACATGATGTTTTGGGGTTGTGAGAACTGGATTTTGGGAAACACTGATCTAGAACAAATAAAGCAAGGGCAATAATTTCCATTGCTGTACGTTGCAAGTTGTAAGTCAGTTAAGAGACAGGGGTAGACAGAGCTCATCATTGAGCAGAA
This sequence comes from Dendrobates tinctorius, assembly GCF_039654945.1. NCBI lineage: Eukaryota > Metazoa > Chordata > Amphibia > Anura > Dendrobatidae > Dendrobates > Dendrobates tinctorius. Next base: position 66,030,609 of record NW_027361679.1, read on the forward strand.
TAGCAAAACTGCAGTAGATGAACCCATGATATTATGAAAACTACAGCAATGAGTAAGGGACACACCACTGGAATCTCAGTCTATGTCCCTATTTTGTGCTGCCCTCTGATTGGAAGCATAAACCTGGTGGCAGATTCCATTTCTTTAGATATTTTAGACCCATTAAATGTGTTTACTTTCAGAATGGATGTATTTTTGTTAAAAGTTTGAGCTCAATCTCTGTCTATCTCATGTAGACTGATAGACATGTTCCTTAGTGTCCATCCTCCCTGCTGCTGACATCTCACACTGCTCGGTGCAATATGCAGCTGTCAATCAGGCTGCGTTGGTGGGTGCAGATTGAAAATACTTATGAATCATTCACATGAGAGAATAAATAGTATGAGTGCAATCCGATAAAAAATCGGATAGCATTCGGACCAGCCTTATTTTGTGGTGCGGCCCACGTCTGTGATTATTTTCTCGTGCCGATTAAGTATACAAAAACAATCACAGCATGCTGCGAATCGTTGCAAGAATCGAATCACATATATACAGTTGGGGCCAAAAGTATTGACACCCCTGCAATTTTGTAAGATAATACTCAGTTTCTTCCTGAAAATGATTGCAAACACAAATTCTTTGTTATTATTATCTTCATTTAATTTGTCTTAAATGAAAAAACACAAAAAGAATTGTCCTAAAGCCAAATTGGATATAATTCCACACCAAACATAAAAAAGAGGGTGGACAAAAGTATTGGCACTGTTCGAAAAATCATGTGATGCTTCTCTAATTTGTGTAATTAACAGCACCTGTAACTTACCTGTGGCACCTAACAGGTGTTGGCAATAACTAAATCACACTTGCAGCCAGTTGACATTGATTAATGTCCTGTGTCCTTGTGTGTACCACAAAGAACTGTCTGAGGACTTGAGAAACCAAATTGTGAGGAAGCATGAGCAATCTCAAGGCTACAAGTCCATCTCCAAAGACCTGAATGTTCCTGTGTCTACCGTGCGCAGTGTTATCAAGAAGTTTAAAGCCCATGGCACTGTGGCTAACCTCCCTAGATGTGGACGGAAAAGAAAAATTGACAAGAGATTTCAACGCAAGATTGTGCGGATGTTGGATAAAGAACCTCGACTAACATCCAAACAAGTTCACGCTGCCCTCCAGTCAGAGGGTATAACAGTGTCAACCCGTACTATCCGTCGGCGTCTGAATGAAAAGGGACTTTATGGAGGAGACCCAGGAAGACCCCACTTCTTACCCCGAGACATAAAAAAGCGAGGCTGGAGTTTGCCAAAACTTACCTGAAAAAGCCTAAAACGTTTTGGAAGAATGTTCTCTGGTCAGAATAGACAATGTAGAGCTTTTTGGGCAAAGGCATCAACATAGAGTTTACAGGAGAAAAAAAGAGGCATTCAAAGAAAAGAACACGGTCCCTACAGTCAAACATGGCGGAGGTTCCCTGATGTTTTGGGGTTGCTTTGCTGTCTCTGGCACTGGACTGCTTGACCGTGTGTCTGAAGACTACCAACAAATTTTGCAGCATAATGTAGGGCCCAGTGTGAGAAAGCTGGGTCTCCCTCAGAGGTCATGGGTCTTCCAGCAGGACAAAGACCCAAAACACACTTCAAAAAGCACTAGAAAATGGTTTGAGAGAAAGCACTGGAGACTTCTAAGGTGGCCAGCAATGAGTCCAAACCTGAATCCCATAGAACACCTGTGGAGAGATCTAAAAATGGCAGTTTGGAGAAGACACCCTTCTAATATCTGGGACCTGGAGCAGTTTGCCAAAGAAGAATGGTCTAAAATTCCAGCAGAGCATTGTAAGAAACTCATTGATGGTTACCGGAAGCGGTTGGTCGCAGTTATTTTGGCTAAAGGATGTGCAACCAAGTATTAGGCTGAGGGTGTCAATACTTTTGTCTGGCCCATTTTTGGAGTTTTGTGTGAAATAATCAGTGTTTTGCTTTTTGCTTCATTCTCTTTTGTGTTTTTTCATTTAAGACAAATTAAATGAAGATAATAATACCAAAGAATTTGTGATTGCAATCATTTTCAGGAAGAAACTGAGTATTATAATCTGACAAAATTGCAGGGGTGTCAATACTTTTGGCTACAACTGTAAGTCTATGGGTGCGTGTGAAACATTGCACTGCACTCAGATATCACCTAAGTGCAGTGCGATTCCCACGGACCCAGACAATGGAGGAGATGGAGAAATGAATGTCTCCGTCTCCTCCACTGCTCTGCTGTAATTCTCTGATGCGAGAGGATCAGAGCACAGAGCACTGAAACTCGGCTCCCACTCGCAGCAGAGCAGGTATCGAGTGTTATTAGCATATCACATCGGATGCTCCCATAGCGGATGCTGTTTGCTAGTGGGACTCCAGCCTCATACTCATAGCTCTTGCACTCTACATGGACTTAACAAATGCTCATTTTTATTTTGGAATTAAACAGCCATTCTAACTATAGTAAAAGTAAGTATACCAGGTTAAAGGGAATCTGTCACCCTATTTATCACCTATCAGCTGCCGGCACCGACATCAGGGGCTTATCTCCAGCATTCTGTAATGCTGTAGATAAACCCCCTATATACCCTGAAAGATAAGAAAAAGGAGTTAGATTATACTCACGGGGGGGCGGTCCGGTCTTGGTCCGATGGGTGGTGCGGTCCGGCGCCTCCCTTCTTCTAACGATGACGTCTTCTTCTTTGCTGCCTGTCCTGGCTCCTGCGCAGGCTCACTGCTCTGCCTTGTTGACGGCAGAGCAAAATACTGCAGTGCACAGGTGCGAGGAGAGGTCTAGTGCCTGTGCACTGCAGGACTCTGCTCTGCCCTCAACAGGGCAGAGCAGTGCGCCTGCGCAGGAGTCACGACAGGCAGCAAAGAAGAAGACGTCACCGTTAGAAGATGGGAGGCGCTGGATGGGACGGCGACACCCATCTGACCGGACCTTTCAGGTTACATCGCGTAATCTGATGGCGGAGCTGGCAGCTGATAAGTGAAAAATAGGGTGACAGATTCCCTTTAAACCTTTCCGAGAGATCAATTTTGTTGCATACACTTTGTATACTGAGAAACCAGTTTTAGAAGCAATAAGACAACATATTTCCAGCTATAAGGCTAATATTCCATACCAGGCAACATCTTTGGATAGTTTTTTATAAGAAAATCACTACAGTGCAACCTTTTTAATTCATCATTTCAGGGCCAAGTGTATTGATCTGTGATTCCAGAAATGCTTTAATATCTGCTACAGCCTGTTTTTTGCTGCGTTATATATTATTGCATATTATTTTTTTTTAGGAAAATAAAATTGTGACGATTTGTCTTTTGACTTTCATTGTTCCTTTAGCAAAACTAGCATCCAGTGCCCAAATATTTGTTTCCTATTCTAAAGTCTGATGCAATAAGAACAAATACTAAGGCTAATTGGTTACGAGTAAGTTACAAACCCGCCAAACTGCCTAAATTCTGGAAGAAATAAGCATCATTGGGTCAGCTGAGTTGTTGAGAGATTGTATCCTATTTGTGGTTATGAAAGACAATTTTCCAGCTGGAATTTTAAAGCTTTATCACTTTGTGAGATTTGCTGAATAAGATAGTACCACCTTCATATGAGGTGCCATTGAAATTGGAAGTCTATGATTAAATATACAAACAAATAAAGCAGCCCGCTGTAGCATGCAAACATAAAATATGAAAATTGGATTGCATTACTGCATTAGAAATATGAAAAATTGAGAATGCTTAGCGCATAAATTGGCCAATTCATGTGTACCCGGCAGCCACGATAAGGCGATTTTCGTTGCCAGAACCTAGCCTAATGCCAATCCTCTCTTAGACTGAAGTCTACATCTCTATGGGAACCTAATGTGAATCCTCTCTGAGGCTATGTACCCACGTTGCAGAAATGCTGCGGAAATTTCCGCAACATTTCCGCACTCCCGCCGCGGGTAAAACACATGCGAATTCACATGCATTTTTTCAGCGGAAAACAAGCGTTTTGCAAGCGTCGCTTGGAAATGCGATAGGTAGGATGTTAAAATAATAAAAAAATAAAAAATATTGTTATTCTCACCTTCCGACGGCCCCCGATCTGCTCTACGGCGCTCCCGGCATCTTCCGGTCCCAGTAATGCTTTGCGCGAAGGACCTGAGATGACGTCACGCTCGCGAGAGCGCGACGTCATCGCGGTCATTCGCGCAAAGCATAACTGGGACTGGAAGTTGCCGGGAGCGTGGTGAGAGGCGGGAAGGACGCCAGGGGCCATCAGAAGGTGAGTATATCACTATTTTTTATTTTAATTCTATTTTTTACAGGATTATGGTACCCAGGGCCTGGAGGACAGTCTCCACTTCTCCAGACCCTGGGTACCATCCGCACATGAGACACTCACTTTACTCATGGTGGGCACAGCCACATGCGTAAAGTGAGCGTTTCACTGCAATCCTATGGGTGTGGAATCGCCACAATTCCTCAAAAAGAATGGGCATGCTGCGGATTTTTCCGCTATGTGATTCCACAGCGGAAAAATCCGCAGCATTAGCACAGCATTGTGGAATTCCATAGTATTGCATGGGATGCGTTTTTTGCGTTTTCACAGCGATTCTGCAGCGGAAAAGTGCCGCGAAAATGCAAAAAAACCCGCAACGTGTGCACACAGCCTTAGACTGAAATCTATATCTCTGTGGAGGGGTAGGATCCTGCTGCAATTAAAAGCGCCTGAGGCTAAGGGGCGGAGTGCTAAGTCAGAAGGCTAATGCATACAAATATCAAAAGACTGACCGTCACATCCCATCCCGATGTGAGGGTCAGTCTTTTGATATTTGTATGATTAAGCATAGGCACATGACATGTGATTATGCATCTAACTTGATAAAGTTGCTATGAAGTATAAGCATACTGGTATACAAATGTGTATCTTTAGGTTTAAAGAGAACCGGTCATGTAAAATAACACTGTTAACCTACAGATATGGGGTTAATCTGCAGGTAAATAGCGCACTAGATAAGTGAGAGCCCCTTTGCCAGGAAGAAATAAAATTTATTTCCCCGTCATTGGTCAGCTTTCAATGATAGGGGTGGTGCTGCCACAGTTTCAGTCACAGGTCTGTGCATGGAGAGGGGTGCGGGTATAGCCTCCACACTCGATACACATATCGATTACTAAAAACATTTTGGCACCACCCCTATGACTACAAGCTAAACGCTGACGGGATTAATAAAGTTTGTTTCCTCCCGGCAGCAGGGCCTTCAGGGTGGGTGCCACACGGCATCAGAATGCCATTATCCTGCATAGCAACCCCATATCTGCAGGTTGATAACATTATTTTACATGGCAGGTTCCCTATAAGAAGATCAAGAATGCTTTTTCCTTGTAAGAATGAAGCAATATTATGATAACAATCAGATATTTTTATTGTTCTTTAGATCAAGAAAATTGTCTGGCATTATTCTGCTAAGGGGTTTCTTGAGAATCAGTCATCTAGAGACATGTTGTATTATGTATTTCCTAATATCCTTTATTGGAAACAATATATTTATCGTTTGGCAACATATGTAAATCTGTTTTGTAAGCTCTTCTTATTGGATCCAGGATTCTTTGCAGTGTACAGAATTCATCAGCTCATCATAAAGTGCTTTGTTTACAAGGATACATTGTTTTGTTTTGACTTCATTTGGGGAAAATAAGTGAATTTTTTCTTTTTATTGGTAGATGTTTGGATTCAATTTGTTTTTTTTTGGGTGGATAATTTCTACTCCTTTTACAGTCAATGTCTAGAAACATTATTCTGTAAAGTCCTGACATTGATTTATTATTCTTACTTACCGGTATATAGCGCCATCATATTCCCAGCCCTTTACAGACATCATAACTGAACCTAATGGGACTCACACTCTAAATTAAAATTCTTAAATCAGTATGTCTTTGGAGTGTTGAAGGAAACTAGAGTATCAGGAGGAAACCCACGCAAACACGGGGAGAAAATACAAACTCCTTGTAGATGTTGTCCTTGGTGGGATTTGAACCCAGGACTCCAGTGCTGCAAACCAACATTGCTAACCAGAGCCGAAACTTTATTTTACTTCTGTTATTATAGAAAGCGTAATGAATTAATGTCTAATAATAAGTGCTCTAACTGGAGTGGCAGCCCCTCAACCAGTAACCCTAACAAAGGCTGTAACTCAAGGGCATGGAACATAATATTTTGTATTTAATATGACATTTTAAAGTAATGCTTAAAAGTTAGCACATGTTCTAAACTGAAATGCAGAAGCTTTATTTTTTAAAAATCCTCTAGAATTATCCTCTCAATTGTTATCATCTTAGGTATCAGATAAGCAGTAGAGATCCATCATAAACTGTGTTACTTTCCCCATATAAATTTTCTGATTTTTTTTTTTTTGTGTGTGTGCTTAACACCCCATCAGTGAGCAACATGATTTTAAGGCAGAAACCCTGAATCCTGTGATGTATCACTTACTGGTCAGCACGGTATAACCGCTAATTCTTTCTGTGAGTTAAATAATGTCTGTATACTCTCTTTTGTTTCCTTCCCCGGTCACTAAACTTAATAGCAAAGCCAAAAAAGAGGACTAAAAATCCTCCTTCCCTGGTCAGCAGATGTGGTATGATTAGACCATGTTCCTGCATGGTCAGATGTGGCATTTCACACTACATAGGCGGGGCACGTTTATAAGATTATCTCAGCACAGGAACATTTATTTTAACACAGCCCATTGTGGAATTTATTTTTTTCCAAGATCTGTTGATTAATATGTGCTTTGTCAGACAACTGTGAACTACACATTATGGCCCGCGAGCCACTTGTGGCTCCCAAGCTACAAGTTGGGCATCCCTGACTTAGAGCAAAGACCATGTGTGTTACACATTTACACAATTTTAAATGCTCAGCTAAAGTATCCCTATCCTTTGGCCTAATGTACTTTGATTTTGTAATAGTTTTTTTTAATCTTCTGTGTCCCTCTGTTGTTATTATTCTTATTATTATTATTATTTTATTATTATTATTATTATTATTATACATTTATATAGCGCCATTTATTCCATGGAGCCTAACATGTGAAAAAGGGACATACAAAGACAAGTACAATAAACATGAGCAATACAAGGCACACACAAGTACAAAAGGAGAGAGGACCCTGCCTGCGAGGGCTCACAGTCTACAGGGGATGGGTGAGGATACATTAGGAGAGGGTAGAGCTGGTGTTGCGGCTGTTCAGTAGACTGAGGATCACTGCAGGTTGTAGGCTTGTCGGAAGAGGTGGGTCTTCAAGTTCCTTTTGAAGGTTTCCGTGGTGGGCGAAAGTCTGATGTGTTGATAGAGAGTTCCAGAGTATGGGGGAAGCACGGGAGAAGTCATGTTTGCGGTTGTGGGAAGAAGAGATAAGGGGGGAGTAGAGAAGGAGATCTTGATAGGATTGAAGGTTGTGTGTAGGTAAATACCGGGAAACTGTTCCAAAGCTATGTCTCCTCGTAATAAAGGTGCAAATTTTCCCTTTGACCAACTGGGTGTATACCACAGAACTCCTCTGTGGGTATTTGCATTTCCTTCTCTTTTGCTCGCCAAACAAACACAGCCATGCCTACAGTGAAGTTCTATGGTATAGGCCCAGTTGCTTGAATGGAAAATTGCACCTTTAGTACAAGGGGGCACATATCTCTTTGGGATGAAGGGCACAGAAGAAGAATAAAAAAATGTCCCAGACACAGTAGAGCAGCACCAATTAGATGAGTAACTCGATTTAAATGAAAGAAAAATCCAGTGAAAGGTCCTCTTTAAATCTGCACAGGTACATGGTCACAAACACAATTTGTGGTGAATTGGTTCATAATGATCTGTGAATCAGCAAATGTACCAGAGAGTCATGTGGCTTTCATTTCTTTTGTGAAATTCTAAATATAGTTGAACAGCATCTGGTGACTACATCATTCTTATTAACGTAGAACAGATCGCAAAACACATATTTCTACCCAAGCTGACAGCCTGTTATCATTTAACAGTTGTTTCATTTCCCAAAGTTTAAACATGGTTACCAATTTCGTATTTAGCTCCTCAAGTAATTTTGCATTTTGATATGCCACTCTGATGGCTCCGCAAAACTACGACTATCTGGTGCCATCATTATTGTTATTTGTCATGGAGGCAGAAGCAGCGCCGGTTCAGTCACGGCCGATGTAACTGCACCCCCAGCCCTGACTGACACTGGCTTTACATTGCGGTCGGCTGTCAGTCAGGGACGGGGCTCGATTACTCAAATCGGAGACTGAACCGGCGCCGCTTTCACCCCTATGACTGAATACCGAACGCTGGCGCCGAGAATAAAGATCATTTTCTCCCCGCTGCATTCGGCTGTGTGCAGGTGCCAGACAGCATAATAATACTGTTAACCTGAAGATTAACCTGATATATGCAGGTTAACAGCGTTATTTCTGGTGACAGGTTCTCTTTAAATTCACCTGGATCAAAAGAGCCCATCTAGACAAAGGATTACTTAAACAGCCCCTTGTGTGTACTAACTAATTACGACATCTGCAATAAATGTTAGTATTGGGTGTATGGAGAGGGCTCACGGGGTGAACCGACCTCATACTCAACAGATAACGGCTGTAACACACAGCCAGAACCTGCATATAACAGTCTCTGGTGGAGCGGAGCTTCTACCACAACTGTTAACCTGTAAATACCGCTGTCAAACTCTGGCAGTGGGTTTGACAGTGTGCCGACATGGTGGCGTGTCATTCTGTGCGACCATCAGCATCACCATGACACAATCGTAGGGCACCAATGCTATGACAAACGGGAGTCTATTGAAGACTTATTTGCCTGTCATCACTAAGAGTCTGTGGTTGGATTTTCAAGGGGACCCTGATATTTAACATATGCAGCAATACTGTGTTATCATACATTCGATCAGATGATCACAGGTTGAAGCCCCCTAGAGGGCACAATAATTGCATAAAAGAAAAAAGTTATACATTTTTTTAAAATAACAGGAATGTTTGAATCACCACCATTTTTCCCCATTAAAAATAAAAAAATTACACATATGTACTATTGTCACATCCATAAAATTCTGACCTATCAAAATATAAAAATAATTAAACACAATAAATAGACAAAAATTCAAACCCCCAAAATTGCCTTCCTTTGGTTGCTGCCACGTTGCAAAAAGCAAACAAATATAATAAGAAGTGAAGAAAATGTCAAATCTGTCCCAAGTTGGCATCAATAAAAATGTTGTCTCGACGCACATAATAAGCCCTCACCAAAAAAATGCAAATGCTGCAAGTCTCAGAAATGGCAGCACAATCAAAAAATATAGATGTTTTTTCTTACAAAGCTCTCAGTTTGGTATTGTAGTATTTGTACTGATGAGGAGCATAATATTGCCAGGTCATTTTTACTACACATTGTATACTGTACTGTAAACACCATTCCCAACTAGCAATGTCAGAACTGCATTTTTTTCACACTGTCACCGCATCTGGAATTTTTTTCCATTTTCCAGTACACAATGTGGTAAAATGATGGTGTCATTCAAACGTTCATACATTTATATGGACAGAAAGAAAATATTGCTCTTGGAAGAATTGGAGAAAAATTAGAAACACAAAAATGGAAATTGGCCATGTTGGGAAGAGGTTTAAAAAATGTGAAACGGTTTTTGTGCTAGTGTATGGTTATAAAGATTTACAGGCCTCAGTCTGACAGTGCACTACTACCAGATTCAGATTTCTGTTAGATATAAGAGATCTTGTATGGATTTAAATCACTAAATACACTTCTCAACATTGAACCAAGCACCAAGAAGGAAAAGTCATGGAACCATAAAAATCGCAGGATGGATGGGCATGTTAATGATAAGCAAATGATGGAAAAAAAGGAAATCAAATTTTCAAAATATCTTAATTTACTCAGTAATGAGCATGAGTACAATGCACAAGAATACATCCCATCACATTAGTGTGCCCAAGAGCATTCAGCTTGGTGGAACATTCCTCAGACAATTGATAACCTTATCGTTAGTATGCCAAGGAGTGTAAGATTTTTTGATTCGGAAGTTGCACTCATAAGTAATATTGAAGAAATCAAATTAAATTCTCGAATATACAAAAAAAAATCTGCATTTTTAAAAAAAAAATTGACTTCTGTAAATAGATTCAGCAAAAATGTCGCTTTTCCTTAACTGTAGACGGCCAGCAAAGTTTAAAACAAAAACAGACATACTCACTGCTGAATGTTCACTGTCCTGTTCACTGGTCCTTCTCTTTTTCCCTTGTCGCATGCCGCGTTTTCTGGCTTGTACAATCTAGGCTTGGATTTCAGGCCATGACCAGGGCTGGTGTCGCATGTGCACCGATCTACTGTTGATTAACTATTCTAACTAATGTCCATCAATATGAAAGTAGTAGACAAGATTTTGAATTTAACGTGCTGGATCCTTTTGATGTGTCTAAAGTCATCAATATTAATCATGTGAGTAAAGAAACGCAAAAGCCAGTTTGACACATCCAACATTCACTGTCTGAATACAGACTGCAAAGTCAAGACTGGCCACAGGTCTCCTGACCTTAAAGTGTTGAGTTTGTGTGAAGAGACCCGTAGTCAATCTCAACCTTGTGGTCCATACTTGGACAGTGAATGTTGGAAGTGTGAAACTAAATTCCTAAATTTCACACGTAAATGCTGTACCAACATGTAATAATTGAAGACCTCAGCTAAGTAAACAAATTTTTTTTTTAGGCAAATGAGCAGATTGAGAAAGCAGGTGGAAAAAGTACTGCTACTATAATCATTGCTCTTACAGATGGCAAGCTGGCTGACCAGATTCCTATATTGACTGTAAAAGAGGTGAGCTTTTATTCTTTCTTGGCCTTTGGATTTTTATTTCGTGTACATATTGCTTTGGGATTAACAGTTTTGTGCATATTCTACAGGCTGATAAAGCTCGTGGTATGGGAGCAAGGGTCTACTGTGTTGGAGTTCTGGATTTCAAGTATGATCAGGTGAATACGGAATAAAAATGCAAGATTATTCAATTTAGTAGGCACTCATGCACAGAGTAGCGTCATGTGTGTAGACCCATTGCAGAAAGAACAAAGTTTTGAAGCACCTGAGTACATGCTGCCGTGCAGGTTCCTTTTGGTGCAATGCAATGGAGATATTCTCTCCTTGAAGCAAAGTTTGTTTTTTTTAAAGATTGAGAATTTTGTTTTTGAACCTGCAAACACCTGCACGGCACCATTTTGCCTCATTTACACAGCTGTCTGACAGAAGTAATAGCCTTGCTACACATAGCAACTAATTTTTTTTTTCTGCAAAAAGGGGAAAGCTGAATTGTGATTGGTTGCTATATACAACAATGAACAGATTTCTGATAGATAATTTTTTATAAATAAGGCCATGTGTTGTTCTCCCAGTTTCTTAGTCCCAACCTTGTGTTTTAAGAAATGTAAAAAAGTTCAAGCTCTAAGGAATTGCTTTCATCTTCCCACCTACACAGATGACTTACAGTCAGTCAGACGTTGCGGACACAAGATGTTGTCGCAGGACAAGAGTGGTGTTGGGAAGAGCAGAAGACTGTAGCTGGTAACTATAATACTAGAGTCAGGAAGCTTAGATTAGTTAGATTAGACTCCAGTGCTGGAGTGATGCCACTAATCTTAAGTTCCCTGACCCTAGTGTTATAGTTACCAGCTGCCATCTTCTGCTCTTCCCGACACCGCTCTTGTTCCGCACACATGTCTTGTGACTGACTGTAAGTCAGATAGTGGTTACAAGTTCTCAATGTAAGTCTATAAGAATCTCTTCAGCTGAATTCCTTTTGGGTGAAGTCTTGCGATGCAGATTTTGTTGCAGAAATTTCATCTGCATTGAAATTTCAGATATTAATCTTGTTACCAATATAATCACACCATTCGGATGAATACTGCATCGAATCTGCCATTTGTAAACACATCCAAAAGCTGATTTGACAGGTCCATAAAACATGGACCCTACTCGGCTTTGATTACCCGGATTGACTGTTTGATCTTCTGACCTAAACTAACTGCCTTCGATATGTCTGAGGCAGCTAGCATAGACCAGAAAACTTGGTGGTTGACCAGATATCAAGATTCAAACACAATCTGGGTCTCGTGTACCAGCGTTTTTTATTAAAGGGAACCTGCCAGGAGTTTTTGACTGCTGAAATCACAGATAGCATGAATCACAGTCCAGAAATGTTATTTCAACAGTGTATCTTTTTCTCTGAAATGCTGTGTTGTTTCATTAGTATAAACAAGTTGAAAAGCTGCCAGGGACTATTTGTCTGGGATGACTAGTGCAAGAAGCAGGATGCTTTCTTTGACGAACTGAACAAGTGACGACCAACTTACAGCCAAAGCTAATGAACAATACTCTATACTCCTCCTTCTTGACCTGTCCTCTGCTTTTGACTCAGTTGACCACTGCCTCCTAATACAGATGCTCTATTCTTTTGGCATCAAAGACCTTGCCCTATCCTGGATCTCCTCATACCTTTCCAACCCCACATTCAGTGTCTCCCACACTACCTCCTCATCCCACCATCTCTCTGTTGGAGTCCCCCATGGCTCTGTTCTAGGACCCCCTACTCTTCTCAATCTATACACTTGGCCTGGGACAACTCATAAAGTCCCATGGATTCCAGTACCACCTTTATGCTGCTGACACTCAGATCTACCTCTCTGGCCCAGACGTCACCTCTCTGCTGTCCAGAATCCCAGAGTGTCTATCAGCCATATCCTGCTTCTTCTCCTCTCAGTTCCTCAAACTCAATGTGGAAAAATCTGAACTCATCATCTTTCCTCCATCTCACAGGTCTTCCTTACCTGATCTATCACAATAAATGACATCACGCTTTCCCCCATTCCAGAAGCCACTGCCTCGGAGTAACCCTTGACTCTGCCCTGTCCTTCAAAATACGCATCCAAGCTCCTATCACCTTCAGTACAAAAATATTTCCAGAATCTGTCTGTGGTGCCCCTGAGGGTCCAGTCACCACAGAGATACTGCACATCATCCAGAGGTGTGGTATCCCACTCTCAGGTAAGGAGGGAACACTACCCAGGACTCTAACACCCGCACCCAACACACACCAGTTCAGTCAGGGCTTCTGGGTGTACCCTGAGGGAGGATGGCCTCATCTCAGGCTGACTAGGAAAGGGTGTTGGTGGAAGGTAGGAAAAAGGGGAGGAGCTTAGGAGGTGAGAGTGAGTGAGCAGTGACAGTTAATGGGCAGAGTTAGTGCTGAGGTAAGGAGATTGTTCTGGAAAGATTCAGTCAGTCAGTCAGACAGGAGTGAGAGAAGAAGTGAGGGCTGACAGGGTCTGAGGAGAATTATTGGGTTGATGAGGAGAAGGAGAATGACTGACTGCAGTAGGAAAAGCTAGAGAGAGAGTTGTGAGGGAAGCCTGAAGGAAGCTCCTGGGAGGACAGAAGGGGTCCTTGGGGCACTGGAAGTGTAGAAGCCACCTGTGAGGCCCGTATCCAGAAGTGGAGGGACCAGGTCACAGTGGGGTAACTGGCCCCTAAAACTAGTGGGGGACTACAAGACTCAGCTAGAAAGCCAGAGGCTGAGGTAACTGTATGTACCTCAGCCGCAACCACATCCATTCACCAAAAAGGCAACCATATAGGAGCAAGGGGACACAGAGAACGTCGCTCGACAAGGCTGCTGGCTTGGGGACACTGTTTGTGAAGGTGCTGGGCAGAAGAAGTAGAAGCCAGTACAGTGAGATGGCCAGGAGAGAAATACATAGAAGGGAGTCCTGGAAAGGTGTATGCCAATCTACCTGGGAGTTTGCTGGACTCCTCACCTGGAGAACACGGCATTAAGCAGGCACCTGCGCACAAGAGAACTGTGAGTAAAATATTGGAAACTGCACCCTGCTGTGTCATCTGAGTCATTCACGTCTCACCTTTCCTGCACCGCACTCACCACAACAGCCACTATCATCGCTTTTAACATACTAACTGCCCTGGGACACAGCTCTACCCGTGGAGAGCTTAACCATCTTTGCTGCCCTAGCACCATCCCAGAGGATCTGCGTTGCAGCATCGGCTACCCTTGCCGAATACCACGGGTGGTGTCACAAACTATTTCCTCTACAAACTACCCTATCATCATCATCATTTATTAATTTTACTGGACGCCCAGGTCCACGGACCGGGTCACTGCTGCCATGACATTCCCATTTAAGAACCGTCCGGCCCAGTCCCGAGTACCCCACGGCCCTGTCGGGCACTCCATGTCCTTTCCTCAACCCTCATTCTACTAAAATGCTTGTGCATTCCCTCATCATCTCCCACTTCGACTACTGCAGCATCCTCTTCTTTGGCTTCCCTGCTAATACTCTCACACCTCTCCAGTCCATCCTTAACTCTGCTGCCCAACTAATTCATCTCTCTCCTTGCTACTCCTCTGCTTCTCCCCTCTGCAAATCTCTTCACTGGCTCCCGTTCCCGCAGCATATCCAGTTCATCTTACTAATACTGACCTACAAAGCCATCCATGACCTGTTTCCTCCATATATCTCTGAACTAATCTCAGATATCTCACCTCACATAATCTCCGGGCTTCCCTCCTTCTCTCCTCCACACTTATTCGCTCCTCACCTAATTGTCTCCAAGACTTTTCCCGAATATCCCCCATCCTCTGGAATTCTGTGCCCCAATACGTCCAACAATCAACCACATTCGGATTCTTCAGCCGAAACCTGAAAACCCACCTCTTCAAGAAAGCTTACAGCCTGCAATGACCCCCTTGCCACTTCACCACTACCGGAGATACCGCCTCGCCAACACCGGAGCTACTGCAACCCTCCATCCTGTAGAATGTAAGCCCGCAAGAGCAGGGTCCTCATCCCTTTGTCTCTCCCCTCTGTATCAGTCTGTCATTGTTAGTTTGTTTACTGTAAGTGATATCTGTAATTTGTATGTAACCCCTTCTCATGTACAGCACCATGGAATCAATGGTGCTATATAAATAAATAATAATAAGTGTCACCATATGTCTTTTTATGATGAGAATTGTCAGTCTAGGTGAGAAGCATAGTCCTTAAAACAGCTTTTCAATGTATTTTTAGTTTGATATGCTATTTTGTTTTATTTTCTTCAAAGTAAAACATACATAGTTGCAGTAAAACAGCGAGTGCCAGTTTCATGCTGCCTGTGATTCGGCTGACATCAACCAACAGGTTCCCATTATACAGTGAAAAACAAAATGACATATGAATGACATATGAATGTATTTTTGTATACACACATATACAGTTGATACTAGAAGTTTACATGCACTATGTAAAAAGACACATATACATGTTTTTCTCAATATTTGACATGAAATCAGAATAAACCTTTCCCATTTAAGCTCCGTTAGGATTGCCATGATTATTAATAATTTTTTAAGGCATTTTTATTACTTGCTGCAAAGTCAAAACAGCACTGCCTCTTCTTACCTCAGAAACCTTGGTATCATAAGCACTAGATCAGAAAGACAGGGTGGACAGCAGTGAGAGCAGCCCCTCTTTACCTCAGCATCCTGGTATCTCCAGTATTATATCAGAAATAGATGGCAGATAGCAGTGTAAGCAGCCTCTTTTTACCCCAGTAGCCCCATATCTCCAGTATTAGATCAGGACATGGTGGACAGCAATGTGAGCACCCTCTTCTAAACTCAGCATCCTTGGTGTCTTTGCTTGTTAGATGCACTTACATAGTGCTGGGCAGCCTGCCTGATCTAATAGTATCATCAATAGGCTGTAAGCCAGACACTGTGCATCACACATACCTGTGTGACTGACGCCTTATGCAAGCCTCATCTTTGTGCATTTTTAATACTAGACAGCCACACCCTCCATGAATATGTAGGTTTTTGAGTGGTTGCTCCATCAGTGTTTTGCACTTGCCTGCCCCTCCTTTATCACGTTGGTCTACTTTATCCTGCTAGTGCATTGGTAAACTGACCTGGTGTTCTTCTGTGATGTTTATTTTCACAATTAGTATAGAAAGACACTGTGGACAGTAATGTGAGCAGTGTCTTCTTACCTCAGCACCCCTGCATCTCCAGTATTAGATTAGAATGACAGCGTGGACATCAGTGCTAGTAGCCTATTCCTACCTTAGCACCTCAGTATCTTCAGTATTAGATCAGAAAGACAGCAGTATGAGCAACCTCTTCTTACCTTATCATCCCCAGTATCTCAAGTATTATATAAAAATACACTGGGAACAGAAACAGTGTAGAAAGACAAGGCGGACAGTATTGTGAGCAGTGTCTTCTTACCTAAGCACTCCTAATACTTTAGTATTAGACCAAAAACACAGGGCAGATAACAGTGTAAGCAGCCTCTTCTTAACTCATTACCACTGTTATCTCCAGCATTCTATAAAAAATACATTGTGAACAGCCTATTTTACCATAGCACACTTTGAATCTTCAATATTACATCAGAAAGATAGTCGGACATCAGTATGAGAACCTCGTATTAACTCATCACCCCTGCTACCCTGTGCATTAGATCCGATATATACTGTGGACAGCAGTGGAAGAAGCCTTGTCTTACCTCAGCACCTGTGATACCTCCAGTATTAAATCACAATATCCACTGAGAGCACATTATTTCAAGCACTTTTACTATTAAAGGGACTCTGTCAGAAGGTTTTTGCTATTTAATTTGAGGGCAGTATAATGTAGTGGCAGAGAGCATGAATCCAGTAATGTGTCACTTACTAGGCTGTGTGTTGTAGTTTCAGTACAATTAGTGTTTTATGAACAGGAGATTATAGCTACCTGTCTAAGGGTACCGTTACACATAGCGATGCACCAGCGATCCCGACAACGATATGGATCGCTGGTGCATCGCTAAGTGGTCGCTAGTGAGCTGCCACACAGGCAGATCTCACCAGCGACATCGTTGGGGTCGGGGGTCGCTACTTACCTGTCAGACGCGGCGATCCTGACGTCCTCCCGCCCTCGTCCACGCGTCGCTTGTCGGCGCCACAGGAAGCCCAGCAGGAAGCGCCCAACGAGAAATGATCCAGGAGCTTCTCGCGCAACCAACGATGAGCAGCGGGGGAGCCGGTCGGAGGTAAGTATCACATGCAGCGATATCGCTAGCAATATCGCTGCAACGTCACAAAATCGGTGACTTTACAGCGATATTGCTAGCAATATCACAGTGTGTAATGGGGGCTTAAGTGTCCTGTGCAGGCCACTAAGGCTAATCTGGGTAACCCTGCCCCCCACCACTGATTGGCAGCTTACAACAGAGAACAAAGGGATTCTCTCAAAAGTACACCAAGCAGCCTATTAAGTGACACTTCACTGAAATCAATCTCTGTCCATACACCATGCTGTTCTCAGATTATATAACAAAATTCTTCTGACAGATTCCCTATAACATTCCAGGTCTCTGCAGTGTAAGAAGGCATAGACCAATTCTATAGTGGTTACTTACTTAATTAATTGTCATTTGATAATTAAAAATGTTTAGGAATTTAATCATAATAACATTTACTTTAGTTATATATTTTATTTCTATTCCCAGAGAGCCCTTTTAAATATTATGTCCAAGAAATATGCCCATGGTTTTCATTTTTCATCTGCCTTTGAAGCCTCCACTTGTTTTGTTATCTACATTTATTTCCTTTTGCACCAGTTTTTGGAACTGTTAATCGTTTAATAAAATCTTTTTTTTAATGTTGCTTCCATTCAGTGAATTGGACTTTGCAGATGAGTAAAGTAGTAGAAAGAAAATATCCTACCAATGTGATCAGTTTTCATTAACTTTATTTCAAATATTATAAAAACAAGCTTTATCTAGCTTCCATTAAATTGACATAACACATATCTAACAGTATTTGCTTTCTAAACACTTTCCATTTATTTCCGAAAGCTGATAAAAATCGCTGACTCCGAAGAACATGTGTTTGCTGTTGAAGGTGGATTTAAAGCTTTGGGAGGGATCATTAATTCAGTAAGTACCACAATGTAAATGGACTAGTTGTAAATTTCTGAATGTTCTAACTTGGTATTTGCAGCATAAGTGTACATGTAATAACTGTAGGCTTGTCAGATTTATCCTTACAAGAATAAAAAAGCCAGAAATTCCAGCTCTCACTAAGACTGTGTGTCTGAACATGGTTTTGTTGCACGTTTATTTTTTTTTAGCCAAAGCAATCAGATCTTACATAGAAGTGAACTTAACAACACTTCAGAAAAAAAAATTGCTTTTGTTTTTGTCGTGCACCATAGAATTATAAAGGTAGTTGTTTTTGTGTATGAATTGTGTATACCTGTTTTAGTTGATGTGCTATTTTTGGTTTGTTTGCAGCTAATTTACTTTTTCCTTCTGAGATGTTTCCCCTAAGGGTGCGTTATGCTATGAAGCTTCAGTTTGTCTGTATCTGCCTGCTGCTGTTGATATGTTTCTCCCTGTCATCATCAAAATGTGAAGCAGTATATCAGAGAAATACAATAATGTCAGAGTCAAACTACCGTACAATACTGCCAAGTGCTATGCGAGAAAACATCGCATAGCACTCGGCTCAGTGTTATACTGTGGTGCAATCCAGATCCGGCGTATTTTCTCAAGCGTATTCGGCATGCGTGTAAAATCGCAGCAGGTTGTGATTGTATGCGTATATTGTCCTCGACTCACCAATGCAAGCCTGTGGGTGCGAGAAAAACTCAGGAGGCCGTACGGTCCATGTGTATAGCGTGTGACAAATACACACACATTTTCCTGAAGCCAGGAAATTGTATCAGCCAAGAACAGGAAGCTTGGCATACAGATTGTCCTGGCAACCTATAAAAAAGCCAGGAACACGCCTTCACGGATCAACAATCACTCGGTAAGGCTCCCCAAAATGTTGAGACAAGACCCAATGGAAAAGAACCCGCTCATTTGTGTTTAAGGTTAGCCTGTCACAAACCATGAAAAACAAGACACCAGCAGGTCCTCTACTTGAAATATTTGAGGAGTTAACTTCTTGTGGAGCCACTGTATGGCCTCCTTAATTAGATTTTCATTCATTTAAGACCATTGAGCCAGTTAATTAAATGGGATGGTACATAGGGAAAATCAGTGAGAAATGGAAAGACATACGGATGTCATATGGATGTCATACGGATAAATTGCATCATCACGTTGAAAATGCATTACACATGGATTACCATACAGAGAACACTCATCTATCGGCAGTGAGACTCTGAACGATGTTTTATACGTTTAGTGTGCCTCCAGCCTAAAGATTCCTATATGTATAGAAAAACAGTGTGAGTGAGGGTAGTTTTATAACTTTGCAGTTCATCAATAGATTTGTCTACTATATCTCTTTTATATATAAAGCAGAAATAATTTGGCATATTCTAAAAACTGTTACAGTAATAAGAAAAGCTAATTTTTTTAAAAGCATAATTCAAGATAAAAGCTGTTCTGTGATTTGCTGCTATTAGCAGCAAAGACAGTTATCTTTTTTATAGTTTCGTAAATCTCTCCCAATGTTTTAAACTGTATGGAACTACTTATGTCCCCCCAAAAATTGAGAAAAGTATTCAAGGAGTGATACCTTTATTGGCTAACCAGAGAAACTATATTTGCAAGCTTTCAAGGCTCAGAAGGTCCCTTCATCAGGCATAAACTTGCAAATATAATTTCTCTGGTTAGCCAATAAAGGTATCACTCCTTAAATACTTTTCTCAATTTTTTGGGGGGACATAAGTATTTACATCTATTTTTCTGGCTAACACGGTACCACAATATTATTTTGTATTGTACATCGTAAAACTGTATGGAACAAAATACAAAGAAATAAACTGGGTGGGGAGCGGAGGTGTCTGAGTGCTGCCAGGAGGGGTTTGATGATATGTGAACAAAGGATCCTGATGTTCACAGGAAGTCAGAGAATTACATGATGTCTACGTCTACACATTATAGCATGTATTGGACTGGTAGTCAAAATACAAGTTAGATTTAACAGTTTCTTCTATAGTTAATGTGTCACTAATAGAGATGAGCGGAGCAGATAAAATTTGAATTTGCTTGTTGGTACAGATTTTCATGGGAAATTTGTTCTCAGAGAAGTTATTCTCTGCCAATTTAATGTCCCTTAATATGCTCTGGAGTTTCTCCAGACCCCAAAACATGATAGAAAGATTTGGCAAGAACCAGATGTGTGACAATGAGGAGCAGAGGATTTTTTTTTACCTTTTGATGGACCTTATCGGCTCACAAAAAAAGTCAGTGTATGCCCCTTTGCTGAATCCACGCAGAATTCTAATACCAAAATTTTGCATTTTGGCGAATGCAAATTTTTGCAATATCTGAATAGAATTCAATTGCGCTTTAATATAGTTGTTCATCTGTAGTCAGTAATACAACTGAACTGAAGTCTTATAAGCATTTCAAAGCACAAAGAAAATTCCCACAGGAGTAAAGGTCCCGTCACACCTAGCGACGCTATAACGATCCCGACAGCGATACGACACGACAGGGATCGTTGCCGCATCGCTATGTGGTCGCTATTGAGATGTCAGACAGTCCAATCTACCCAACAACGGAGCAACGATCTAGCGTGTCATAGCGACCTTTGTAATGACGTCGGGAACGCTAATCCCCACCTTGTCTTGCTTCTGAGTCGCTAACAAAGTCGTTAGGCTAGGTGTCAAACGTGACGATACAAGCGACTCAGCGGGACATGAGCGACCAAAGAAATGTGCAGACATTTCGGGCACGATCAGCGATACCCGGCAGGGGGGCTGGTCGCTGGTCACTGTCACACACAGCGATCTCGCTGGTAAGATCGCTATAACGTCACAGTTCTAGTGACTCAGCAGCGATGTCGCTAGCGATGTCGCTTAGTGTGACAGGGCCTTAAGTGAGTACACTACCATTGGCAAAGTAGTGACTGAAAACAGGTAGAACTGTTAGGATGTGAGAGCCATAGATTACTAAGAGATGCTAAGCAATACATAAGTACTCGCAATCCAATAGTGTGCTGACGTAAAAAATTATCATATGTGTACAGTAATGTTTTAATAAATAAAACAAAGCAAAAAAAAATTCAGCCACCCTTATTTCCTCAACCATTTCCTTTCTGGTGGTAACAATTAGGCTCAGTATGGCAGATCCTCTTGTTCCTCCTTCTATCTTTTGAAAGATAAAGTTGTCAGCGAGAGAAGATAGGAATTTTCTGAACCCATTACTCTTGCCTGTGAGAGATTCCTAACAAATATCTGAATAGTTGAAATCTCCCATGACCAATATGTCTTACGTTTTTTAGAACAAAGGCATCTGATGTAAAAAAATAATTCATTCATATCTTCAGCCTGTCCAGGTGGCCTATAATAAACACCTACAATAGTGTCCTTTCTGATCTTCTCTTTTTGTATTCTTACCCAAGCAGTTTCTTCAGAGCTACCATTTTCTGAAGCTTGGGTCCCTGTGGATATACACTTTCCTAATATACAGTGCAACACCTCCTCCCTTTTGTTAAATCTATTTCTGATAAATAAGTTGTAGCCTTCAAGTTTTGTATTACAATCTTGTGTATCATGCCGTCAAGTTTCAGTGATGCTTAGGACATCATATCTCTCTTCCTGTGTTAGTAGCTTCAATATTCCTTGTTGTTTCCCATGCTCTGACACATTTTAGTTTGTAATTGGTTTCTCTTGCCCCTCTATTTTCATTCAGAATTTGTTGTCTTTGTTTTTTATTTCCACTTCTAATAGTAGGGTTCTCAAAAGATTTCATTAGCTGCATACTTTTTCCTGACCATATATTTCCCATCCCATATTGTTCTACTGATAAGTGTGTTTTCTTGTATTCGTAAGATGCAACCCATCTCTAGCAAGGAGTCTATCATACAAATAATTCACTCCATGGTCAAGAAACCCGTAACATTGCTGACGACACCATCTACGTAGCCGAGTACAATCCTGTTCAATCACCTTGTTAAATGTCCATCCACTGAGAGGATGGATGAGAAGACGACCTCTAACCAGGCCCAGTGTGGTTATAAAAATGCAACTTGGATTTGCTCACCCTTTCTGGGCCAGCACTGATTCTCCGCTGCTGCTCCTCATGTATGTTATTGCCTGCTTTGCTGATGTCACATCAACAGTCAAAAAATGAACTCAGCCTCTTTGCCCAAGAGAATGACATGAGCCATTCAGAGCTGTTGAGCTCACTGATTGGCTGAGTGCTGTGATTGGCCTGAGTGCATGTGATGTCAGCAATGCAGACAATAGCTGACACCAGGAAAACTGAGTAATGCA
Source organism: Dendrobates tinctorius (assembly GCF_039654945.1). NCBI lineage: Eukaryota > Metazoa > Chordata > Amphibia > Anura > Dendrobatidae > Dendrobates > Dendrobates tinctorius. The sequence goes on from NW_027361679.1 coordinate 66,052,930, forward strand.
CAGATTATTTTTCTGTTTTTTTTTTAAAAACTGGTATGGGGACGCATGTTTTCTGAAAACTAGAAAACCCCTTGAAGCTTCATCTGTCATGTTTTTATCCATCCAGACATCTTATTTAAATTTTTCTTTAATATTACATAATCAAACTTGGTTTTTATTATCTTTCATAGTTTTGTGACATCAGCAAAGACTGACACTTTACTCTCAATCCTATCTATGAGGTCACTAAAAAGAATTGGTGCTAACAGAAACTTGCTGTACCCCACTGCTGACTTTATCCCATTTAAAGAATGGACAATTTACAACAACTTTGTTTCCTGTCCTGTAATAAGTTTTTTACCATGTGCATATAGTGTTCCCTAGTCTCTACCTTTGAAGCTTCAGTACAAAGCTATTGTGTGGTACAACATCAATCCATTTATAAAGTCAAGAATTATCACATTGGATTAATGGCCAATTTCCAGATTTGCACTTACCTCGTCATAGAAACCCTGCATCTTGATTAGGCATAACTTATCTTTCATGAATTCATGCTGATTTCAGTTATTGTATTATTCTCTGCAATATATTTCTGCAGGTCATCTATTCTTGAATATTTATGCCAATCTTTGGCATTGACATTGTTAATAAAGAGTCTAAGGCTAGTTTCACATTAGCGTTAGGAGGCGCAGCGCATGGCCGCAGTGTAGCTCCGCCCCCTGCCGCGCCCCCTCCGGTCAGCTCCTCCTATGGGCACATGACGCTGCATGCGACCTGCATACCCTATCCTTAGCATTGGGTACGCAGGCCATGCGCTGGTATGATTTTGATGGTGCATGCGCCCTTTTGACGGTGCGCCGAGCGCACCAAAATGCAACATGGATGGTGCGTTTGGCGCACATCGGAGCACCGTTAAAAGGGCGCATGCACCACCAAAATCATACCAGCGCATGGCCTGCGTACCCAATGCTAGTGATAGGGTACGCAGGTCGCATGCAGCGTAATGTGCCCATAGGAGGAGCTGACCGGAGGGGCACAGCAGGAGGCGGAGCTGCACAGCGGCCGTGCACTGCGCCTCCTAATGCTAGTGTGAAACTAGCCTAAGAAGATGAGACAGTCTGTAAATTACTGTGCTGAACTCCATTAATATCCATGGATGAATATTGTTTGGAATTGGTGCTATTGCAATATTTAATTTCCTCAGTTGAATCTGTACTTATTCTTAAGTTAGTTAATTTGGGTATTAAACCTTCATTACTTCCTTAATTCATTATATCGGGTGGTAAACCTTGATTACTGCCTTGCTGAATTATACCTTGCACGAGTAGTTGACATGGTCTAAATTTAAGAAGACTGCTATAATAAAAACAATCATCTAAAATATATTATATAATATATATATTGAAAATAACAATTAAATGTTATTAACCAATTTTGTAACACAGAGATTGGGATAGATTTGGTAAAATGCATCAAGTGAACAAAATACCCTTTACGCTTTAGTTTAAACAATATTTTAAATCTATGTCATCATTCAAACTTCTCGGGTGTCTGATTCTTCATATGGTTTATGTCAGAATTCTGATGTAAAGCACATTAAAATTACAGTAAAATTTTGCAATGTTTTGCATTTTTATTTCAAAGTAGGTCAAGCTGGGATTGGATGGTTGGAAACCTGTCCTGCAAATTCTTCAAAAATTACGCCACTAATTGACATGCTGTAACTCCCCTAAGAAGTCTTCTCCAGTTCCTGATTTGAGTAACATTTCCGGCAGAGTGGCATGCACCTGTTACTGAATTAGATGCATCTAACTCCAGTGTTCCTTTCATTAATACTGGCACAATGCTGTTCTTAATAAATTGGGCCCAGTGTGTTCTAAGACCTCTTTTTATATTACAGGCATGCACATGGTCTCTTATTCTATTTTTTAATTTCAGTTCAGCTGTCCAGTCCGGGGCAGGGGCATGCTAAGCTGGTCAGTGTTGTGATTGATGGCTCCGCCATCCAATCTGAGGGTGGGACATGCTGAGCTGTCAGTGTTGTGAGTGAAAGTCAATCAGGGCTGGGGGGTGTTGGATTTACTCTAGGTGCCTCCCTTCCTGGGCTATTACCTGGCTATTTTGCTGGATGTCTTATTCTCATTACTGCCTGTCATTGCCTTAGCTTTGTGGAATTCTGATCTCAGTCCGTGACCTGACTATGTCTTTGTCATTCCCCATTGTTTACAACGATCTCTCTGGTCAACTGACCCCAGACCTCTTTATTACCGTGCCTCACAGATTATATGTAAGTAGTGACTAGTATAACATTACGACTGGCCTTTTACTTTTTTCTCACCAGTATGGATCCAATTTGTACCCTTTGTGAACAAGTGGCTAATCCGACTCAGATGGTTCAGGTTCTGGTCAGGGAGCTTCAGTGAAGTAAAACAATTTCTGACAATTTTCTAACTAGTCTGCAGACTGGTGTAGGTCTCAGCAGAGAGCTTGTGATCATACTATTGGTGAGGAACCCTTCCTACAAAAAATAATTATTCAACAAATAACCTTTTAATGACAATTTTTGCAGGTAATTCTAGGTGCTATTCATATGTGCCAATTGATTATTGTTAGAAATGGACCTATTTGTTTTCCTAGATCTCAGGTTTCATAGTCACTTTTCCTCTTTAGCTTGTGTCATCACACAGACACTAGCTAGGAGCTGCCATTGTTTGTTGTCGTGGCACATGTTCAGTGTGCAGATGTTTGGCTTCACTTGAAAGAAAGAAACGATTTCTTTTTATATCAACGGAAAAGAAAATCAGTCATATTTCCAATGCATTCATTATGAAAAATATAATGCATCTATGCCATGCCGAGTTACATATCGCATGCTTTTTCTTTGTGAAAAGTTACCGTAATTGTTGTCTAATCTGCAGAGTAAGGACAGATCTACAATATTTTTTCACTTTTGATGATGACCACTATTTTGATAAGTTTAGGGTGCTAGTTATGAGCAACCTCTTTCTTTGAACTTCAAAAATGCCCTCACTGGTCTGCCAGTCTGTCAGTTCTGAGCCATAGGTGGGACTAATATTGTGGTCTCCTATGTACAACCTACCAAAAACCAAATACCAAAACATAATTAATTTATTTTTTCTACTTAGCTTTTATTATTTTTTTTTAAATGCTTTAATACTACAAGGGGGTGTTGAGGTGACAAAAATAACAGAGATCAGGAGACTGAACTCAAACTAATGTTTTCTTGACTTGGTGGACTACAAGATAGAATAACCCTTTAAAGGGAATCTGTCATCTACTTTTGGTGGACTATTTAAATGAGGTCGGTCCGGTCCGATGGGCGGTGTTTCCGATCTTTGCTGCCTCCCCATCCCTGGCCGCCGTCCGCAGTTTTTTCATGAATTGGTGTAAGTGTCTGCCATTTTTCGCGCGTGCGCTAAGCATTGGCACGCGCACACGCAGTATGCTTTGCCCAACTGCGGGCAAAGCCGAAAAGCCTGACTGCGCATGCATCGGTTAACTAGGCCCCGGAACACAGCAAAATACTTTTTAGAAAAGTAGCCAAATGGATGCCCTTGCAGTGGGTATGGAAAGTTTTCAGACCCCTTTAAATTTTTCACTCTTTGTTTCATTGCAGCCATTTGGTAAATTCAAAAAAGTTCATTTTGTTTCTCATTATGTACACTCTGCACCCCATCTTGACTGAAAAAAAACATAAATGTAGGAATTTTGGCTAATTTATTAAAAAAGAAAAACTGAAATATCACATGGTCATAAGTATTCAGACCCTTTGTTCAGACACTTATATTTAAGTCACATACTGTCCATTTTCTTGTGATCCTCCTTGAGATGGTTCTATGCCTTCATTTGAGTCCAGCTGTGTATAATTAAACTCACAGGACTTGATTTGTAAATGCACACACCTGTCTATAAAAAAAAAGAACTTTTTTGAATTTACCAAATAGCTGCAATGAAACAAAGAGTGAAAAATTTAAAGGGGTCTAAATAGTTTCAGTACCCATTGTAAATTCTTTAGGCTAGAGACTTGAACATGACTCAACAAATTGAGTGTGATTATGGTCAAGTCAGAGCATAAATTTCAAACTAACATTCAGGTGCTGTATAAAATCAGCTCTCCTCTCTCACAAAGAATAGAATATCCACAGATTTTCTCATTTCTTGAAATAAAACCTGAGACCGTACTGAACATCTTCTGTTCTGGCATGGACCCCAAACACTGACTTCACCTGGAAGTCCGTGTTACTATTCAGGTTCGGCTGCCCGGACACCGGGTGTTTGTCGCGCTGTCATGTGCATGACAGCATGTGTAAACACCGCTTCTGATCGATAGTGAAATCATCCTCGCCGGTCAGAGAGCCACAATTCCCTCTCTGTCAAAAGACAGCGCGAGCGCTCAGCTGTGATCGGAGGTATAAAGCTTACCTCCGGTCACTGGTGTCAACTGATGGGACTACTGCTCCCATCATCCGACACCTGCTACCGCTAATTACAGTGAGAGCGGATGGGAGTATTCATTAGCTGCTCCTTTGCTGTAAATAAATAATTCAATATAAAACAAGGGAACTGCTGCTCTCTGACCGGCAGGGATGATTTCACCGCCGATCAGAAGTGATGGTTGCCGCGCTCACCCACCTATCCACTCTCCCAATGTGCTGACTTCTCCTGTCTGTGCTCTCTTCTTTGACCTGTCTACCCCATGTGCTATCCCCCTTTTCTGCTGTCTCTCTACTTCCTGTGCTGCGTTCTCCCATCATGTGCTGTCCTGTTTGAACTGTATCCCCTCTGTGCTCTGTCTCTCTCACCCCTGTGCGCTTTCTCTCTCCACCATCTGCTGTCTTCTCCTCTCATGTCATCTCTTCTTTGAGCTGTGCTGGCAAGGGAGGAAGCAAAAGACAATGCTGACATTACAGCAGGAGATTGCAGAGGATACATTTTGTGAGGTAAAATATTGTTTAAAAACAGTCAGTGAAATATTTTACCTTACAAAATGAATCCTCTGTGATCCCCTGCTGTAATGTCAGTATTGTCTTTTGCTTCCTCCCCTGCCCATGATATTTGGTATGCACCATACACGGTCAGACATACACAATTTTTAAAGTGAACTTTCGTTCATGGGAAAACCCCTTTAATGTGACCGGCTTCTTCTGCCTGTAGACACATCACGCATCTGCCGCCGGCATCAGCCAAATGATTTGCTGCGCCTGCGCAGAATCCGCGCAGGCGCAGTAAATCAGACTGCCGTACGAAGTATACAGTGTGTGTGTGATGCGATGGAGTTCCGCTGGTGGTACTCTGCAAGAGGCTGGTACACCAGCAGTTTCCATATTGAGACACTCATCACTTCGCTGTCCCAATACGGCGGTCGGTGAACTTCCACCGCTTGGAATTCTGGGATCCGGACACATCTGGAAGCAACAGGATGTGAAGACATTACAAGTTAATTATATATACAGTGGGGCAAAAAAGTATTTAGTCAGTCAGCAATAGTGCAAGTTCCACCACTTAAAAAGATGAGAGGCGTCTGTAATTTACATCATAGGTAGACCTCAACTATGGGAGACAAACTGAGAAAAAAAAATCCAGAAAATCACATTGTCTGTTTTTTTTTCATTTTATTTGCATATTATGGTGGAAAATAAGTATTTGGTCAGAAACAAGCAATCAAGATTTCTGGCTCTCACAGACCTGTAACTTCTTCTTTAAGAGTCTCCTCTTTCCTCCACTCATTACCTGTAGTAATGGCACCTGTTTAAACTTGTTATCAGTATAAAAAGACACCTGTGCACACCCTCAGACAGTCTGACTCCAAACTCCACTATGGTGAAGACCAAAGAGCTGTCAAAGGACACCAGAAACAAAATTGTAGCCCTGCACCAGGCTGGGAAGACTGACTCTGCAATAGCCAACCAGCTTGGAGTGAAGAAATCAACTGTGGGAGCAATAATTAGAAAATGGAAGACATACAAGACCACTGATAATCTCCCTCGATCTGGTGCTCCACGCAAAATCCCACCCCGTGGGGTCAGAATGATCACAAGAATGGTGAGCAAAAATCCCAGAACCACGCGGGGGGACCTAGTGAATGAACTGCAGAGAGCTGGGACCAATGTAACAAGGCCTACCATAAGTAACACACTACGCCACCATGGACTCAGATCCTGCAGTGCCAGACGTGTCCCACTGCTTAAGCCTGTACATGTCCGGGCCCGTCTGAAGTTTGCTAGAGAGCATTTGGATGATCCAGAGGAGTTTTGGGAGAATGTCCTATGGTCTGATGAAACCAAACTGGAACTGTTTGGTAGAAACACAACTTGTCGTGTTTGGAGGAAAAAGAATACTGAGTTGCATCCATCAAACACCATACCTACTGTAAAGCATGGTGGTGGAAACATCATGCTTTGGGGCTGTTTCTCTGCAAAGGGGCCAGGACGACTGATCCGGGTACATGAAAGAATGAATGGGGCCATGTATCGTGAGATTTTGAGTGCAAACCTCCTTCCATCAGCAAGGGCATTGAAGATGAAACGTGGCTGGGTCTTTCAACATGACAATGATCCAAAGCACACCGCCAGGGCAACGAAGGAGTGGCTTCGTAAGAAGCATTTCAAGGTCCTGGAGTGGCCTAGCCAGTCTCCAGATCTCAACCCTATAGAAAACCTTTGGAGGGAGTTGAAAGTCCGTGTTGCCAAGCGAAAAGCCAAAAACATCACTGCTCTAGAGGAGATCTGCATGGAGGAATGGGCCAACATACCAACAACAGTGTGTGGCAACCTTGTGAAGACTTACAGAAAACGTTTGACCTCTGTCATTGCCAACAAAGGATATATCACAAAGTATTGAGATGAAATTTTGTTTCTGACCAAATACTTATTTTCCACCATAATATGCAAATAAAATGAAAAAAAAACAGACAATGTGATTTTCTGGATTTTTTTTTCTCAGTTTGTCTCCCATAGTTGAGGTCTACCTATGATGTAAATTACAGACGCCTCTCATCTTTTTAAGTGGTGGAACTTGCACTATTGCTGACTGACTAAATACTTTTTTGCCCCACTGTATATATATATATATTTGTGTATGTGCCATTTTCTTTGCACCACATAACCAATTGTACACAAACAAAGGCTTTTTAAATATACATCTCTGCGTTTAGGCTTTTTAATTGAGTTTTCATATTGGTTTTTGTTTCCTTCTGATGGGTCTATCCAATTATCAAGCAGATGTACATGTATCACTATGAAGGGTGATTCCCTTTAAGTACTCTGTGCCCAAAACTACATGTATAGTATTTGCTCGTTCTTTGCAATATTTGTTTAACCAAGTAAATATTAAGTAGATTATATATAACTTGGATTAGTACTATAAAAAACTGTTCTAGAAAAATAATTAGATATGTGTGTGTTTGATTATTGTGGTATTCGTTTTTCTAATAAAATAAAGTTGGTACATAGTCACTGTTCATATTCTAGAAGGAAGAGTTTGTTCTGATGACTAGAACGAAATGGCTATTGGTATCTGCCTTTAATACGTCAATTTTCACTTTTAAATTGGCAAAAACTATACTTCATTCTGTGGATCTCTGGGAGGAATAATACAATATTTTTAGTGCCCAATAAACAAACTGACTGTAACATTCCAAATGGTCTGAGATTTAGCTATACTATTTTCTGCATGTGAAGGTACGATGTGGGTACCACGATCAATAGCTTTTATGAACATTATCGTTTTATTATTAGAATAACATGTATTGCAGAACAAAGGAAGGGTTCATTACAATTTAGCAATAGTTTTACAGACTATTATGTGTTTCCCGTGTTGAGCCCCTGCGGCAGAGATTGATTGGGGAAGATGCGTTCTTGGAATACATAACATGTTTATTTTGAGGAAGAACATGTATTTCAGAGCTGGATACTATTCACTTTCTCTGTCTACATTACCTGTCAATTATGTTACATTTGATGGCCGTGAGATGCATTTTCCAGAAAGCTTAGATGTATTTCCTGCCTGAGGCTTACATTAAATTCTATTGTGGTCTGTTCTACTTCCTTTTTAAGCTCTTCGCCACTGAGAGATGTTTGCTGTTGGATCTAGGTTACATGCTTGTCAATAAATTTGTGCATTGTATATTTTTATAATATTCTGTTAAGATCACTCAGTAGGATATGAAGAAAATCTGAAGAAAATACCATAATAATTATAGCTTTAATATAAAGATTGTATACTCACAAAGTGTGCAATAAATTGAAGGTTCATATGTTACAAAGTCCACCATCACAATATGTTTTCTGATGATTTAGCATTAGTATGTATTACTATCCACTGCTGTAACATCTGGCCGCTGCGGATTGGACGCTGTGGCTGTACGCAGTGTCCAATCCGCAGCAAATACTGAACATGGAAACACCCTGAGAGGGCTTTTTTTTCATCCTCTCAGCTGACATTTTTACTTATTCCATTTTGGAGTAGAAACAATGTTTTGCTTGCCTGTTATTACACTGTTGTGGCAGCCAAAAAACCATAATCTAGGCCTTCTGATTTTTTTTCTCCTACCATTTACCGATCAGATTAATTTACTTTATGTTTTGATCTGACTTTTACAAACGCCAGCGATACAAATTGTGTATTTCTTTTCTTTTAAATTGTTTTATTTTTAATGGGGAAAAAGGAGGGTGATTTAGGGAGTGTTTCCACGGACAGGAACCGCTGCTTTTGACGCTGCGTACAGCTGCAGCGTCAAACCCACAGCGTCCAGATGTTACAGCATAGTGGAGGGGATTTCATTAACTCCCATCTCCACTATGCGTTAAAACACACAGGCTGCAGACCCACATAAATGGACATACGCAGAACGCAGCAAGTCTGTTTACGATGCGGCAACGCTCCGTCGCCGCAGCATAAATTTCCCACAGACTATCATTAGATGCGGTAAAACCGCATCTAATGATTAGTTACATGCGTAGTAACTGCGTAAACGCAGCTTACTATGCATGTCTAGTAATTTACATAGTGTCTTACCTGCCCCCGGCGGGAAGTCCGCGTCCACTGCAGTTCTCGCGATAACTTGGCTTAGCGCAAGAACTGCCGTGTTATCGCGAGGACTGCCGTGTACGTGACTGGGGGGTTATCTATCTGTCTCTCTGTGTGTCTATCTATCTACTGTATCTATCTAATGGTGTGTGGGTTGGGCAAATGTTAAAGAGGAGGTTGGACCAGAAATGACATCAGAAATCTTTTTCTTTTTTGTTAAATTATATATATTTATTTAGTTTACAAAAAATGCATACAAATCCGCATGTAAAAATGCAACAAAAATGCAGGTGACCTGCCAGTGACCTGAGGTGCAGATTTGGTTCATATTTTACCTGCGTCAAATCCTGAGAAAATCCTGATGCAATCCTGACCTTGGAATCATACCCTTAAAATTTTGTGTTTTTTATTTTTTTTTCATATTTTTAAAAGCATTTTCTTTTCTTTTTACTGTATTTAAAAGTTTCCTCAGGAGACTTCAAGCTACAATGACTTGTGCTATACATAGCAGTGCATCAGCACTGCTATGTATAGACAAAATCACAATCTCCTATGAACACCCCCTAAACTCTGGCTTTCAAAGGACTATCGTAAGGACAGACACAGGGGTCTTCAGTAGACCCCCGGCTGTTGTGACAACCTGCAACCCTGTCATAGGAGCACTGATGGACACGTGGAATGACGCTTTTCCTGCCGGCTCATTTTAAATGCTGTCAGAGGTTCATGATGGCTGAATAAATCAGCTGTCATGTGCCAAGAAAAATGCGGACTCGGCTTGTGAGTCCGCATCAAAGTTAGTGAACCAGCATGTAACGTACCAGTATTGCATATGTCGGTAAGTGGTTAATGAATTTGATGCATGTCACCATGAAAATGCAGTCCAATCTCCAGACCTCAATTTACAGAGCAGGAGGAGCTGAGTAAACTGATATTTATTTACAAGCGCTTCTCTCTAAATTAGAATATCATCAAAAAGTTAATTTATTTCAGTTCTTCAATACATAAAGTGAAACTCATATATTATATAGAGTCATTACAGGGTGATCTATTTCAAGTCTTTATTTATGTTAATGTTGATGATTATGGCTTACAGACAATGCTTCTGTATGACCTTTCACATTTACTGATTAACAGCTTTCTGTCTACAATATACACAATAAGACGCCAATCACTGGAGGGGTGGCATTACACAGAGCTCTTGAATATGGAGGACTACATGGCAGTAGGTTTAATAGTCCTCTAGTGATAATGTCCTGCTGTTAAAACATGATTTTACAGCACAGTAAGTGATCCATCGATCAAATCAGGTTCTTTATCTCCACAATATGCTGCTCACAGGATATGTGGCAAAAGTATGGGAACAGATAATGACCTCAAGGAAAAAAAAAGGCTTGTTGTTCTAGCGTCTGGTAAAAGAGTTCTTTCTTTATTTTAAGTCCATTAGAAACTTACAAAAATTAACATGGTTGCATAAAGAAAAAACTATTTTACCAGACACTGGAACAACAAGCCCTTTTTTTCCTTGAGCACATTATCTGGTGTGGATCCACCTGGTTCCGTGCAAGCTGGACTTCAAGTACTAGGTGAACTGAATGTATGAATGTGGCCTTAAATGAATGCTGCATTCCCTGCCTGGGCTTTTATGCAGAAATGATAGTTCTTCCTGATTGGCTGCGCTATACCATGTGATGTGACAGCTCCACGGCATTATGGTGAAGCCCTTATAGGTGCGCCTAAGGTCATGTCAGCCTTATATGGCTGATTTAATCTTATGCAATGTGTAAAATTATTCTAATTCACTGAGATCTGATTTGCATTGAATCTAGTCAATCATCTCCACCTGTGTTTTATTTGAGTCTTATTCTCCTTTTAATTTACACCTTTTTAAAAGTCTATTTTATTTGTGTTCACCTGTTTTTTATGATTGTCATTGTGGTAAGGGTTTGGGATTTTCAGATGATTTCAGCTGATACATCAATTGCAGATTTTTAGAAGTTGCAAATTTTTTGGGCGCAAATGTACTTCTTTTCCCACCCACCCATTTCCTCCCGCAGTCAGTTTATATCCTCCTGAATTTTCTTGCTACATTTTTGTGACATTTTAAGCAGACAATTGGAATTTTGTGTGCTAAAATGTTGCAAAACATGTAAACGCCTACAGATATGTCAAAGGTTGTGTCCATCCCTTTGATGTAGACTCCAGCAGTAAGCCTGAATATTTCCCAGGATAGGATAGCTGATATGATCAGCTGTTATGTGCCTCTAACAGCTGCAGGTGGAATCACGATCCACCTATGACTGTTAGCTTGTTAAATGCTGCTACAAATCAATGACAGTGTCTTGTAACGTGAGTGTGCTAGAAGCGCGTCATAAGACCTGTCCGTCAGCGCCACTGACACATGATCGCTGGGCACCAATGTGTTGGCATGACAGCCATGGTCCTAGGAGATGCCTTGTTTAGGACAAGCGATTGGAAGAGTGCAGTTTCAAGTCTCTTAAGGTGACTATTGAAGTAAGTAAAAAGTAAAAAATGTTTTAGAAAATATTAAAAAATATACCCCCCCTTTTTCCCCATTCAAAATAAAACTTTAAAAAATAATAAAAAAAAACACACATCTGCATTCAGAAATGTCTGATCTATCAAAACATAAAGTAAATTAATCCGATTGGTAAACGGCGTAGCAAGCGAATAAATCAAAACTGCAGAATTCCTTTTTTTCGGTCGCATTAAATGCAAAACGAGATGATGAAAACATTGTATCTACCCCAGAATGATGGAGACTCTACGGTATCTATGTACACACACTTACCTGAAGAATCGTAATGCCAGGTCAGTTTTCACATTTATTTAGTGAATAAGGTTAAAAAAAAAAACCTATTGTGGAATTGCACTTTTTTACAATTTCACCGCACTTGGATTTTTTTTTACAGTTGTCTAGCACACGACATAGTAAAACCAATGGTGTATTTCAACAGTGCAACTCACCTCACAAAAGACAAGCTCTCATATGGCCATATTGAAGGAAAAATAAAAAAGTTATGGCTCTGGGAAGAAGGGGAGGTCATGAAGATGTTAAGTGCAAAAATGTATTTTGGCACATAAAATGTCAGCAAATACCATGAGATAAAAAAAGACAAAATTACTTAAAAAGAAAAATAAATTATGAATCTCACCCATTGTATTTCAAATTCTCTTGATCCTACTGGGTTCTGTTGGAACAACCAGGGCTAAAAGTAGCACAGTATTGAAATAATCTTAATAATAATAACGTCCTGTAGATGTGTTATCCATGCAACTTCTTAATAGATGATGATGTAAAAAGAAATAAAGACGTGTTATTTTTATGATTTACAACTTGTAATGAATATTGGACTTAGAAATAGAAAATCAACATGGAAGTGCTAGAGTTATACATGTATGATAGAATAAAAGACTCGCCTCAGCACTCAATGTATACAGGGAGCATTGATGGCAAGTTTTAGTGGCAATCTTCCATAACAGGACAGTTAGTGTTATTTAATGCTCTTCACAATTATTACATTATTCACTAGATATTACGGTACTCTTTTCTCGTTGAATGTGTAATAAGCATCTATAATAATGGCACATAATCAATGTTCTTCTGGCACCGCTGACATATCTCTCTAGTCCAAGGGTGCATTCTTCATTCTCTAGCTGGTTTGTGTTCGTTCCCTGCGGTAACAGCCAGTTTTAAAGCAAGTGGCAATGCATCACCATTCTCATAGACCCCGATAAAGAGGGAAAATAAAACTTAAACGTGTTTCATTTTTATGGGAACATTTTTTTAAGCTGAGTTTTAGTAGCACTTAGCACATACAGGAGGATATTTAGTTGCTTGCTTCATCTGCAAACCATTTATCTCTTTTATTGTCAGGATGCATATATATTATATCGGTTCAGAGCCACTTGGAAATTGTTGCAGTATTTACATAGGGCGATGCACAGATAAGTTTGTTGTGATATTGCTCAGATTGAAACAAAATATATATCTGAAAGGAAAAATAATTGTTTGCAGTTATGCTATACAACATTTGGTTTAATTCCTCGTGAAGATTTAGAGAAAGGTTTGCAGAAAGGAGACAAAGGCGAAAAGGAAAAGGAGGACCCTTATTTTTGCTGCGATTATTGTTAATTTACAGGGATATTTTTGCTTTCTGGAAATAAAGGTTGTGTGTTAGAAAATGAAAAATTATATATTTAACCACATACTTTCTATTTCAAAATGTTATCCCTATCTGAGCTATTCATGGCTCTGATGAAAATATCTGTGTCTTTGCAATAACTCTGAAGGTTGGAAGTCCTGAGTAGGGATGAGCAGACCCGTCGAAGTTCGGGTTCTGGTACGTGACCGAACTTTAGTCCAAAGTTCGGTTTGGGCACCATAACTGTACCCAAACCTGAACTCTCTCTCTCTTTCTCCTCCCCCGATTCCCGTAAATCCAGGAGTCCATGTTTGGAGTTCAGCACCAGGCAATGGGAGTCCGATAGGAACTTCGAACTTTGGGTTTGCTCATCTCTAGCCCTGAGATGTCTGAACACGCTGTAAAGTTTTCATAATTCACATAGAAGTAAAGGGAAGCATAGCAACGTAACTTCTATTTTCACTCCAATTATTGAATGCAGGAATTATAAAAATTGCGAGAATTTGGTATAAAAAAGAATATTGGAATGATACAAAGAATAACGCACAGTATTAGGTGAAATTGTACAGTATTACCCCTTTAAAACGTTTTCTCAGTTGCATCTCAATACATATTAAGCTATGATTTCATGTGATGGCGAAAAATAGCAATGCATGCCACAATGGAGTGACCAACACTAACGTGAACTGCTTTTATGTGCTTCTACTATTAAAAAAGAAAGATTTATTTAAAAATGAAAACTACATCAATATACTCAGTTTCAGGTATAAAATAGCATGTGAATGAAAAAAAGTACAATGAAAAAGTAATTTCATGAAATGATAAAAACACATATATTAACGCAAGCACATTTTATTTTCTGCAGATCTTAAAGAAGTCATGCACAGAAATTTTGTATGTGGATCCATCATCCGTCTGTGTTGGCGGTAAGTAAATTAATGTTTATATTACGATTTCCCGACTGCAGGGTGTACTATCTTGCTTTGACTTCAGTCGTCTTGCTTTTTTTAGTATTTGCTTGCGCCACATAAAGTATAACTTTCTTTTCTGGCTATTCTGTCTTACAGCCAGATAAATATTCATGTGCAAATATTTTATGGAAAGTAAGTTTATCTGAAAAAATAAAATACTTTAAAAGTGTTTGACGATAACTACCTTAAATGTATTCAAAGCAAAAATGTTACCTGTCCATTTATTTTTCGATATTACTTCACCATTCTTTTATTTTGCTATGCCCTACAGATACAAGGTTTACTATTCTTAAAGTTTATTGTAGTTTATTGATAGATCAGCAGTTGACAACAATGTAATCCGGAGTCTAGGCTTGAGAAAAAAAATGAAACATTTCTACGTTACATGTTCATAAAAAAAGACACTGCAATGCAAGGCATAAAAATGATCAAAAGTGCATTAAAAAGCAAAACAGCTGGGAAGGTGGCAAGAGCAAAGTTAGCTCTATAGTGAGCCATAAACATTCTTCTCTGCGCTTTCACAAAATTATAGGGCTGGAGCACCATAGCTTGAACTTCTAAACAATAATATCTTGTGTATTATTCCTTTAATTTGTGAATTGTAAATGTAAGGCCACGTTTCTACAATGAGTATGTGGTACACTTTCGATGTTACAGATTTTATGCAGCATTTCTGCACCTAATAGGTAGATTAGATTACTTGCATGCATTTTTTACATGCCTTTTTATGACCTTTTTGCAATTTCTGTCTCTTTTTTTATGTCAAATTTTAAATTACCGTATATACTCGTGTATAAGCCGAGTTTTTCAGCACTTTTTTGTGATGAAAACACCCCCCCTCAGTTTATACGCGAGTAAATTGTCCCACAAAGCTGTCGGGGGAGGGAGAGCGACGGAGCAGCGGGTCACAGTGGCAGGAGCCGGCGGCTGTGGCTAAAGCCTGTGCTGCTGTTAAAGAGAAATGAAAATTCATTTCTTATAGCGTGCACAGTTACAACCGCAACCGCCGGCTTCCAGCACACATCCTACATACCCTCCTACACGCCTTCGCTGCATCACCTTCATTTCAGTGCCAGTCGCACTTCCTGCAGAGTGATCAAGTGGCTCCACTTTTTAAGGTAATGAATGTTCATGCCTCTCCACTCCCATAGGCATGGAATGAATATTCATTACCTTAATGAGCGGAGCCAGGTGATCGCCCTACAGGAAGTGCTGCTGGTGCCGGAACAACCGAGATGCTGTGAGGGTGCGCAGGAAGGTATGTAGGATGTGTTTTTTTAAATGGGAACCATGCATACAAGGATAGGGGATAAGGATCCATGCATACAAGGACAGCAAAATGGGAGCCATGCATACAAGGACAGGGACCGGGGAGCTATGCATACAAGGACAGGGCCCTTGGAGCTATGCATACGAGTACAAGGATAGGGGAGCCATGCATACCAGGATAGGGATGAGGGGATAATGCATACCCGGCTTATACTTGACTAAATAAGTTTGCCCAGTTTTTCATGGCAAAACTAGGTGCCTCGGCTTATATTTGGGTTAGCTTATACTTGAGTATATACGGTAAGCTGCTTTGTTCTTCACACTTCCTGATATTTGGCTTTGACCAAACATTATTAATATAGTTATGTGTGGATGACAAATGTAGAGAATTTGACATGTTGATTTCAAAATCGCACCTCAGGTCAATTTACACAGGGAAAAAAGTTCAAGGAGCAAGAGATTTCTATGAATCCCATCCACTTTGCCGGAATTGTAAGACGCTGTATTTTTTTTGCACAACTTAAAATTCTCATCAAAAACTCATTGTGGGAACTTAAAGTTGTTTTCTAAGTGCATTTTAATCAATAGATATTGGAATAAAAATAAGTTCTACAATTAGATGTGTTAAAAAATGCTCCTCTGCTCAGATAATCTTATAAATGTGCCCCTTCTATGTACTGTGTAATGGCTGCATCAGTCCTTGCATATTGCTATTTTATGTTAATCTTTTATTACACATACCATATTTTCCGGCGTATAAGACGACTTTTTAACCCCTAAAAAGTCGAGGGTCGTCTTATACGCCGGGTATCGGCACCGCTGCCACAGGGAGGTAATAGTGAAAATTCATTTAAACCTTCCCAGTGAGGCACCCCTTCACCTCGTCATCGGGACCACTCCTCCACACCGCCCTATAAAACAACACCTGGCGTATATGAAGACCCCCGACTTTTAAGAAGATTTTATATTTTAACTGGAAAAGTTGGGGGGTCGTCTTATACGCCCAGTCGTCTTATAAGCCGGAAAATACGGTACTTTCTATTAAAAAAAATCCCTCATCATTAAGACCCTTTCAGGCCTGGTCTTTAAAAGGGTGGTCCATAAGCAAATAATTTTTTCCCTAATACCCTATATATTTAATCCCATAATCTAAGCTATTTTCTAATATAATCGTTTTAAAAATTCCCTACTGTTCCCTAACTACACTCCTGTGTTTTTTTTTTACCTATTTACTGTCTAATGATTATTCTTTTAAGAATCTCAGTTCATGCAGGGGGCAGAGGCTGCAGTCACTGTCACTGCTCCTCCCTGAGTGACGCTCGTTTCATGGGCTGGTCCCTGCGCTGTCCCCACTAAGTGACTCCCTTGTGCAGTGTCTCCCCTCATGCGGAGCCTTCCCCAGTGCCCAGTGCAATGAGCGCAACATCCGGTCTGTTGTTGGTTTAGATGAATAGTAATAGGCCAGCAGCAGAGCGGGGTGGGGCATTGACAGTAACCGCAGCCTCTGCCAGCATGCACTGGGATACTCAAACAAATCGTCATCAGACAGTAAATAAGAAAAATACAAAAGCAGTTAGATGGTATCGTTAGGGAACGGTAGGGAGTGTTAAAGCAACCATATTAAAAAGTAACCTAGATTATGGGACTAAATAGACAGGGAGTTAGGAGAAAATTGCCTTGCCTTCGGACCACTGCTTTGAGGAGTTAATGCAGTCTGTTTGTTCTATTGTTGTATAAAGCAACATTAATATTATAAAAATATAAAATCAACATTTATTACTTCTTTATGCATATTTTTCAGAAAAATTTCAAGTTGTCCTGAGAGGGAATGGATTTTTATTTGGCAAAAATATAGAGAATGTTGCCTGCACCTATCACCTCAACAACACAATAATCCGTAAGTATTTTGAGAAGAGTGCAATGTATCACAAAGAAGACAAATGCCTGTAGTTTACTTAGCAAAATCCTGATGACAGGTTTGCTTTAAGGTCAGTACCTTTCAGCCCTATATATAGCATTATAATATGCTGTATATAGGCCCCCTATCTGGCCTGCAAGACAAGAAAAAGAGCTTTTATTATACTCACCTAAGGGGCAGACGGGTCTAATGTTCGTCTCTGGTCTTGATCCAGCGCCTCCTCTCTTCTTGCGATCGCCATCCTCCTTCTTACTTCGTGTGGATGACATGTCCTACATCATCCACACAGTGTCAACATCATTGCACTCCTGTGCAGGGGCACATTTCTATGCCATGTCGAGAGCAGAGCAAATTAGTGCAGTGCACATGTGCAGGAAAAGGCCAAAGAGCCCCGGCACATGCATACTGCAGTACTTTACTCTGCCTTACTCAGGGCAGAAAAGAACGAGCACGATGGAGCATTGTCTTGCATAAAAATCGTAGTTTTCTTGAAAGATGCAGACTTATTTCTTGCACTACTACTTGAAGAAAGTGTCAGGCCAATCTATCCATCTTGTCTCTCATTATTCTGGCATTTGGCAAATAATAATAATTACGATAATCCTAATTTACATAAAATGGGAAAGGTTTCATTTAGTTTCATGTCAGATATTGAGATAAACATGCATATGTTTCTTTTTATATAGTGTATGTAAACTTCAATTGGAGACATATTAAAATGCAAAGCAGTGTTTCAATAAGTCTAAAACCTATGTTTTCTTGTCTTTACCATTAAGGCTGGTTTCACATTAGCGCTTTTTAAGCGCACGCACGGCCGGGGGTAGCTCCGCCCCCGAGCCGGCTCTCTGCCCGGCGTGCCCGCCCATTGCTTGTAGCGCCGCCTCCTAGCGCACAGCGGCGCCTGCGATCGGCGCACCCTATCTTTAGCATAGGGTGCGCAGATCGTGCGCAGGCCGTGCGCTAGTTGCGCTTTGACCTGCGCTGCGCACTTTTGACGGTGCGCCGTGCGCGCCAAAATCCGAAAAGTTTGATTTTGGCGCGCACGGCGCACCGTCAAAAGTGCGCAGCACAGGTCAAAGCGCAACTAGCGCACGGCCTGCGCACGATCTGCGCACCCTATGCTAAAGATAGGGTGCGCCGATCACAGGCGCCGCTGTGCGCTAGGAGGCGGCGCTACAAGCAAGGGGCGGGCACGCCGGGCAGAGAGCCGGCTCGGGGGCGGAGCTACCCCCGGCCGTGCGTGCGCTTAAAAAGCGCTAATGTGAAACCACCCTTACAGCTAGGTGAGAAAAGAAGAAAAAAATTGCTTCCTTGTAAGAAAAAAATGGGGCATATATATCAAAATACAGAAACACATAGTTTGAAATATGGAACATGCTTGCATACATTTTTACTTATATTTCCTACATATACATCTGCAGACATACACATGTGAACCTAGTATAATGTTATTCTAACTCGATTTATGGAAAATGGATAAAAAGAGTACATTGGTGATAATGCTGTGTCTGTAGGTTTGTGCATTGTAATTGCTTTTGTTGTCTACTTCCTTTAGCTATTAATCTGGTTTTGATTTTAGAATTAATATTTCCAAATGTTTTTTTTTTTTTTAAAGATGAAAAACCCCTTGAAGTAAAAGCACAATACATGCTCTGCCCGGTGACTGAGCTTCATGAAGATGGACAGTAAGTAACTTCTTTATTCTTAAAAGTTTCACTTCTTAATTATGTGTAACATCTGTAATTCCCAAAGAAAGTGATATGGAGCACAAACTGAAGCAAGTTCTGCAGTCTCCATTCTTGTTAGAGGTTAGAAGTTAGTGAAACACCGTATTTAAGCCATATGCTCAGGAGGTGTATGCCTGATAGTGGCCACAGTCAGAATGGATGTTTAGGCATAATTAATGGTTGAATCTTTTCATATTCAAATTTGCCAGGTATGTGACTTTTTTTATAAAAATATAATTTGCAGGAAAATGAGTCCCTGCCAATTGCCGAGTAAATACATGTAGTACCCTGAGGTCTCCTAAGATCACATACAACTCCTTTTAAGATCTTTAACACAAATCAGTAGTAATGTCAGAGTTACCTCACCATAGAGACGGATGATAAGCCAGCCCATTTAGTAACGTGGCACATTGACAACCTTTTCATCCCCCCTCTCTCACCATTGACCAAAGTCATTGACCTAGTGGGAACCCTGCCTCATCAGGCTGCGCACCTTCTGATCGAGCAGCTGTTTGAGGATGGGGCCCTTCTCCCCCTACCAGAGTTACGTAAATTACCAGGGTTATCAGGCCTCACTTTCTTACAACATGGAAAACTTTCCCACCTACTTCGCCATCAAAACTACTCGTTCGATCTTGACAGACCCTTAATGTCTTACGAAATCTTATGTGCCACAACAAAGGCACCAGTCAGAGTTCTCTCCACAATCTATCTATCTCTACTTAAGAATGATGTACCTCTAAAACGGGCATACATAGCACACTGGGAGAGGGACTTGGGTACCTCCTTTTCTAACTTACAAATTAATCATATTTATAGGAACTCCCATGGCCCTTCACAGTGTGTACAAATTCAGGAAAAGTCATTCAAAATTATTACCAAATGGTATATTATGCCCAACCAAATTCGCAGATGGCAACATACTGCAGAGACAAATTGTAGAGATGTGGAGAAAACGATGGCAGCTATAAACACATATGGTGGTCTTGTTTGGCACTTCAACCCTTTTGGAAAGTAGTATCCACAACCATTTGCAAAGTACTGGGCAAACGGGCCATTTTGAATCCAGAAAATGTTTTATTAAATTTTCCACTCTGGCAGAAAGATAAAGAAGCAAACAAACTGGCTCAATTCATCCTGGCAGCCGGGAAATCTTTAATCCCTATAAACTGGAATACCGCAGTCACACCCACTACACAGCAACTTTATTCAAAAATTGATCACATTTTTTACGTAGAAGAACTAGCAGCAAGAGTAAATCATAGTTCGGCTAAATTTAATAATATTTGGAGAGATTGGTCCCAATGTAGGACACAAACATTCTTTCACTCAGTAATTACACTGTTATTTTCTATCACACACATATCCAAAGGTGCTACCCCCATTCCCAATTCCCTTCTTCACCACTTGCCCACCTGCCCCTTTGATCCCACCCCATCTTCCCTTTCCTAGTCTCTTGTTGTCTCCTCGTCAACAAAAATTGAAATATGCAACTGTCTGTTATTCTTTTGCTTGCAGTGTTTGAAAATCTGACATACAAAATAACTTTTGCTGTCTCTTTTGAATATTTGTGCTACTGTTTTTAGTACTGAATTGATTGTGTTCTCAACCACTGTGTGCTACTTGCAAATTTTTCAATAAAAAGAACGTTGAAAGACAACCTTTTCATATTTTTTTAAAATAAAAAACTGTGCAAACGTTTTACCTCTTAAGGTCCCATTACATTTAGCGATGCACCAGTGATCCCGACAACGACACGGCCCGGTCAGGATCACTGTTGCATCGCTAAATGGTCGCTAGTGAGCTGCCAAACAGGCAGATCTCACCAGCTATGCAGCAGCGGTCGACGGTCCTCACTTAACTGTCACACGCAGCAAGGGTGACATCTTCCGCCCGTGCCCATGGAGTCGCTCGTCAGCACCAGCAGGAAGCCGACGGCGAGAAATGGACCATCCCGTTCTCACGCAATCAGTGATATCCAGCGGGGAGCCTGGTCAGAGTTAAGTGTCACATGTAGCGAGATCGCTACCGATATCACTGTTGCATCACAAAATCGGTGACGCTTTAGCGATATCGCTAGCGATCTCGTTATGTGTGAAGGGGGCTTTAGTCATTTGTAATCAGGCAGACAGTTGTTTGCAGAGCTAGAACTCAGTCTGATGATGTTGCTTTCAGAGGTAACAACATCCTGCTGTGACTGAGATGAGTAATAGCTTATATTTGTTTTCCAGAAGCAAAGGAGAACAATTGTGGCTTATTTTTGGTAATACTGCTACCGGGACGTTTGGTGTTGGGAGTGTGCTTCTGTTAGTAGCTCCCACATTCTTAGCCATGATATGTTTTTAGTTCTTGTTTTTTTTACACAATTCCATTCATTGCCATTTTTACATTTTCTTTTGTCAACAATAGAATTTATTTTTTATAGTATTTTCAACCCCAGTTATTCAACAAATGCACAAAAGGACATAATAAGAAATTCTAGATTAGTAAATACATGTACAAAATATGACAGCAGGCTACCGTATAAATGGCATCTATGGTAGTTAAATTTGACAAGTAAAACAGATGTACAAAAAAAATGCAGTTAAATGTATACATTTTTTTCTAACTTTTTTTTTAAATTTACCAAAAATGACGTGATAAGAAATGATGGGTAGGTACATATCTAAAAAGACAACTCCAGCAAAATTGAGCTGTATTGTGGCATGTACAGGTGTAATTTTGACTAGTAAAGCAAATGTGCAAAAAATATTGCTTGTAACATGAACACTTTGTGATATAGTCACAATTTAATGACTGGATTTTGTGAAATTTTATTTTGTGTTTTTTTTAAACAATAATTCCACTTTCACAAAAGCAAGTATTGCACAAAAAAGCAAATTCTCATTATAGCCACTTATGATAAGCAAATTCATTTTCTGTGACTGACTTTGATTTCAGATTTTTTTTGTAAAAAATATTGTCATGTATAGCTTCTGCATTCTAATGCATTATGAATGAAGAATTTTTGTTTAATTATAATTCAAATGCAGCAGGACAGATTCCAGCTACATCATATCACTGATCAATCATACCGAGTCTGTCACTGCTGCTGCTAACATGTTTCTTATTTTTCTACTCTTATCAATTAAATCTCTGCATTATTCTGACTACTACACTCATCGTCTTCACTGCTGCAATTGTACAACTACTGTCTAAAGTATTTGTCCAATGTGTTAAGGATTTTTCTTCCTAACTATATTGCTAAGCTGTGAGCCCTGATGTCCTCTCACTATTCTAAATGGGAGAAAAAGTCAATGCATGAACATAGCATACTCCTGATGAAGAAAAATATCAAGATACTTTATTAAGGACAGACAAAAACACCCAATATGATTAAAAACATTTAAAAACAATTTGAAACAACACAATCACATCCCTGGAATAAATAGTCTATATATGAATCAGTATGAACCGTGACACAGATGAACAAACTCATGAACATACCATAGGGGTCTATATACAGACTTGTATATAAATGGGACCTTTCCTGCTAGGGCGACTCAGACAATAGAAACAACCAATACAAGGTATGCAGTATACACAATATCAGTAAAAATAGGTGGGCGTCCCCAAGAATGGTGATAAACTGCATGCAAAATGTTAGGCCTAATATGAAAAATCATAAGCAGTTGGGGAAAAAAGACTGCTGGAATGTGAAGGAGTGTATACAATATATATGCATGTAATGTGGTAACCAAGAAGAGATAAATATGATGGTAGACAGACCAAGTTATAATAGCCTATTAGTGGGGCTAAAACCTCTCACCTCTCCCTGGTTCCGGGACTGCTTCCTTCTTCTCATGGACATTTCTGACATCTTTGGCTTGACTCCCTGCCTGCTCTTTTTTGGTGATATATGCTGATTCTCAATAGCCCACACTGGTGCTCTTGCAGTACCTATTACCCATTTATTTTGTTTTAGCATCAAGAATGGTGGTATGTTTGCATCAAGAATTTGTTGAAATATCATTGAATCCATTCTTTCCTCTACCCATGAAATGTTCTTTGTGCTATTGACTATAACACAACCCCAAAGCATAATTAATCCACCCTCTTGCTTAAGGGTTGGCAAGATGTTCTTGTCCTGAAATTCTGTGCATTTTTCTCCACACATACCTTTGATCACTGTGGTCAAGGGGTTTTGTTTTAATCTCATCAGTCCATAGGACTTGCTTCCAGAATGCATTAGGCTTGTTTAGATGTTTTTTCGCATACTTATGAATTTTATGGTGAGGACGTAGGAGTGGTTTTCTTCTAGTGACTCTTCCATGAAGGTCATATTTATGCATGTGTCTTTCAAAGTAGCACAAAGTACCTCAGCTTCAAAGTCTACTAAATCTTTCTGAAGGACTTTTGTAGTCAAGCGGGAGTTCTGATTTGCCTTTCTATCCTTTGAGCAGCTCTCACAGAAATTTTTCTTGGTCTTCCAGATATTATCTTGACCTCTGCTGTTCCTGTTAAATGTAATTTCTTATTTACTTTTTGAACTGATGAAAGGTCAACTTGAAAAACACTTTGCTATGTTCTTATAGCCTTTTCCTGCTTTGTGCACCTTCAGCATTTTCATTTTCAGAGTGCTAGGCGAGTGCTTAAAAGAAGGCATGGCTGCAGTTTTTTGGCACAAGGTTTGAGTAGGCTGAATTTTTATAAAGCTAGGAAATTTGCATCACGTGGCCTTTCCTAACGATGATAGTAAACTAGCCATAACCCTAACAGACTAATTAAGATCTGAAGCCTTGGTCAAAGTTATTTGGTCACACAAATTTCCAAGGGTAACCAAACTTTTGCATCAGCCCATTTTCCTTTTTGTAATTTTTAAAATGTAAAAAATTGCACAATATTTTTGTTTGCCTGAAATAAAAAATGAAATATGTAATATTTTACTTAAGACCTTTTAGAGATCATTTCACCTTCAACTTGCTTATCTAAGTTCACAATAACAGTAATTTTGCCCAGGGGTGCCAAAACTTTTACATGCCCCTGTAGAAAACTACGTTGCCGAATTTTTGTTCATGGAAAATACAATTTTTGCCTATCAGAGAAGTGGAGCTAATAGGTCACCTTAAGAAAACTGGATGGAAATAGGGGTATTAATGTTTGGAGTTTCCCTTAATCAGTATTTCTTACATTTTCACTGGGATCATTCAACACATCAGACAAAAACATAATACTGTATGAATATCATAGTTTACTGCTGTAAACAACCCCATGATTTATCACTAGTGTTAAAAATGTTGCTGGGTAGATAAAAATATGCTGTCCAAAAAGGAACCTCTTGATTTATTCTTCTTTGAGTTTTTATTTGCTCTACTATTTAGGCTTTATTCTTCCCCTTTAGAATGTGAACAATTTGTCTTTTTGCATTTTCATTTTTTCTTACCTGTCTTCAAAGTGCCATAAGTTCTTTATTTTTAAATTAATATATCTGTATGATAAATTGTTTTTTTGAGACAAGATTTAAATTTGATTGCCACAATTCTCTTTACCGTACAATGAACTGAAAAGTGGAGACCAAATCCTAACTGCGTCGAAATGTTGAAAAAAAATCTGCCATTGGTTTTTGTGTTTAGTTTTTCCAGCATTCATTGTGCAATATAATTTACTTTTAGTATTAATTATCCTTAGTGCACTGATGATAACATGTGAAGTGATAAGATAATGTGCAATAATAAAACATGAATACTGGTACCTAATATATATGTACAAATTTAATTGTGAATTGAAAGTGTGCTGCGATGGGCGTGAATGTTTGCATTTTAATAATGTGGTTTTAATTTTGGATCCAATCTTGCACAAAATTCTTCCTGTATGTCCCAACTCGACACTCAAAAATCTGAAAGGACTTACTAGTCCATAGCCAGTATGAGGGCCCTAAAACTGCTAACATTGTGAACCTAAATATGGGATTTTACCCTTGCGGCATCATGAGTGCCAGTCATATGCTTTGACTGACAGTCTACAATAATTTCTACTGGCTGCCCAGATCCTGTCCCTGTTGTATTCTTGCATTTCTATTCAATCTTTGTATGTATGCTATTTCTTCATTTTAAGAAATTTTATAAAAAGATGGCTTTGTAGGAATTGTGGCATAGTATTTGCACCTCCTTGACTTTTGCCAGGGAGTTGGTGATATAATTTATTTTGCAACACAATTTTCCAGGTCACTATGGTTATATTGATACCAAACTTACACAGTTTTTGTTTAAGTATTTTAGTAATTCTGAATTTTCTAAAAAGAAAAATTTGGTTTGTTTCACCTTATTTTGAGAACTGTAACTTTTCTTTATTTTTTGTCGATTGCATGTTTGAGGGTTTTTTGTGTGCAAAACTGAGGTGTTTAATAGTACCAATTTGGGATACATACAGTATGATGCTTTTTTTCACTTTTTTTGCACATTTTGTGGCAATTGTGACCCCCCCAAAGTTTTAAATTTTAGCGTTTCGAATTCTTTGTCTCTTATGACGTTAACTGTATAAGTTTGTATTTTTCTAGATGGAAAGTATACAGCCATGGCACCACTGATATTTATTTTTTAGTCTTTTATTATTTTAACTCAGCAAAATGGGCTGATATGAAATGTTCAGGTGTTTTTTGTTTTAATGTTATTAAAAGCTTATTTTTCAATGTTCCCTTCTTTTCCTGTCCAGAGAGCTTGAGCATGTGTGATCACTTGTACTTTTTACAGCAATATTATAGTATTGCAGTTTTTTAGCAGTAATCACAGTATCCTATAGCTGGACTTCACAAGCATTCCAATACGAGTTTAATCAGCAGGCATCTGTGATCACATTGTGGTGATGAGGGTGGGGGAGCAAACGATGGGCACTCAGGATGTATGTCAGAGCAGGCTCACAGTGCTTAGATGCTGCTGTCAGTGATTGATTTATGGGATTGGAGGTAGTTCTGAATGCTGATGTTAGAGGCAGATGTTGGCTATGTAATACAGCTGGCATCTGCCCTGTGTATAGCGGGCTTAGCTCCATACACAGCAATCCACTCATTGATGGATATATCACTCACACACCATAGACTAAAGGGTTAAATCCTAATCGAATTGTCAGATTGTTATACTTATAGCATGTGATAGCTAGTAGTGGTTGGAGCTACCAGGAATTATTAGGAAAAAAACTAGCTTAGCTGGGTTGAGCTTATACAGTAACTGTTTTGTCTTCCTAATTCCTGTTGAGATCTATTAAAGAGTCCATGATAAAAACTAGAAATGACTGTCATATAAGATAACTAATGTTTAGTATGTTTGCTTAATTAACTTTTGGCTAAGGATTGAAACACATTAAGGAGTTAGTAGTTAGTGCATGTTGAAAATAAACACATCTGGTCCCGCATCGAATAAGGGTTCTCTCTGTGTGGGTGACAGATGTGGTGATCATTTACCCTGCTCTCTGAGTTTAAATAATTAACAGCACACTAAAGGAGATGCCTTACTGACTGCCTCTCAGCCGGCTAAACGTTCTCAAAAGCCTGCCATCATTGGTTAATTGCAATTTTTTAGCATTTTTTAACTTATATGACATGCACATTTATTGAATAAAAGCTTCAGGTTTTATGAAGTGTAGTTATTGGGGATGAAAATTATACTACCAGACCACCACCTTTAGTAAGAAGGTACTATCAGTATAATGATAGCATTCTGGTATTCCAGTATTCTCATATTCTGGTATAATTAGAAGTAATAGTTCATATTTAGTCAGTTGCTGAAAAACCACTCTGATATGAAATACTGTATGTAATAAAAAAACAATATGCTCGTATATGGTACAATGTTCTACTTTAGAGATGTTAAATCTAAATGTGTTGCTCTGATATTAGATAACTGTTAAATATGTCACAATTAGACTCCTGAATGGTAACATCTTGTCAACTTTAAAAACTCCCAGTAGTTTTTAGTGTCAAAGGAAGCTGTGGCTGGCCACAAATGCTATATCCCAAGCCATTAATTCAGTTGAATGTCTAACCATATAATTCCTATATGGGCGATTTCTCCTAAATATAATGATTTTGTAACCACTTTTACTGATTAAGGCGATTCAGTGTAGGGTAAAACCCCTACCAGAAAATTGCATTAACAGAATTAAAATTCTGCATAGGTTCCTGGCATGCTACAAGGGAAGTAATCCCTGTAGATGTCCCCCTGCAAATTTTATTTATGCCAAAAATGATAGTGCAGCAGAGACATTACAAAAATAACAGTAGTAATTTAAGGCAAATAAACTTTTAAACTTTTCTTTTAAATCTTTTTTGTTTTTCAATTGTGTTAATAAAGAGAAAAGAAATGCAAAAATACATCTTATGGCCCATAAACCTCACAAGCTTGTTAGCTTGTAAGCACACTATTTTTGATGCATAAGCCGTAGTTCAGTAGCAACATTAGGACCACCAAAATGTGATATTCATATCCATAGCTCTTTCTAAGGACATAACTACTACTTTTTGAAAGAATTTACAGCAGGTGAAATAAGTATTGAACATACTACCAATTATCTAAGTAAATACATTTTGAAAGGTGTGATTGTTGTGAAATTCTTACCAGATACCGATAACAAACCATCCAGTTCATACAGGTAAGGAAATCAAAGAGGAGTGAAAAAAATTATCAGAAGCGTTGTCCAAGAGCCAAAGACCTGTGGAGAGCTATTGAAATACCTGAAATGAGCAGATATAATTATTTCAAAGAAAACTATAAGTAACCTTCATGATCAGTATACACACTCACCATGAAAGACTCCATTGCAGAACAAAAAGCACATTCAAGTGCTTCTAAAGTTTGATCACCTACATTTAAACAAACCTATGAAATACTGGGAGAATATAGTCTGGTCCGATGAGACGAAAATTGCACTCTTTGGATGCCATAATACACACCATGTTTGGAGACTAAAAGGCACTGTATATCATATGAAAACACCATACCATGTTATGATTGAGTCACCGTAGGAGGCAAAAATAGAAATGCTAGCTAAGTCCAGAAAACCAGAGAAGTTGGCAGCTATCGGATTGCAGACCCGTGAACCTATCAACACAACTAGCAGTAGCCGTGGGGGGCTCCTACGATGCCCTAGGCCCCTCGATCACAGCCGGAGGACTACATAGCCTAAAGACAGAAAGGGAAATCTAAACTGCCCCAGAGCAGACCCCAAAGTAAAAGGCAGCCCCCCACATATAATGACGGTGAAGCAAGAAGAAAGAACAAAACACAGACAGAAAGATAGACTGAGCAAAGTTGGGGCCCACGCTAGCTTAGATAGGAAAGGACAGGAAGGCTGCTGTCTGCAATCCGTCAAAACCCCTATGAAAATAAGAGCCAACAAACTGACAGTAAAAAAGGCCCTGAAGACGCTAGGCTTCAAAAAAGCTATGTCAGTACTCAGGAATATTCTGAAGACAGAGTAGCAGGCAAAAGGAGATTCAGCTCACCCCAGCAGGGAATGGCAGAATCCAGAAAAGCAAGGAAAACAAAACACTAATGCAAAAAGGCAAAGCAGAAATCTTAGCTTTAGATGAGCAGGAATCAGACTGGTTTCCTAGAAGTCCACAGAGAAATCACCCGCAGGCCAGAAGGGCGTCGGCAGCCTTATATCCAGTCATTAACTCCACTCAGCCAGTCATCATCATCAGCCCCAGGTGTTTGACAATCAGGCTCACTACCTTTCTTCACCAGAAGAGGGAGTTCCTCGGGCCTCAGTAGTGAAGGGGAAAATGAACTCACAACAATACCAATAGTGAAGTTTGGAGAGGGGAACATTATGGTGTGGGGTTGATTTGCAGCATACTGCACTGGCAAACTTCATATAATTGAAGGACAGATGAATGGAAAAATTCCCTGAGACATTCCTTTAAGAATCTCCTGTCATCTACTATGAAAATGAAATGAGGGTGGATATTTAAGCAAGACAATGATCCCAAAGACACAGCCTAGGAAACTATCAACTGGTTTCAGAGAAAGACAATTAAGTTGTTAGAAAGACTCATAGAAGAAGCCCACAGAACCTTCAGGGTTTGAAGAGTATTTGTGTGGAAGAATGGGCCAGAACCACACCTGAGCAATACATTTGACTAGTTTCTCCATAAAAGAGGTGTATTGAAGCTGTTATCACCAACAAAAGCTTTTGTATTAAGTATGTAAGGGAACCTGACAGCAGGATTTTGCACAGTAACTTACAGACAGTGTCCGGTTGGGGCCGTTATACTTATTAAAATGATACCATGATTGATAAAATCTATCTTATGGTAGTTTGGTTGTGGTTCTTGCAGGATCAGTGACCTGTCAGAAGCCATACTGATGAATACCTAATCAGAGCATCACATGAAAATCCCCCACATGTCCTCCCCAAAGCACGAGAATCTCATTAACTCAAATCTGAAATTAAAGATTAAACAATAGCCACAAGAAGGATTTAATCAACCAAGGTATCATTTTAGCAGTATAACGGCCACAACCTTACACTGTCTGTAGGTTACTGTGCACAATCCTGCTGATGTTTCCTTTCCATAAATTTCAGTAAGCATGTTCAATAATTTTTCTTTGTATCATTTCTGATTATTACACATAACTTAATTTATGGACATCTATGGTTTTATTTCTTTGTCTGTGTGGATTGAATGAGTTGTTACCGGCATCTGGTGAGAATCTCATGTCAGTAGCACCTTTAGAAATATATTTTACATTTAGTGTCCTGTTCTAATCGTCAAGCGCGGACTTCTCCCGGAAGTCCGTTGTAATGTTTGGAGTTCCGGGGGAAGACCGGAGAGGGAGAGAATATTTTCCAGATCAAAAGTTCAGGTCACCATTGTTTTCAATGGGTTTTGATTTCTGGTTGAAGTTTGGGTACAGTAATGGAAAAAGTTTGGGTTGGGTACCAGACCCTGAATTTCCATGGGTCTACTCTTCCCTATTGATGATAAATTCAATACTTATTTCACCCACTGTTTGAATGAAACTAGTCTATACAGAGTTTTAGAGAGGGTGAAACTGAGATTTTCTCTCATGATCTGATCCACACATGATAAAATCCCTAATGCATTTGCAGTAGGGTTAGCAGTAATTCATTTAAAATTTATAACTATGTTCTTATTATTTCTATGCCATTTGGCAGCAGCTGCCTGGCCTTGATTGCTGATTTTTAAATCTTAGTTTTATCTTATCTAGAGCTTTAACTGGTAAGATAGTTTGTAACAATGGTATGTTCAAGGAAACTATATATCTCTACATAACTTTGTATACTGGCTTGATGGCACTGGAAAATTTATTTTTTTTAACAAGTGAACCAAGCATCCAAACTAATAAAATAAAGTAGCACTCTGTAGTGCTATATCATGCAAATATGAAATATATGAAATTTGAATTGCATTACTGCCCTAGAAAGTGGGAAAAATTCAGAATACTTAGCGCATAAAATGGCCAATTCGTCAATCGACGGTCAGTCTTTTGATATTTGTATACATAGGCTCTCTGAATGAGCACTCCCCCTTAGCCTCTGGCAGTTTTAATTACAGCAGGATCCTACCTTCCCATATAAATGTAGGCTATCAGTCGACGAGAGGAGTCTCAATAGGATAGGTCCCAGCAGAGAGAATTGCCTTATATTGGCTGCCAGGATCACATAAATTGGCTAATTTATGTGCTAAGTATTCTCAATCTTTCCTATTTTCTAGAGTGTTGCTGTTCCTTTTTACTCAGCACTTATTGGATAACCTTTCTAAGGTTTCATGTCACCTTACAATCTTATTATGTGCTGGTATTCAGAATTTTTTTAGCATACAATTGGAGGCAAAACATCCCAGTTTTCTGAGTACAGTATTTATACAGCAGTTTTTCCAGGTCAAGCTCCACATTTGCCATGGGAAATTGGAATTTTGTCCTGAATTATTGACAGTATGCCATCTGTATAATAAATAATTTTATAATTTCTCTACTTAAAATGACTTAGAGCTGAGAAAACATTCCCTAGTCTGGTGATCTTTGGTTACAGAACAACTTATACTACCGCACAGATACTTTCAAACTACAATGTCCAATAACTTTTTATATACAGTAGTTATTAATGCAGCCTTATTTTATTGATTAGATCCCTACAGGACTCTAAACTTCTTTACAAACAGTCTAGTACTCGCTAATCAAGATTATCATTTTTGTTTTAAGGTAAAAAAAAGAAGCCATAGTAATATATCTGTTTTACCACTGCTACTTGATTTCAAAATATCTTTAGTCATTATAATTTTAATAACTTTTTGAACAGTTGCCAGTTTAATTTTCAGTGTGCGAAAATTAGTGGTAAATTATTTATTACTTTCAGCAAATGTCTTTCACAATTTTATTTAATATTTTTTCATCTTTTTTTAATGGATCATAAAAGGACAATCTTTTATTATACACTCATAAAGTAACTAGCAAATGAATACTTTGCAAATAGGTTACTGTGGATTGAAATGTCAGCAATAATTCACTTGATGGGAAATTCACATTCAGGCATGTGGCAAAAGGCCATATCCACTTTACAATAGTGCTTCCATCCATTGGGCGGAAGGGGGCAAAGAGCTGTAGAATTAGCGATAGATCTTAGATGTTTAAAGCACATGGCCTGTTCGGCAGCAAAACTTTTTATCTTTCCATTTAATGACACATAATGCCCACTTCCTCCTCCCCACTAATATACCTCACTTGTAAAGCGCCATGGAATAAATGGCGCTATAATAATAAATAATAATAATACTTGCAAGAAGCAAAGTAGGGCAATTGTGAGGTGTGTTTGGTAGCACTACTGCCCGGACAGCTGGTATCAGTGATGGTGTTGCTTCTGCTAACACTAGGGGCTCCAACATTCTTAGCCATGGTATGTTTTTTTTTTAAATTATTTTCCATTACTGTCCATTCCGATTGTTACTGTTTCTTTTACCATACATTTTGACAGCACCATAGTTAACTTTTACAATCTTTTCAACCCCAATTGATCAATCATTGTTAAAGAGCAAGTAACAAGAAATGTTATATAGATAGGTACATGTACAGTGATCAAAATTTGTCAGCAGGCTGCAGAATAAATATGGCATTTACCTATGTCAAATTGGAGTAATAAATCAAGTGTATAAAAGCATAAATAGTTAGTTAAATTCTAGGCAGGAACTTTTCCAAATTGCCAATACCTACAAAAAGGCGATGTATTCGTGTGGGGTGTATGTGTGTAAAATTTGACTGATAAAACAAATGTGCAAAAAAAATGTGTTTGTGACACATACTATTTTTGAAGTAGGCAGTCACAGTTCTTTCACTAGTTTGAACATATTAAACTTAGTTACGTCAAGGAATAGTGCCTGCAGAGAAGAGTAAAAAGTAGCAAATATTTTTTAATTTCACCTTTCTATTGCTGAGATATTAGCTTGTAAAGTTTAGGTTATGGTTTAAGTTATAATTCAACTTGTAATTACCGGAGATTTGTCTGTAGGGTTTGTACTTCTTCCCCTGCATGAGTTTGACCAATCATAAGCAGGCATCATCATGGGGGGAAAAGACCATGGCCTCCTCTCCTCACTGATATCTGAAGCTACTGTGTAAATGTTCAGTAGAACTGAGTTATGTATACTGTAATTACAACACTGTGAGATGAGAGCTGGAACAGTACATGTCATGATCAGGCAACCCACGTTGTTACAGCTGAGTTCATGTGAGCATTCTCTGACAGATGCAATGTTCTATAATGTGTTAAATGGAAGCAAGCAGTTTTGGCGAGTTACGTGAATTGAATAAAAAATTATTCAAATTAACCAATACATGCAAATTTCATAAAATTGTACATGAATTCAATTTCCATCAAATTGATTCACTCATCTCTAAAAATATTCATACTTGGTGATCTTCCAAAATTTGTAGAAACTAATGGGAATTTGACAGTAGGTTCAACCTTCCTAAGTGGTTAATATGGACATGTAGCTCATAGGAAGCTGAATAAAATGATCCCCTGATATTTGCGATCAGATATCTTATTCAAAAGAAATCTACATTATTCTTATATGTAAATGATATTTTCTAGGCTATGGGGAGTTTGTTGTCTGGAAGATAACTCCTCCTCCAGATCTTATTTTAACTCCGTTACCACCCAAAACTTTTGGTAGCTTCAAGAGCAGGCCAATTTTACAATTCTAACCAGTTTCACTTTATGATATAATAACTCTAAAAATGTTACTTGAATCAGCTGACACCCAGCAGCGATTGAGCATGCATAGCTCAGTACGTCTAAGGTTGGTAAGTACCAGTCAACCAAGACTTACGGAGTACGTCCATGGTCGGAAGGGGTTAAATTAAAGTGGGAGTTACCAGTGTGAGACTAGTAACTAACACAGAATTGGAGAAATTTTGTCTTCTTGCAAACACAATTTTTGCGTCTCTGTGAGCTCTGCTGTATTGCATCAATATTGCAGCCTTGTCTGAATGTGAGATGGAAGCTGAAAGGAAACTGCAGATGTGTCAGTTATAACCACACTCAGCTCTGCAGTAAGATCAGAAGAGCACAGAGCTGGTAACTCCCCCTTCATGAAAAAATAATCTCTGGGGGCGGAGTTATCTTCCGGGCAGCGTGCTTCCCATACCCTGGAAGAGGTAATTTATGTGGAGTGGTAAAAGAAAAGATATCCACAATAAGGCATCTGATATGAGGCACAAAGGTATCACTCTCCTCAGCTGTCTACAACTTGTATGCCGATATTAATAGTTTAGATAGGTCAAATGTTGTGACAGATTACCTTTAACTTTGTCTTACCTGAAAATTAAAAAATGAAATATGTACAATAGTTATTAAAAATTATTATTGGAACTGTTATTTTTCAGAACTATGGAGGTTTGGGTGAGCGTGAACAATGGAAAAACTGCACTGACTAATCCTCAGACGATCACAGCTTCAAGTTGTGTAAGTGAAAAATATAAAAACTGATATAGAGTACTATGCAAAAATTTTCAACCGGAGTGGGAGAATTGCTGGGAAGTAAAAATGCTCTAAAAAATAAAATTGTTAGTAGTTTATTTTTATCAATTGACAAAATGCGTGAATGAACAAAACAGAAATCTCAAATCAAGATGTGATGTGACCAAACTTTGCCTTCAAAGTAGCATCAAAGCATCGATTCTTCTAGACCAGGAGTGGGCAATTAATTTTCCTGAGGAGACAAATGAGAGATTGTGACTTGTGGAGAGTCGAATCAATTTGCTGAAGTTAATGCTCATTATTAATATTAACATATTAATTACAATTTTAATTGTTATTTTCTATTAATATCACAGAGCCCACATCTTTTCCTATTGTCAGTATCTAGTCCTGGAATCTGTTTCTCTTGCCCTTAGACTTGCCCTTAGTTAACATGGATCTTGATGTTTCCACGTCGGCCATCTTGCTTCCTGCCAAAGCTGTATATAAAGCCAGCACCTGCTCTGATTCATTGCTTGTGTATTATGTATTGGACTTTGTGCCTCTGCAGTCCCAAGCCTGGACTTACTATCCCTGTTGGTCCTCTCTTAACGGCGGAGTCCTCTGCCAACCTGCACGTCTGGATCCCTGCCTGCTGACCGAGTGATTGCTGAACACTTGACTTCAGGAACCTCTGCCTGACTACACCTGCGGTGAAGTAAGAACTCCAGCCAGCTAGTGTGTTCCTCCGCTCTGCAAGAGTCTGTGTCTTGTGCCCGCATTGCTCAGTGACTTTGCATGCTGTGTCGCAGAGTATCAGCTCTGCTATTACCTTTTATCATATTGACTGAACATTTATCTGGACTTATATGCTATATTGCATTCAGATCATTAATACAATATTGCTTGCACAACCCACTGTGTCTGTAGTCTCTTTGACCTAGCCACTGGTGTCCAGTTGTATCCACTAGTATCGTGACAGGATACACAAGCCTTAAAAATGGATGCCGCTGGGTCAGAGACTTTAGAAGTGCGTGTTAAGAAGCTAAATAATATCACTGCCACTGTACACGCTGAAGTGCAGACATGGAAGAGCAGAATAGAAGGCCTAGAGGGGCAGACTAAATATGATATACAAGTGCTCAGTCAGACCCTTCAGGAATTGCGTGGCCGAGTTGCGGCTCTGGAGGCACAATCTCAGGCTTCTGTTCCTACCATCCCCAAACTACCACCATTTAGGTTTGGTGGCGACCGAGACAAGTACCGTGGGTTTCTGAACCAGTGTCGTTTATACTTTGCTGCACATGTCACACAGTTTCCTACAGACCGATCCAAAGTATTGACTATCATCATGTTGCTGACTAATAAGGCCCTTGCCTGGGCAAACCCTCTGATAGAATCACAGGATGCATGTCTGAATGACTTCAATATGTTTATCGCCACCACGGGGGAGATGTTTGACGATCCGAACCGTGGCCTTACAGCTGAGACGGCCCTGCTGAATTTGCGTCAAGGTAAACGCCCAGTGACTGAGTATGCTATGGATTTTAGAAGGTGGGCTCAGGACACCACCTGGAATAGTGCAGCGAAGTACTCTATATTTAAGAAGGGGTTGTCCAGTTCTATCAAGGACGAGCTTGCACGTGCGGAGGCTCCCACTGCTCTAGGTGATTTCATCAATCACTGTATTCGCCTAGACGCTCGCATCTCCGAACGAAAACTAGAAAGGTGGTCTGAGATGAACCGCAGCAATAAATCGCTTCTTCCTTTCCTTCCTAAGGAGATTCCGGACTCAAGTCCTCAGGAGTCCACACCTGAGCCGATGCAGGTAAATTCCCTACGAAGTCGAGTAAGTGACGAACGGAAGGAATTTCGCTTCAAGGAGAATTTATGTTTTTACTGTGGGAAGTCAGGACATTTTATTATCAACTGCCCCAATCATTCTCGCAGAACAACCGCAGCCGTGGTAGAACGCGACTTCTCTGAATCATACTCCATGACTTCCGAATTAGGGCCACCCGAAATTGCAGCAACGACTCCTGATTATGACTTTTCAGATATGAACTCTGTTACATCCGAAACGATACTACCCATTAATGCTGTTATTCTATCTTCTGCAGTTTCATACCCTTGCAATAAGAAAAAAGATTCACATTGTTACCTTCCTATTAAGATCTGGATTGACTCCCGTTGGGTGAACAGTTCCGCCATGATAGACTCTGGGGCTAGCGGTAACTTCATGGACACTTCTTTTGCTAAGGAATATGGAATCCGATCACAGAGAAGAGTGTCTTCAATTCTGATGGAGACTGTGGATGGGTCCCCTTTGACCTCGGGGCCCGTAGACCAGCAGACTGAACCACAGAAGGTCCTCATGGGAGATGATCACCAGGAGAAATTGCCCTTCCTTCTGATTTCCTCTCCACATTTCCCTATTATCTTGGGTTTACCCTGGTTGCAGGCTCAAAATCCCATCATTGACTGGGAGACTAAGAGATTGCGCTTCCCAGCTAAAGAGGTAACTTCTGAGAAATCGACTGATCCATCTCCGGCCAACCCATCATCGGACCTAGAGTTACCGGCAGTTTATAAAGAATTTTCGGACGTGTGCGATAAAAAGAATGCAGATAAATTACCACCACACCGCTCTTATGACTGCCCAATCGAGCTTCTGCCTGCTGCTACCATTCCTTTTGGTAATATTTATCCATTGTCCGGTCCTGAGCTCAAGACTCTCAAAGAATATATCGACGAGAACCTGTCTAAGGGGTTTATACGCCCCTCATCCTCTCCAGCCGGTGCACCCATCTTTTTCGTTAAAAAGAAGGATGGATCCCTCAGACCCTGTGTTGATTACCGGGAAATTAACAAGGTAACCATCAAGAACCGCTACCCCCTGCCATTAATTCCGGAGCTTCTCGAGAGAGTTCGTCAAGCCAAGGTCTTTTCAAAATTGGACCTACGCGGGGCATACAATCTAGTCCGTGTAAGACCTGGAGACGAATGGAAAACAGCATTTAGGTCTCGATATGGACACTTTGAGTATTTGGTCATGCCATTTGGACTTTGCAATGCCCCAGCAACGTTCCAACATCTCGTAAATGATATTTTCAGAGACATTCTTGATATTTTTGTCGTAATCTATTTGGATGACATTCTGATTTTTTCTAGCTCCATGGAGGAACATCAGCAACATGTCAAGACTGTCTTACAGCGGTTGAGGGAACACCAGCTGTACATCAAGCTGGGGAAATGCGAATTTCACAAGTCGGAGATTCAATTCTTAGGTTATGTAATTTCTCCACAGGGTCTGAGTATGGATAACAGCAAGATCAAGGCGATTCAGGAGTGGCCAATCCCCAAGAACGTCAAGGAGGTCCAATGTTTCATCGGGTTTGCTAACTTCTACAGACGTTTCATCAAGAACTTCTCTGACATCGTCTCGCCCATCACCCGGTTGACACAAAAGAAGACAGCATTTATTTGGTCCCTTCAAGCCCAAGAAGCATTCTCTCGGCTCAAGACCAAGTTCACGTCAGCACCAGTACTGATCCACCCTGACCCGGAACTCGCCTTCATTATTGAAGTGGATGCCTCAAACTGTGCCACCGGGGCTATACTGTCCCAAAGAACAGGTGAGAAGAATTTACTTCATCCTTGTGCTTTTCTTTCCAAGCGACTGTCTCCTGCCGAAAAGAACTACGATGTAGGAAATAAAGAATTACTGGCTATCATCGCCGCCTTCAAGGAGTGGAGACATCTTCTGCAAGGAGCCTCACAGCTGATCGTGGTCCTCACGGATCACCGCAACCTTGAGTTCATCAGGTCAGCAAGATGCCTGACCCCACGGCAGGCCCGCTGGAGTCTTTTCCTTAATCAATTCAATTTTACAATCTCTTATAGACCAGGTTCTCGCAATGGAAAAGCAGATGCTCTATCCCGAATGTTCTCCACTGACGCTGTTCCAGATGCTCCACCTAAGACCATACTTTCTGATTGCAATTTTGTAGGAGTCATTCAGAATCAAGATTTGCTGCAGGTCATCAAAGAAGCTTACAACTCTGATCTTTTCCTGTCTCAGCCATCTGATGAGGTAAGCCTTCTTTTTTGGAATGGAGTTTGGACCCGGGAACGGCGCCTCTACATTCCTGAAGCCGTGAGGTTAAGAGTGTTGAGATTGGTTCATGATTCCAAGGTTGCAGGGCACAGAGGAATTCAGAAGACTCAAGAATTCTTATCTCGCTTCTTCTGGTGGCCAGGTTCTCGGAAGGATGTCCAGAAGTACGTTTCATCTTGTGAGGTATGTGCCAAATTCAAGGTTCCACGTGCCTCCCCTACTGGTCTGTTACAGCCTTTGCCGGTGCCGTCTCGCCCGTGGGGATCCATTTCTATCGACTTTATTGTAGAACTGCCCCTTTCTGAGGGAAAGAGTACGATTTTGGTGGTGGTCGATCACCTGACCAAGGCGGCCCATTTCATCCCTTGTTCCGGTTTACCCTCTGCGAAGGACACTGCTGACCTAATTATCCAGAACATCTTTCGCCTGCACGGGGTTCCGGATGAAGTTGTTTCTGACCGTGGAGTTCAATTTACTTCAAAGTTTTGGCGAAGCTTTTGTTCAGCATTAGGCATAGAAGTTAACTTATCTTCTGCTTTCCACCCACAGTCCAACGGGCAGACAGAACGTACCAACCAAACACTAGAGCAATACCTTCGCTGCTATGTTTGCCATTTGCAAGATGATTGGGTAAGGTTACTCCCCTTGGCCGAATTCAATTATAACAACTCCCAGAGTGCCTCCACCAAACAGTCACCATTCTACGCTAACCTGGGATATCACCCTAGCATTCTTCCCAGATTACCGGTAGATACATCTTTACCAGCAGTTGCCGACAGGATCTCTTCACTTCAACAGAACCTTGAACTTCTGAAAGAGACTTTGAGTTCCGCACAAGAGAGGTACAAGAATGCAGCTGACAGATTTCGCAAACCAACACCAACATTTAAGGTAGGAGATTTAGTCTGGTTATCTACGAAGAATTTAAAGATGAAGATCCCTTCCCCTAAGTTGGGACAGAAGTACATTGGTCCTTATAGGATCAGTGGTCTGGTAGGTGCTGTTGCATGTCGCTTAAAACTCCCAAGAACACTGAAGATACATCCTGTCTTTCATACTTCCCTACTAAAGACTGTAGTACCAAATCCTTTTCCAGGACGTTCATCTCCTCCTCCCGATCCCGTTCTTGTGGATGGTCAAGAGCAGTTCATCGTTGAGAGGATTCTGGATTCAAGAATCTACAGAAATCGACTGCAGTATTTGATTAAATGGCAAGGCTATTCCTCAGAGGAGAATTCCTGGGAACCCGTGGATAATATTAACGCCTCCCGACTGATTGAGCAGTTCCATCAAAGGTACCCTGGCAAGCCTGGTTTAGGGTCGTCCGGAGGCCGTTCTTGAGGTGGGAGTAATGTCAGTATCTAGTCCTGGAATCTGTTTCTCTTGCCCTTAGACTTGCCCTTAGTTAACATGGATCTTGATGTTTCCACGTCGGCCATCTTGCTTCCTGCCAAAGCTGTATATAAAGCCAGCACCTGCTCTGATTCATTGCTTGTGTATTATGTATTGGACTTTGTGCCTCTGCAGTCCCAAGCCTGGACTTACTATCTCTGTTGGTCCTCTCTTAACGGCGGAGTCCTCTGCCAACCTGCACGTCTGGATCCCTGCCTGCTGACCGAGTGATTGCTGAACACTTGACTTCAGGAACCTCTGCCTGACTACACCTGCGGTGAAGTAAGAACTCCAGCCAGCTAGTGTGTTCCTCCGCTCTGCAAGAGTCTGTGTCTTGTGCCCGCATTGCTCAGTGACTTTGCATGCTGTGTCGCAGAGTATCAGCTCTGCTATTACCTTTTATCATATTGACTGAACATTTATCTGGACTTATATGCTATATTGCATTCAGATCATTAATACAATATTGCTTGCACAACCCACTGTGTCTGTAGTCTCTTTGACCTAGCCACTGGTGTCCAGTTGTATCCACTAGTATCGTGACACCTATACTTGATGGCTGATTTAAAGGGAACCTGTCTCCAGAAAAACTCTATTAAGCTGCAGATATGGGGTTAATGTGCAGGTTAATAGCATTATTAACCTACACTTAGCAGAACGCTGCAGGGAGAAAATGAACTTTATTCCCCCGCAACAGCATTCGGTATTCAGTGACAGGGGACTGCGACGGCTCGGGTTCAGTCACTGCTCTGAGTATACAGAACGGCAACTGTAACCGCGTCCATGGCCCTGACTGACAGTTGGCCCCAATTCAGAGACAGCATCAGTCTGGGCTAGCTGATGCTGATTTAAAGGGAACCTGTCTCCAGAAAAAACTCTATTAAGCTGCAGATATGGGGTAAATCTGTAGGTTAATAGCATTATTAACCTACACTTAGCA
This sequence comes from Dendrobates tinctorius, assembly GCF_039654945.1. Lineage (NCBI taxonomy): Eukaryota > Metazoa > Chordata > Amphibia > Anura > Dendrobatidae > Dendrobates > Dendrobates tinctorius. The sequence continues at coordinate 66,093,406 of NW_027361679.1, forward strand.
GAACGCTGCAGGGAGAAAATTAACTTTATTCCCTCGCAGCAGCATTCGGTATTCAGTGACAGGGGACGGCGACGGCTCGGGTTCAGTCACTGCTGTAAGTATACAGAATGGCAACTGTAACCACACCCATGGCCCTGACTGACAGTTTGCCCCAATGCAGAGACAGCATCAGTCTGGGCTAGCTGTCAGTATACTCAAAGCCTCCCACATAGCCTCCCTGCTATGTGTAGCACAAGTGATCGGAAGATCGCAACTTCAAGTTTCATAAGGAAACTTTTGGAGCAAGTGTAAAGTAAAAAAAAGATGTTTTTTTAAAAAATATAAGCGTTCAAATCACCCCCATTTGCCCCATTCAAAATAAAACAATTCAAAAATACACATATTTTGTAACACTGCTTTCAGAAATGCCTATCAAAATATAAAATAATTAATGGCTTAATGAGAAAAAAAATCAAAATGCCAGAATTATGTGGACAGGTGCCAAGTCCTGCTGGAGAATGAAATTTTCATCACCAAAAAGATTTTCGGCAGAGGGAAGCATCAAGTGCGCTAAAATTTCTTTGTAGACAGCTGCACTGACTTTGGTCTTGATAAAACACAGTGGACTTACACCAGCAGATGACATGGCTTCCCAAACCATCACTAATTGTGGAAACTTCACACTAGAACTCAAACAGCCTGGATTGTGTGCCTCTCACTCTTCCTCCAGACTCTGGGACCTTGATTTCCTAATGAAATGCAAAATTTACTTTCATCTGAAAGCAACACATTGGGCCACTGAGCAACAGTCCGGTTCTTTTACTCCTTGGCCCAGGTAAGACACTTCTGGCGTTGTCTATTAGTCAAGAGTGGCTTGACACAAGGAATAGCCCATGTCCTGGATACATCTGTGTGGTGGCTCTTGAAGCAATGACTCTAGCAGCAGTTCACTCCTTGTGAATCTCCACCAAATTTTTGAATGGCCTTTTCTTAACAATCCTTTCAAAGCTGTGGTTATCCTGGTTGCTTGTGCACCTTTTTCTACCAGAGTTTTTCCTTCCACTCAACTTTCCATTAATATGCTTGGATACAGCAATCTGTGAACAGCCAGCTTCTTTAGCAATGACCTTTTGTGGCTTACCCTACTTGTGGAGTGTGTCACTGACTGCCTTCTGGACATCTGTCAAGTAGCAGTCTTCCCCATGATTGTGGAGCCTACTGAAACAGACTAAGGGAGCTTTCGAAATGCTTAGGAAGCCTTTGCAGGTGTTTTTGTTAATTATTCTAATTTACTGAGATAATGATTTTTGGGTTTTTATTGGCTGTAATCCATAATCATCAACATTAACAGAAATAAGCACTTGAAATAAATCACTCTGTTTTTAATGACTCTTTATAATATAAGAGTTTCACTTTTTGTATTGAAGAACTGAAATAAATTAACTTTTTGATGATATTCTAATTTAATGAGAAGCACTTGTACTTGATTCTGAGGGTCCACCTTTCATGTATACAAAACCAATGCATTATCATTCAAGTGGTTTTTGGACCTAAGCTAATTTTTATCATGTAGTGTATCAAGTGGTATAGCCATAAGGTACACAATGTTAGGATTTGGCTCTGCTTGCTGATTCAATTGGTTATCACGTGATTGTTCAGATACTGTTGATATCCAGATGGTGGAGTCAGATTTTCCCCCCACTCAGGAGCCCCATAGCAGCTGTAAGATTTGAACTGTAAAGGAGGAGAAGCCAGGACCTGTCAGAGAATTTTCCGGTTCTATGCTGAGCCAGTCCAACCCTGTCTCTTGCTATTGGAAAGACTTGTCAGTCACCTCTCACATCACTGGTAACATCTACATAGCTAGGGTCACGGTCAGACTAGTCTGCTCTCTAGCTATGGTCCCTGGCCTGCTCTTCTAGTTATATTTTTTCTGAAACATTGTTTAAGAGAAACATATATCCAGCTGTAATCATGCTTCCAGGTTCTGATTTATGAATCAGACAACAGGTTCCCTTTAAAATATTTAGCTTTTCTAGTAGAGTTTCTAACATTAAGTAAACAGACATAAGTGTCAAGAAACTTATTACCACTGAATATGTGTCATTCAAATTGTTTTAAAGCATACAAAACCTGTAATTTTTAAAGAAAAAAACAAAAATTAAGTTTAACGGATACCTGTCATTTGATTTATGCTGCTGGAACCATGGGCAGCATGAATCAGTGTCTAGCTGTGCAATTGCAGTCAGATATTTTGTTTTACTTTGAAATGTTAGCTAGTTTGAGACCTGACCAGTCTGATATGGTCACCAGCTGCCTTCTCCTTGCTCCACTCCAGTTGATTGACAAGTCTATCCTTATGTAAACATGCGGGCAAGACCTGGCAGTCAACTGGAGCAGGGCAGGTAGAAGTTGGCTGGAGACTGCCCCAGACTGGTCAGAACTTTACCTATAGTCCTTGACTGGCTTTCCAAACTCCACTGCAGCTTTTCAGAGTAAAACATACCTGTCTGCAATCACACAGCCAGACTCCAATTCATGCTGCCTGTGATTCTGGCAGCATGTCTCTTATAACAGGTTTCCTTTTAATATTTTTTTTATTCCCCCAGTTGGCTTTTAATACAAATGGAATCTTAAGAACAATCTTAAGAGAGGTCCAGCAGATCCTAAAGCTGCTTGAGGTGAACATTTTTGTATTGGCAGTAACAATAGAATTAGAAATTGGCAAACCAAAAGATTCATAACATTTGTCTTTATTTGTAAATTGCAGGACTTCTTTGGCCTCTAAAGTCTTAAGACATGGCTGAATAGCTGGAATTATGATTCCTCATGATGCCATTTTAAACTATTCTTGATTTGATTTGCAATGCTTTTTATGGTTTCATTCTTAATCACTGGATAAATTGCATAATTAATAAAGAACATTATTAAAACCTCAAGGGGATGTTATATTTCTTTCAAATACCAATAGAAAGAGCAATGTATATAAATGGCCACCTTTCAATGCAGTCAAAGCCTGGTGCATCAGCCAATTTCCATAGAATCTTTCAATTAAAAGAAGTCTGGTAGGTGGAATCCTGCAGGTATAAATATGTGTTGCTTGTACGGTCAATATACCATAAATGTCCAAGATAGAAAGACACTTTAAATTCCTCCAAAGCTGAATTATGGATTTAGGTTTTGGCTGAGAAGACACAGTTTTATCCAATGCAAGTCGACATGGGAAGGCGTTATGTTAACCTGGCAAAGCCATGAACATTTTCTGGTGAAAATAAAAAGAAAATTATATGTAAGACAAGAAGAAAAAATGAAGAGGATTTAATATCAATTTGCTATCGAAACTCTACAAATTTTGATTCACTGTTGTGTGGTGCGTATCTTTGATACAAAAGGGTAAGTGCAAATAAACTAATAACCCAGGTATCAATGTTGCTCTAGAATCCACAAATCTTAATGACAAAAATCATTTCATGCCAAGGGAGCAGATTCATCATTGCTTTTGCACAAATGTTCTCCAGCTCCTCCAGAGTGATAATACGCATTCCCAAACTATTTGGTGTAATTTTTAGAAATTTTGTAAATTTTGCTACTTTTTGTTTTAAAAAGTCAAAAAAAATTCTAGAAAAAAATTAAAAACCATTTATGACTTTGCGGCAAAACTAATGAACTATGTGCGGAATTTTGAAAAAATTGTTGCAAAAAACATTGATGAACACATCAAGTCCAAAAAGGGAAGTCACTTAAAGCACCACTCCAGTGTTTTTTTTTTAATTCCACTGCTGGAGTGGCGCTTTAAATGTAGTTCTCCTGCCCCCTGTCTCACACTCACCTGCTGCCACCTCCATCGTTTTCCAGCGTCTCTCCCCTCCCTTTTGTCGATCTCCAGCAAAAAGTGATCTGTCGGCAGATCCAGTTTTTCATGGAGCGGTGCAGAGGTCACTTTTCTATGCAAGTCTGATAGTCTCGTCCTGGCTCTTTTAGACTTGCATCAAGAACTTGTATCGTAGCTTCTGACATCAAGCCAGTCAGAAGCTGCACTCACAAAATGGTTTTGCGGGACCAGAGAGGTACTGAAAAACGATGAAGACGCCGGAGTTTGAGTATATGACCGGGGATAGGGGGCTTACATTTAAAGCGCCACTCCAGCGCTAAAAAAACCTAAAACGCTGAAGTGGTGGTTTAAAAGATCGCAAATGATGACTCGAGGCAAAAATGTTTTGATTGTTGCACTTTTAATACATCTCCTTATTTTGTTAATCACAGAGCTAGACAAAATTTTGTCTTGTGTAAATAATTATGTTTTTTTCTTTGTTCACAGAGCAGTGGACTTCCTGCTGTCATTGCAATACTTGTCATCTTGCTTCTAATAGCACTTGCATTATTTTGGTGGTTTTGGCCTCTTTGCTGCAAAGTGGTAAGCTATCATTTTAAGAATAACCCTCCAATGTGTTCTATTGTCCACGGATTCCTGATCATCTATACTATCTGAAATTAAAGAGAGACAATAAATAAAAATGGTCCTCCATATGGTGTCTTGGCCACAAGTGATAAGCCAGATGTTTACAAATTCTCTAAAACCATTGTCTTTATGTTTTAGAAGGGGCAGCTTAAGTGGAAGGTATTACCTGGTCCATTCACACTGAAATATTTTAGAAATGTACTTGGAATGAAATTGCTGATTTTGTAGTCCATTATAGTCCATCATCTGTTATATGTTAATCCATTGTAAAAATATATATTTATTTATTTTAGATATAAAGTAATATTTAATTAAATCTGTAATGTAATGTGTTTTGTCCTGCTGGCAGTTTCTACTTTTCCACGGTGCTGTCTTGCCAGCTACTGCTAACAGTTTTAATATTAGTAGCTTTTGTAATCTCTACTAGTGGATATGTACTTTTTGATGCACTGCGCCTGCATTTAGCTATCCTAACTGTAGCCAGATTATCATGAATGCAGTTTTTAATTTGATATTGTTACTGGACAAAGTGAATCAGCATCAAAGCAATCAACATTTTTTTACCTAAAAGCACTCTTAGAAACGCTGGTAATGCATAGGTAAGCTGACTTGTTTTGTATGCCATCAGGAAAAAAATGGAAACAGAGGAAACATTTTTATACAAGCATCTGCTATTTTACCATTATCTTCCTGTAATACTGAAGCATGAATATTTGACCTTTTTTTTTCCTTTTAGAAGAATGAACTACAAATATTAGTCAAATATTGAATGACTGTGTATTGAAACACTCAGCATTGTATTAAAACTGTGCAAAGTGGTCCTCAAATCTCAATACATACAGTAGAGAAAAAATCTGCACAAGTTTAGGACACACTGAAAACTTACAAATCTATTACAAAGGTTGAAATCTTCTGCAAAATTAATTTAGAAATTATTATGACACAAAGGCGTCAAATAAACCAGTTGGCAAGTCAGGTTCAAGCATGTTATATAGTTTTGATCTTAGCAAACTCAGGATATTCTGATATTCTGTGTTTCATAAATTAGGAAGGGGCCATCATCTTGCTGCAGACTTTATAATGAGTGACTTCAGTACTGATAACATGCAGTCAGAGGCAGAATAACCATTTACATTGAGTCACGGGTGACATTTTCTCTTATTAAGATGATTCTCTTTCTTCTCCATTTTGCCCAGATCACCATGAAGACTTCTTCCAGTCATAACTATAGATTCAGAGTTTGAGGCCTAGATGTATTTGACTGCTCACATTTGCATCCAGGATTGTCAACTTTATTTTTTTTCTGTTTCTAGACAGCTTCTCAAATTTTTTTTTACGAACACATTAAAAAGCCATAACAAACCATTGAGATTAAGATGCCTAAAGCCCATAATTCCAATATGAAAATATTATTTGCATTCACTGTGAACTGTAAAAGGGTGACAATTACAGTCAAAATAATGTGTGACTTTCTCCAGGTTAAAAAAAAAATGTACGCAGCAAAATGTTTTCACAGACGTTGAAAAAGTGCCCTGTTTTTACAAACTATCAAGAAATTTCAGAATGGATGGCAAACCATTGTTTTCACCCTGTCTCTTAAAAAAAATAATGTCTATTGTGCCCTGACAAATGTCATCTTTCTCTTATTAACATGCTGTCATCTAGCTACGTAGTTTTGGCCAGGCCTCACTACTGCTAACTGAAACAAATGGCATTATGGCATTATGATGTGGTCCAACCCTCTGCTTGAAAGAGTGAAGGTCGAATGTTGGGGCAGGAAGCCAAGTGATCCCTTGCACCTACCAGTGCAGGATTATTCAGACATATCTGTGTGTTATGGACTGTGTTGAAATCCTTCTTCTCCCCAGTTGCCTATTATAACATTACTTTTTGGATAACCACTGGGATGCCAGAAAAATTGTGAAAAGTCAGCTTACCAGCATGGGTGTGTACTCCCCAAAGCAAACCACCAGCCTCACACGGATCTGGGTGAGACAACCGCAGCAGAATCCAGGAAAAAAAGAGGGTGGGATCCAGTGAGGAGAAACTGAGGATGCTGTTATCAAATATAACTTTTAATCCATGTTAGATAAAATGCCATGTATATATAGTATTGAGCACTAACACTCTGTTAGGAAAGATCAATGCTTTTCAACTTGCGTCTTAGTTGTGATCACCTCGCTGGATCCCACCCTCTTTTTTCCTGGAACCATTGGGTTGCCTCCCATGGAAATTGCACTTGAAACTAGGATATATCATGAAGAAGTAACCATTTAGAAGTTTGTCACTGCTGATTCCCAAACCTATATTGAGATAGGGGTGTTGGGAGACACTAGTTTTTTTTTAGGATAGGACCTGGTCCAAGCATTGAGACACGCATCTATCATATATTTATAGTATATTCTGTAGGTTTTGGGAAACTCATCTATCATATTTATGGTATATTCTGTGGGTATGCCATGAATTTCTAAGATGGGAATACCCTTTAAAAAACAAATCCTGAATAACCTATATCCATTAAAGAAAATTAATCCTGAAATACTATTTTCTCACTATTTACTGTAGCTTACACCAAAGGCTTAATTTTTTAAATTCATCTGCAGCTTATTTGTCAGCTTTGCTCTTTAGACCGAGGTAGGATCAGCAAAGGTCTTTTATTTTCATAAATTGACTAACACCTAATGTGATGATAAATAAATACCAGTTAACCTTTTCCCAACATCCACAATATATGTAAGGCCAATGATCGGTGTCTGTGTTTGGTCTGGCTGAGTTGAGCCTGCACCATACATGACAGGTGTCATCTGTGTTACCCAGCTAGTTTCTGCATCTCACTGAAGCATTTAGTGGCTGCTGTACAACCATGTAACTGCTTCAGTCTGTGACAATGGCATTTAGGTTATCGTTTAAATTATGCTGTTTCAACACCCGTTGGCAATTCTTTTCCCTGCAAAGTTATCACTGGGTGCTGATGGGTTTGCCATGTAAGTCAGGGGCCTACTGAAGGCTGAAACTTGATTAATCCTGTGGCTGGCCTTAATATGAGATTGAGTATAGCACTGAATCATTCAAGTGATCAAAGGACTGCAATATATACATGTACAATTTTGGAAAACGTCATGTCTAAACATAAAATTATTTTTTCTAGGTCATCAAAGATCCACCCCCACCTCCACCACCTGCTCCTGTTGAAGAGGTAATTGTGTAATGCTGTATATTGTTGCAGTACCATTTCAATTCAATTTCTGAAAAAGTTAATAAGCTGTTTGGAACTTAAGCGTGACTGCCAGCAAGCAGACTGAATGATACAACTTCCCACCTCTGCTGCCTCTATTTCTCTGCTGTAATATATCCAAATGGTAATCAACTGAGCCACCCTGCATGTATTTACTCCATTCACTGCCAGCAAGCAGCCTGAATGATACAACTTCCCACCTCTGCTGCCTCTATTTCTCTGCTGTAATATATCCAAATGGTAATCAACTGAGCCACCCTGCATGTATTTACTCCATTCACTGCCAGCAAGCAGCCTGAATGATACAACTTCCCACCTCTGCTGCCTCTATTTCTCTGCTGTAATATATCCAAATGGTAATCAACTGAGCCACCCTGCATGTATTTACTCCATTCACTGCCAGCAAGCAGCCTGAATGATACAACTTCCCACCTCTGCTGCCTCTATTTCTCTGCTGTAATATATCCAAATGGTAATCAACTGAGCCACCCTGCATGTATTTACTCCATTCACTGCCAGCAAGCAACCTGAATGATACAACTTCCCACCTCTGCTGCCTCTATTTCTCTGCTGTAATATATCCAAATGGTAATCAACTGAGCCACCCTGCATGTATTTACTCCATTCACTGCCAGCAAGCAGCCTGAATGATACAACTTCCCACCTCTGCTGCCTCTATTTCTCTGCTGTAATATATCCAAATGGTACAACTCCATACTTCTGCTGCTTGACCATTTTGCTGCATATTTAAATGTGCTTGCTAAAGCTTTGGTATAATTCATTTGTTGCACTGTATGTAATACTTACTGCTTTAGATCTGTGACTGGGGCCTTTCTAGATCTTATCAGGTAGAAGGTGCTATAGCATTTTGCCACATCTTGGTCTAGTGCCTTTGATCATCTAACCATCCCCTGGTGTGCTGGCCCCAGCTGCCAAATTATACCCAACCATCTCCCACAATCCCTCTCTCCTGACCCTGTAGTGTGGCCTATATATGTAGTAGTTGCTAAGGGGAAGCACGCAGTGTGGGGTACAGCACGCAAGCATCCCATAAGCAAAGCATCACAGAAGATAAGCATCCAGCAAAACGGCAGTTATACATGGCAGTTAGTCAGGGCAGGAGTCAGGTAACCCACACCTTGCCTTCCCCTTTAACCATGTGCTTTATTTTTATCCTCCTGTGTTCCCTTGCCATCCACATTCATCACCCTATCCCCCCTCCATCACGACTCATACACATCAGCCCCTCTATACTTCCCTCTCCCATGTACAGCTCCCACACACTCCTCACCTTCCTGAGAAACCTCAGCCCATCTTGCCCAAACACATCGCAGAAAAAACTACTTACAATTCCAACAACTATTGGCTCTTTATCTTCCTTCTCCTACTGATTTCAGGGGACATCTCCCCCAACCCTGGTCCACCATCCCCCAACCTCGACCCCTACACTACCTCATATCGAAACCACAATAATCTGATTAACATTACTTGCACTCCCTCATCTCAATCTTTTAATTGTGCCCTCTGGAATCCACGGTCTGCTTGTAACAAGCTTCCTTTCCTACACAACTACTTTCTGAACAACTCTCTTAATCTGTTGGCCCTCACTGAAACCTGGATTCAGGATTCTGACACTGTCTCACCTGCTGCCATTTCCTACGGTGGCTTACAATTCTCTCACTCCCCGAGACCCACAAACAGACCTGGTGGTGGAGTTGGCATACTCCTGTCCCCACAATGCACTTTCCAGGTCATCCCCCCAGTCCCATCACTCTTATTCCCTTCTTTTGAGGTCCACACCATCAGGCTCTTCCGTCCCCTCTCCCTCAGGGTAGCGGTCATATACCGGCCCCCAGGCTCACCCACCCTCTTCCTTGACCACTTTTCAGCCTGGCTGCCACACTTCATGTCCTCAGAACTACCAACCCTCATCCTGGGAGACTTCAACATCCCCATTAACAGCCCTAATTCCACATCTGCATCCCAGCTTCTATCACTAACCACCTCTCTAGGCCTCTCACAGCTTTCAACCTCTGAGACACATAAGGACGGTAACACCCTTGATCTGGTCTTCTGCCGGCTCTGTTCAATCTCCCACCTAAACAACTCACCGCTTCCACTCTCTGACCACAACATTCTCTCCTTCACGCTCACAAATCCTCGTCCACCCCAGCTCATTCCTACCTACCACACAGTCAGAAATCTACAAGCTATTAACCCTCAGACACTTTCAGATTCCCTACACTCATCTCTGTCCCCAATCTCCTCTCTTTCCTGTCCTAATCTGGCTGTTCATCACTACAATGACACTCTTAGAAGCACCCTTGACCAAGTAGCTCCCCTCACCCTCAGAACCTCCAAACACAGAGTAAAAGAGCCCTGGCTCACATCGCAAACTCAACTTCTCCAGCGATGCTCCAGGAGTGCTGAACGCCTATGGAGAAAAACCCGCACACCAGAAGACTTCATCCACTTCAAATTTATGTTAAGAACCTATAACGCTGCCCTTCACCATGCCAAACAGACCTACTTCACCACCCTGATCTCCTCACTAGCCAACAACCCCAAGAATCTTTTTGACACTTTTCACTCCCTCCTCAGGCCAAAAGCACAAGCCCCTATCACAGACATTTGTGCTGATGACCTGGCCTCCCACTTTACAGAAAAAATAGATAATATCCGTCAAGAAATCTGCTCCCAACCACCAAGTGCTGAGACTCCCATCCCTTCCTACATCTCCCCTGGCTCACTCTCCACATTTGATCCCATAACAGAAGAAGAAGTCTCCAGACTCCTCTCTTCTTCTCGTCCGACTACATGCACTACCGACCCCATTCCCTCACATCTCCTCCAGTCTCTCTCTCCAGTCGTCACAACCCACCTAACAACAATCTTTAATCTCTCCCTCTCCTCTGGCATTTTCCCATCCTCCTTCAAACACGCCATCGTTACTCCACTACTAAAGAAACCTGCTCTCGACCCATCCTGCACAAACAACTACAGACCAGTCTCCAATCTCCCCTTCATCTCTAAACTTTTGGCACGCCTAGTTTACTCCCGCCTTACCCGTTACCTCTCCATTCACTCCCTTCTAGACCCTTCACAGTCCGGCTTCCGCCCCCTACATTCGACTGAAACTGCACTCATCAAAGTGACCAATGACCTTCTGACAGCAAAACGTAATGGTGACCACTCTCTGCTCATTCTTCTTGACCTATCTGCAGCTTTCGATACTGTTGACCACCATCTCCTACTCTCTAGGCTCCAGTCACTAGGCATTAAGGACACTGCACTCTCCTGGTTCTCTTCCTATCTCTCTGACCGCTCCTTCAGTGTTTTGTTCTCTGGCTCCACGTCATCTCCTCTTCCTCTTGCTGTCGGGGTACCTCAGGGCTCAGTCCTTGGCCCCCTTCTTTTCTCTCTCTACACGGCCCCAATTGGACAGACCATCAGCAGATTTGGCTTTCAGTACCATCTTTATGCTGATGACACACAACTATACACGTCTTCCCCTGACCTTACCCCCGCTGTACTACAGAACGCCAGTGACTGTCTGTCCGCAGTCTCCAATATCATGTCCGCTCTCTATCTGAAACTCAACCTCTCCAAAACTGAACTTCTTCTGCTCCCGCCGTCTACTAACCTCACTAAATCTGACATTTCCTTCTCCGTGGGTGGTACCACAATAACGCCCCGGCAGCAGGTGCGCTGTCTGGGTGTTATGTTTGACACCAATCTCTCCTTTACATCCCATATACAATCCCTTGCCCGCTCTTGCCGCTTACACCTAAAGAACATCTCTAGAATCCGCCCTTTTCTCACTATGGAAACAACAAAAACCCTCACTGTTGCATTGATCCACTCTCGCCTGGATTACTGCAACGCTCTATTAATTGGCCTCCCCGTCACTCGACTATCCCCTCTCCAGTCCATACTCAATGCAGCAGCCAGGATCGTCCATCTGGGTAATCGGTACTCGGACGCGTCCGCTCTTCGCCAGTCCTTACATTGGCTGCCCATTCATTATAGGATCCAATTCAAAGTACTTGTTCTCACCCACAAAGCTCTCCACAGTGCGGCACCCCCTTACATCTCTTCTCTCATTTCTGTCTATCGGCCTAGCCGATCGCTGCGCTCTGCAAACGACTTTCGACTAACCTCTGCACTAATCCGTACCTCCCACTCCCGACTCCAAGACTTCTCCCGTGCTGCTCCTATCCTCTGGAATGCTCTACCCCAAGAAATCAGGACTATCCACAATTTGCATAGTTTTAGGCGCTCCCTCAAAACACACCTGTTCAGAGCGGCCTATCACATTCACTAATCAAAGTCATTCTCTGTGTAAGTGTGCGTGCGTAGCCCATTCACTATCTCCATCCATCCTTCACTCCTGCAAGATGGCTGGACCTTCATTGTAAATACACCATTGTAAATACACACCTGTACTCTGTATCTCCCTCACCTCATTGTAGATTGTACGCTCTCACCAGCAGGGTCGTCTTATTTCGTCTTATTTTGCTTTAATTATTGTATTGTTAGCGTTGTTACTTATGACTTGTGTTTTGAAACTGTTAAACTGTAAAGCGCTGCGGAATATGTTGGCGCTATATAAATAAAGATTATTATTATTATTATTATAGCCGCTACTTTATTAATGATGGCCTATCCTTGGGATACCGTACCAATATAATAAATAATTAGGGATGCCAGCAGCTGAGTGTTAATGCAAATTAGTCAGTATTCCCTTACCAAAATCTTATGAATAGAAAAAACCCACCAAGGAAACACCCAGATCCATAAACTGCTTTAAGAACACATGAGACATGCACAAAGAATGTACAGGTCAGTAAGAAACTGTTCACACCACCCAAAGACTAAGACATCGGAAAAACACACAGTATGACAAACGTGCATGAATACTCTGTTGTAAAATATATTTAACAGTAAGCAGCAAGTGCTAGTAAAAGATAACAAACACAGAGTATTTAGTTGATACGTTTTTTGCAAAAAATGTATACTAAGCCACTCCACCACGTCATGGTAACCCTTCATGGAGCAGTCCTATCTAATGTATTTAAAGCCTGATCATGTGAACAATACCTACATGAGCAGGATTAAGAAAGGCGGTGCACGGTATGGTCACACTGGGCAAAATGGCTCCTTATGTGCATGTCCCACAAGAGAGAGGCGAGGATCTCCCAAAGCTTGCATAAGCAAGAAATAAATGGATTAAGAACACATGAGACATGCACAAAGAATGAACAGGTCAGTAAGAAACTGCTTTGCAAAAAAAAGTGCTGTCATTTTTCTTTATATTTAGTAAATTAGCATACACAATAATAGAAGCAGTTCACGGGTACACGCTACGATGTCTGTGGGAAAACACTCATAAGTTACATGCACAAAAAAGAACACTATGGAAGCACCGCTGTAGAAAATTATTATGTGGAAACGCTTGTTGCAACATTTCAGGACAGACTCCTTTCTCAAGCATATGTCACTTCCCTTTAGTGCTGTTTATAAAGTAGTCATCATGTAACAACAATAGATTGTTATTTTATATTATTTGCATTATGTACAATGTTATAAGAAGAAAAAAGCAACAAGAAAATAAAAAAATTAAAGAAAATATACTGTACTTTGTAAATGTATTCAACTTTTCCAAATTTTTTCATGTTACACCCACAAACATAAATGTATTTTATTAGGATATTATGTGATATACCAACATTATATTAATACTTTTTTTTTTTTTTTAATTTATTTTTGCTTATCTTATTGTCTGGTGCAATCCCCATTAGGATGTGCTCCACTATTGCCAATGCCATCCAGTGCACGTCTTGCCGCATGTATGAAATCCTTGAACAGCCGGTCGAGGGTGCATACTGCTGTGCAAGATGTGAGCACGTTGTGCATTTGGAAGCCCAGATACTGGATCTAAATGTGCAGCTGGCAACACTGAGATCCATAGACAATATGGAAAGGAGTCTTCTGCTCACTGAGCAGACGCTCAATGGGATAGATGAGGGGGGGGATGCTAGGTTGGAGCTGCAGGACAATGAAGCAGCTAGCTGGGTGACAGTTAGAAGGCAGGGTAGAGGGAAGAGCACCAGGGAGGCTAGTCCTGATCTGGCACACCCCAATAAGTTTGCTAAGTTGGCAGATGAGGGGAGTGTTAGTGCAGGAGTAGCACTGCTGCAGCAAGGCATGTCCTCTGAAAGCCGGAGGAGTGTCTGCTCCAGTAAGGGGGGAAATAGGAGAGCAGGGCAGGCCAGACAGGTTCTGGTAGTGAGAGACTCAATTATTAGGGGAACAGATAGGGCAATCTGTCACAAAGACAGGGATCGTCGAACGGTGTGCTGCCTACCTGGCGCTCGAGTCTGACACATCGCTGATCGGGTTGACAGATTACTGGGAGGGGCTGGAGAGGATCCAGCGGTCATGGAGCACATTGGCACAAATGACAAAGTTAGAGGTAGGTGGAAGGTCCTTAAAGATGATTTCAGGGAATTAGGCTGTAAGCTTAAAGCAAGGACCTCCAAGGTGGTATTTTCGGAAATACTTCCTGTACCACGTGCCACGCCAGAGAGGCAACGGGAGATTAGGGAGGTTAATAAGTGGCTCAGGAATTGGTGTAGGAAGGAGGGGTTTGGGTTCCTGCAGAACTGGGCCGACTTCTCAGTTGGCTACAGGTTCTACGCTAGGGACGGGCTGCACCTCAGTGGGGAGGGTGCAGCTGTGCTGGGGGAGAAAATGGCTAGAAGGTTGGAGGAGTGTTTAAACTAGGGACGGGGGGAGGGTATTCCTTTTATAGGAGGGGAAGACAGTGCAGATAGAGACCTGGGCACAAATAATGACATTGGGGGTGGAGGTGGCATGGGGGGTGGGGTTAGAACAGTTAATAATTTAAGAAAGAATAGAGGTACAGAGAGATACATAAAGTGCATGTATACTAATGCCAGAAGTCTCGCCAACAAAATGGAGGAATTGGAGTTAATGTTTTTGGAACATAATTATGACATGGTGGGGATATCTGAGACATGGCTGGACGAGAGCCATGACTGGGCTGTTAATTTACAGGGCTATAGTCTGTTCAGAAATGACCGTACAAATAAGCGAGGGGGAGGCGTGTGTTTATATGTAAAATCATCCTTAAAACCCATCCTTCGTGATAATATATATGAATCTAATGAAAATGTAGAGTCCCTGTGGGTAGAGATAAGGGGAGGGGGGAAAAATAATAAATTACTGATAGGGGTTTGTTATAAATCTCCAAAAATAATGGAAGCTACAGAGAATATCCTCATAAAGCAAATAGATGAAGCAGCGACTCAAGGAGAAGTCATTATTATGGGGGACTTCAACTACCCTGAAATACATTTGGGAACCGAAACCTGCAGTTCCAGCAAGGGTAATAGGTTTCTGACAACGATGAGAGACAATTACCTTTCACAACTGGTTCAGGACCCAACAAGAGGGGGGGCACTGCTAGACCTAATATTAACCAATAGGCCAGACCGCATATCAAATGTAAGGGTTGAGGGTCACTTGGGCAATAGTGATCACAAATTAATAAGTTTTCATGTATCCTTTAATAAGATGTGTAGTAGAGGGGTTACAAGGACACTAAACTTCAGGAAGGCAAATTTCCAACGGATGAGAGATGATCTTGGTGCAATTAACTGGGACGATATCCTGAGACATAAAAATGCACAAAGAAAATGGGAGACATTTATTAGCATCCTGAATAGGACCTGTGCACAATATATACCGTATGGGAATAAACATGCGAGAAATAGGAGGAAACCACTATGGCTAAATAGAGCTGTAAGGGGCGCAATAAGAGATAAAAATAAAGCATTTAGAGAATTAAAGCAAGTAGGTAGTGATGAGGCATTAAATAAATACAGAAGATTAAATAAATTCTGTAAAAAGCAAATCAAGACAGCAAAGATTGAGACAGAGAGACTCATTGCCAGAGAAAGTAAAAATAATCCCAAAATATTCTTTAACTACATAAATAGTAAGAAGCTAAAAAATGATAGTGTTGGTCCCCTTAAAAATAGTCTGGGTGAAATGGTGGATGAGGATGAGGAAAAAGCCAATATGCTAAATGACTTTTTTTCAACAGTATTTACACAAGAAAATCCCATGACAGATAACATGATCAGGGATAAAAATTCTCCATTAAATGTCACCTGCTTAACCCAGCAGGAAGTACGGCGGCGTCTACAAATCACTAAAATTGACAAATCCCCGGGCCCGGATGGGATACACCCCCAAGTACTGCAGGAATTAAGCACAGTCATAGATAGACCACTATTTTTAATCTTTAAAGATTCCATAGTAACAGGGTCTGTACCACAGGACTGGCGTATAGCAAATGTGGTGCCAATATTCAAAAAGGGGACAAAAACTGAACTTGGAAATTATAGGCCAGTAAGTTTAACCTCAACTGTGGGTAAAATCCTGGAGGGTTTTCTAAGAGATACTATACTGGAGTATCTGGAGAAGAATAACCTTATGACCCAATATCAACATGGGTTTACAAGAGACCGTTCCTGTCAGACTAATCTGATAAGCTTTTATGAAGAGGTAAGTTCCGGACTGGACCAAGGGAATGCAGTGGACGTGGTGTACATGGACTTTTCAAAAGCTTTTGATACGGTGCCACACAAAAGGTTGATACATAAAATGAGAACAATGGGGATAGGGGAAAATATGTGTAGGTGGGTTAAGAGCTGGCTCAGGGATAGGAAACAAAGGGTGGTTATTAATGGAGCACACTCGGACTGGGTCACGGTTAGCAGTGGGGTACCACAGGGGTCAGTTTTGGGCCCGCTTCTTTTTAACATATTTATTAATGACCTTGTAGGGGGCATAGAGAGTAGAATTTCAATATTTGCAGATGACACTAAACTCTGCAGGGTAATTAATACAGAGGAGGACAATTTTATATTACAGGAGGATTTATGTAAACTAGAAGCTTGGGCTGATAAATGGCAAATGAGCTTTAATGGGGATAAATGTAAGGTCATGCACTTGGGTAGAACGAACAAGTTGTATAATTATGTGCTTAATTGTAAAACACTGGGCAAAACAGTCACTGAAAAAGACCTGGGTGTATGGGTGGACGACAAACTCACATTTAGAGGCCAGAGTCAAGCAGCTGCTGCAAAGGCAAATAAAATAATGGGATGCATTAAAAGAGGCATAGATGCTCATGAGGAGAACATAATTTTACCTCTATATAAGTCACTAGTGAGACCACACTTAGAATACTGTGTACAGTTCTGGTCTCCGGTGTATAAGAAAGACATAGCTGAACTGGAGCGGGTGCAGAGAAGAGCGACCAAGGTTATTAGGGAACTAGGGGGTCTGCAATACCAAGACAGGTTATTACACTTGGGGTTATTTAGTTTGGAGAATCGAAGGCTTAGGGGTGATCTTATTACAATGTATAAATATATGTGGGGACAATACAAAGACCTTTCTAATGATCTTTTTACTCTTAGACCTGTGACGGGGACAAGGGGGCATCCTCTACGTCTGGAGGAAAGAAGGTTTAAGCATACTCACAGATGCGGATTCTTTACTGTAAGAGCAGTGAGACTATGGAACTCTCTGCCATATGATGTTGTAATGAGTGATTCACTACTAAAATTTAAGAAGGGACTGGATGCCTTTCTTGAAAAGTATAATATTACAGGGTATATACACTAGTCTCCTTAATATTGCGTTGATCCAGGGAGCTAGTCTGATTGCCGTATGTGGAGTCGGGAAGGAATTTTTTTCCCCAATGTGAAGCTTACTGTTGCCACATGGGTTTTTTTTGCCTTCCTCTGGATCAACATGTTAGGGCAAGTTAGGATAGGATATGGGTTGAACTAGATGGACTTAAAGTCTCCCTTCAACCTTAATAACTATGTTACTAACTATGTTACTATAACTATGTAACATAAAGTAGCAAGTATTTGTGAAGTGTAAAGGAAATGACACATGGTTTTCTAAATATTTAAAAAAATATAAATCTGATTATTGTGACATTTGTATTCAGTTCACCTGAGTCAATACTTTATAGAACCAATTTTCACTGCTATTACTGTTGCAAGTGTTTTGGGGTATGTCTACCAGATTAACACATCTAGAGGCTGAAATTTTCCTCCTTTCTTCTTAGCAAACTAGCTCTAGGTCAGTGAGATTGGATGGAGAGCACCCAAGAACAGCAATTTTCAAGTCTTGCCACAGATTCTCAAAGGGATTTAAATTTGGACTGTTACTGGGCCATTCAAACACATTAATATGCTTTGATCTAAGCTATTCCATTGTAGCTCTGGCACTATGTTTAGGGCCTTTGTCCTAATGGAAGGTGAACCTATGTCCCAGTTTCAAGTCTTTTGCTGCTTATAACAGGTTTTCCTGCAAGATTGCCCAGTGTTTAGCTCCATCCATCTTTCCATCAACTCTGACCAGCATAATTGTCCTTGCTGCTGAAAAGTTTCCCCACTGCATGTTACTGCCACCATGCAATGGATTGTATACGGCACTCATAAAGTCATTGGAATAGATGCTCAAGTAGGGTATCCATAACAATATTAATATAAGTAAAAAAAAAGTGATACTGCCACCATGTTTGACGATGGTGATGGTGTTTTTTAGTTCTAGTGCAGTGTTAGTTTTCTGCCATACATAGCATTTTGCATTTAGCCCCAAAAGTTGTACTTTGGTCTCATTTGACCTTAGCACTTTCTTTCACGTTAGCTGTGTCCAGTACATAGCTTTTTGAAAACTTTTAGTGGGAATTCTTATGGCATTTTTTTTTAAAATGGCTTTCTTCTTGGTTCTCTTCCATAAAAACCAGATTTGTGGAGTATACGACTTAGGCTGGAAACAGACTAGCATATGGCTTCAGATGCGAGAGCATCAGATGCGAGATGCTAATGACCCTTGGCTCCAGCTCTGGTGCGATCATGAGCCAAGTGTCATGCTACCGTGCTCCGATCCTCTTGAATGAAAGAATCACAGCACATGTGCAGAGGAGATGGAGAAAGTAATTTCTCCATCTCCTCCATTGCCTTTCTCGGTGTATATCGAATTGTGCTGGGATGATATCTGAGTGCAGTCCTATGTTTCACTCGCACCCCTTGACTTGGATAGGTGAAAGTGAGTCAAGTCTTGCTGCCAATTGCAGCATGCTGCTATTGTTCTCTCATGCAGAATCAACATGAGAAAATAATTGCAGATCTGAGCTGCCCCATAGAATAATACTAATCCAAGTTCTAAGCAATTCTCCCATCTGAGCTGTGGATCTCTGGACTTCCTCCAAAGTGACTATAGGTCTTTTGGCTGCTTCTCTATTAGTGCTCTCCTTTCTTGCAATGTCAGTTGAGGTAGACAACTATGTCTTCGTAGGTTTGCAGTTGTGGCATACTCCTTCCATTTTTGGATGATCGATTGAACAGTGCTCTATGAAATATTCAGAGCTTGAGCTGTTTTTTCTAACCTAACCCTGCTTTAATTTTCTACACAGATTTATCCCTGACCTTTCTTTTGTGTTCCTTGGTTTTCATAATGCTGCTTGATCCCTAATGTTATGGATCAAATCTCTGAGGTCTTCACAAAACAGCTGTAGTTATACTGAAAAAGTAGTCTTCATATGGAAATTGACTAATAAATAGAAAAGTTATGGCTCTTGGAAGAGAGGGAGAAAAAAGTGAACGCCAAAAATAAAATCACTTCAAATGTTCACTGAAGGGGTTGTCTTCTGAAAACAAGTTGTTAACTGTCCATAGGTTAGGTGATAACTAACAGATCATAGTGGTTCAACCACTGGAACTCACATCGATCTGCAGAGTTGGCAATTTTTATCTCCGACTGCTGCTCCATTCATTCTTTCTGGGGCTGCTGGAAAGGTCAAGCACAATGCCCTTAAGTAATGAATGGAGCAGCGGTAGAGAATGGGCACTGTCTCTCTATTGGGCTAGGGATTAATATACCAGGTTCTGGCAGTGTAGAGCCCATCGTTCAGACCCATACCAATCAATAAGTTACCACCTGTTGCATGCATAAGTGATATCTTATTTTCAGCAGGCAGCCTCTTTAAATACCAGTAACATATTACATGAAAACAGATTTTATTGTATAGACAACTCAGTATGCTGTTATTCTTGAAAATAAAATACTTTTTAAATATTCACAACAATTGAAATCTGTTTAAAATATTAATATAATATAATATTGCTAGGTTTGTAACAACAATTTATTAATACCTTCCATATTTTACTGCTTAGGAGGCAGAAGAACTTCCTAATAAGAAATGGCCTACAGTTGATGCTAGCTACTATGGTGGTCGCGGAGTTGGTGGCATTAAGAGAATGGAGGTTTGTAGTATTATGGATTACAAGTTAATGTCAATGTATTTTTTGAGGGAGGTAGTTATTGTTATTGCATTGATTGATGCTGTTTAACCATTTGAATGTCGCTCTCAATTACTGAATCAATGATGTGATTGTGGGGTGCCGATGGGTTATTATTGCTGCCAGGGGGCATGCTGAAAGTATTCACTGCTGCCACCGTAGTGCTGTGAAGAGAATGGGCTTCATAGGGGAACCGAATTTTTGCATCTCACTGTTACCACAGAGATCAGTGCTAGCTCAAATCACTGCTGTTTAACCATTTAGTTGTTCAAGTCAATCACTGACATCACAATGCGTCATGATCTGTTTGTGGCCTGAAGTCCTTTTCTAGTGTTAAGACACCAGGCCTCAGAGATCATGGCATGACATAACAGTGTAAAATCACAATACACCATGACCTCCGAGGCCTGGTTTTGGCAGAAAGTCCTGTTCTAGAGTTAGCATCAGTGTGTGTATACATAAAGAGGTCCTGACAGTGGCGTCTGGCGGGAACCAAAGACAGAGGAGCTGGTCCAGATGAGAAGTGAGTAAAATTTTTTTTATTATTTACATGTTACTTTTCTAATACTCCGGTGTCTAGAGAAAACCTAGGGGATAATACAATACATTCAGTTGGCATGAGAATAATTTTGCTGCAAAACAAAATTCCATATAAATCTCTCATTTTTGTCCTCTTTTTATTAATACAGCCACCTCCTGCAGTATATCTCTCCTCTCTTATATACATAGCCCCATCCTGCAGTACATTGCTCTTCTTAGTTACCAGCACACAGACACACTGCTGATTCTTGGTATAAGCTATGCACTTTAATAAAGGAGGCTCCACGGCTTTCTGTGACACCCTTTGCAGTAGAAACTCTTTTCTATACATGCTAGCAGAAAGCCAGATGAGAGCAATACTGTAGACTGCAAGATTGACCAGGGCCCCTGGAACTACAGGACAGTTCCAATGGCAACTAAAGAATAAATAGAGCCTGCAGAGGCTTTCCTGGATGGTTAATATGAGCAAAATGAGGCAAAAATAGAAATGGGTTATTTTGGCAAAAATGAATGAGTATATGTATAAATTATTATGAGACCGTTTTGTGATTTTGTGAAGACCCCTCAAATCCTTTATGAACAAGTAGTTTATAGTAGGCTGTTTTCTTAATCGCAACTTGGTTGGTGGTCTATTTTTGGACTGTTCCATCCCTTATGGGTTTGTGGTTTGGGTTGCGGTCTTTAAAGGGAATCTGTCACTCTTTTTTGCCCTATCAGCTGCCGGCATTGACATCAGGGGCTTATCTACAGCATTCTGTAATGCTGTAGATAAACCCCCGATTTAACCTGAAAGATAAGAAAAACACGTTAGATTATACTCACCGCAGGGGGCGGTCCGGTGCCTCCCATCTTCAGACTATGCCGTCCTCCCCTTCCTGTAGTGGCTCCCGCACAGGCGCACTGCTCTGCCCTGTTGAGGGCAGAGCAGGAGTCCTTCAGTGCACAGGCGTCTGGAGAGGTCTGGCACCTGCACACTGCAGTATTCTGCTCTGCCCTAATGTTTTATTTTGATTAATATTCAATAAAGCAATATATATAAGGAAGCAATTGCTGAAATAAAATAATGTATATGTAAATAAAACAGAATAAATAAGAAAGAATTAGATCATCCAAGCTTAAAAAAATGGAATTTATGAAAGCTTGGTGCCTGGTATCATTTGTAGTTTATTGTTTTGAAAGTTGGTATATTAATCACATAAGAATGTATTTTCCTCTGACTTTATAAAAAAATACCACTTACCGTATACATTTTTCATCACCAAGACACTGTTATTTAACCCTCTAAATTAGTACAGTTCTCCTTTAAGTAACCTCCATACTTGAAATGTTTTAGAATATTGGAAATCTGTGGAACATGCACTAATTACATAATTTCCTCATAATTAAACAGCTACATAAGAATGAGTCTCTGTAACTTCCATTTGATCTCAACATCACATGAGAATATATAACACTGGGTCTCTTCAGCTTATGTGAGGAGCTTTTTATGGGGGTTATGGAGAAAAATACAGTTGCAACTGTATTTTATAAAGGGTAAAAATATAGAAATAAAAGACTTATTGTGTAATAAAGCTAAAAAGTAATAAGATCAAAATGTGGTCACTCAAAAATTAGTTATGACTATCTACGAGATTACCACGTGTTAAATAATGGACATACCTACAGCATGGATTTGACATTGGTTGGCTTGGATTTGGCACTGCCTATAATCTTTTGGGGTTTTTTTATATGCATTTTTCATATGTCATTTCAGTATCCTATTTCTCTGCTCTCTTAGGCTACTTTCACACATCAGGTTTTCGGCGTCAGGCGCGTTCCGGCGTCGTGCCGGAGCGCCGGATCCGGCAAATGTTTAGTAAAACCGGATGTGACGGATCCGGTTTTCTGCCGGATCCATCTTATCCGGTTCATCCGGTGTTCGATCCGTTTTTTCGACAGATTACGCCGGATCCGGTTTTTAAAATCGCCCCTTGTGGCCTTCCGAAAGGGATTGGCTACTGAAAAACTATATATAGCGTGTTCCTACAGCCCTTCTTTGACAGGTTGTAGAGGAGAAAGTGCAGGTTGGAGAGAAGAGCAAGTTACTGGCGAAGATGGATGTTGTGATTGGAAATATTTTGAAGAATTTGGCGGATTTTACAGCGGAGGCGAATCGTTTGAGGGTGATTGTTCTGGAGAAGGAGAGAGCGAGACAGCAGCGCATCAGGCATCGTAGACGACGTTTGTGGATCCACCCCATCACAGCCAAGAGAATGACGCGTGGGGTCTATTCTACACTCTGCATGGACCTTAGATGAAACCCGGATAAATTTTTTGGATATGTTCGGATGAAAATGGAGAATTTTGATTACTTGGTGGAGCGCATTGCACACCTCATAAGAAAATCGGACACCTATTGCCGCTTCTCTGTTTCACCCGCAGAGCGTCTGATGGTGACTTTAAGGTAAGCCACATTTATTGGATATGCTCGCATCAGAGCACATTTTCACTGCAATCTTGTTGGTGGTAGTTTGCAGCTCCAAGTGTTATAGCTGAGTTTTGGTATGTAATGCTGTGATTTTAAACTAATTGATTGTTTTTTAATTCCCCACAGATTTCTTGCAACTCGAGAATCCCTTTCATCACTGCATTTCCAGTACAGACTCGGGATTTCCACCATATCTGGAATAGTGAAGTACACATGCCATGCACTGTGGGACTCCTTAGCTGAAGAGTTTTTACCAGAGGCCACAACAGAGAGGTGGATTGAAATTGCTGACAAGTTTCAACAGATATGTCAGTTTCCGAACTGCTTGGGTGCTGTGGATGGGAAACATATCCGCATTGTAAAGCCAGCCGGATCGGGATCGGAATATTTCAATTACAAGAAATATTTTTCAATTGTCCTCATGGCCATCGCTGACGCGGAATACAAATTTATTGCTGTTGATATTGGGGCCTATGGCCGCTCCAATGACTCTCAAGTTTTCAAACTGTCTGCCATGGGGCGTAAACTGTATGGAAACACCTTCCAGTTCCCACCCCCTAGACCGCTGCCGCAAACATCTGGCCCTCCTATGCCATTTGTCTGTGTAGGGGATGAAGCCTTCCAGCTGTCAGAACACCTTTTGAAACCGTACGGTAGCAGAGAATTGTCAAGAACAAAACGCATTTTTAATTACCGCCTCACAAGAGCAAGAAGAATGGTTGAATGTACCTTTGGTATTCTGACAGCCAAATGGCGGGTCCTATTGACTGCGATCAACCTCAAGACAGAAACTGTGGATGAGGTGATCAAATCTTGCGTGGTACTCCACAATTTTGTTATCTGCAAGGAACCCATTTCCATTGAGGACACCTCTGAAGAAACCACCTTGCAAGATTACCATGACATTACCACTAGAAGTTCTGTGACGGTTTCAGTAATGAGGGACAATTTTGCACTATACTTTATGTCACCTCAAGGCAGAGTACACTGGCAGGATGACAGAGTGTGAAAGATTTGTGCCCTTAACCAAACTTGTGTACCTTCTGTACCAACAGTATATACCTTTGCCAACCAGAGTTGGCTATCTTGTCATGGTCTTACTATTTTTACCTTTAGGCCACAGGTGTGTACCTGGTTGTGTTTTATGCAAAGTATTTCACCTTTTAACAAAAGTTGTGTACATTGTTAGGAAATCACCAACAATAAACACAACTTTTTAGGTGAAATACTTTGCTTCAAACACAACCAGGAACACAACTGTGGCAAAAAGCTAAAATTTACCCACAGTTATATACCTGGTTTTGAATACCTTTTTACCTTTGAAATACCCTGTATTTAACCTTTTTTTTAAACATAGTTCGCCGCAGAAAGAAATGACAGACAACCATTGTGAAACGATAATTTAACTTTTATTTAAAATATTTTTTTTTTGTAAAATGTTTTTAAAGTGCAAAAAACTTTTTTAATAAAGGTTTTAAACCCAATGGGCATTTTTATTAAAAAACACACATTACAAATCTGTGTAGTGTGGGGTGGAAATACTGCTGGAGGGGCTGCGGGACACTTCGACACTGGGTGTGTGGAGAGAGGACTGGGATCGTGGTGGGGAAGGAACAGTTAGAGGTGAAGGCGTGGAAAAAGCTACAGAATGGGTGGACATGTGGGAGGCAGAAGAGGTGGTGGGCGGTGGAGTGGAGGGTTGGGAAGGGACAGTAGGAGCAGATGATGTTGATGGAAAGTTGTATGGGGAAGGAGTTTGGTATGGGGCAGGTTGCTGGAAGTGGGGAGGTTGCTGGTACTGGGGAGGTTGCTGGTACTGGGGAGGTTGCTGGTACTGGGGAGGTGGCTGGTATGTAATAGGAGGGGGAGGATGGAAAGTGGCTGGAGGGGGTGCAGGTGGAGGAACTACTGGGGTGGGAGGAGGAGGTTGGGAGGTAACGTGCTGTAGAGCACCGTGGCACGAATGCATTACATGCATCTGCTGGGTAGGAGAGAGCGTTGCCATGCGCTCCACAACAGACCTGAAAAAGGTGTGGTTTGGCGAAGATCTTGCTTCTGAATGCATGGTTTGCAGAAGTGTCTTCACCTCCAGAATGCTGGAGTTGATCTGCTGAAAGTCTGCGGAGATTTGCTCTGACAAGACTTTTAGACAGTTCTGGAAAGATGCATTCAGATGCAAGAACTCTGGCGCATAAGTCTTTTCCTGACCCCTCTGCCGCTGCCGCCCAGTACCCGCAGGTGTACTAGAGGTGGCAGGGGCAGAAGGGTGGGGTAAAGGGAAAGCAAGCGATCTCCTCACCAGCAGCTTCATGTAATGTAGGCGGCCACGATGCTCCTGTGCTAGTGGATGGGACAGATGGGTCGAATGTGTGGGAAGGCTGGGAAGGTGCAGATGTACCGGGGCGGTCGAAGTGTCCCTTGGTGCCTGGCTCCTCAGGGATCGCCTCAGAAGGGTCCAATCGTGCAGGCTCCCGAGTGCTGCTCACCGTGCTGTGGAATAAAGAGAAAAAAAAACAATTAAAATAATGACGTGGCATGGCCCTGGCTGAAAAAAAATTGTTACATCTAAACATTTTTGTTTCACATGTGGTGTGTAATATTTACCTTCTGGTGACCATTGTATCCCGGAGGAACGACAGGGCTCGTGCGTACTTGTACTTGCGCCTGCGTCCTCCAGATCCACTCGGGGCCTGCATCTCTTTATTGAACTCCTTCTTGAAACGATCCCTCACAGACCGCCACCGCTTCACAATTCTGTCCCCTGAAACGAGAAAGGACAAAGTGGTTAGTATACAACATCAGTGTTTCCCAAACTCCAGTCCTCATGGTCCCCAGGGGTCATGTTTCAGGATTTCCATAGTAAATAGAAATCCTGAACACATGATCCGTGGGGACCACGAGGACTGGAGTTCGGGAAACACTGGTTTACATCAAGCAACCGGTACTGTATATACTTACGCTCTTTAATCTGGGCCCGAGCATCGAGGTCCTCCCAGCGGGCCACAAGGAGTGAACAGATTTCCTCCCAGAGTCGTCGGGTAACGATCAGGTCAGCATGGCGGCGGTCAGCCATATTCCATAGCGGCTCCCTTTCTCTGACGAGATCGATGAGGTGGTCCACATCTATTCCTCCATCCTCACCGTCTGAGTCGGGAGCACGCTGTGAAGGCTGTTAAAGTAAAAGAGAAAAATAGCAAAATTAGTCACCACACTTAAGACATGAAATAAAAAGTGTACCAAAATTTCACTTAAATATTATACTTACACGCTGGTGACCGCCGCGTTGCTGTCGCCGACGACCCTGGGAGGCACTGCGAGGACCTTTTGGCCGAGCACCAGATTGGGAAGACTAGAGAAGAAAAGAAAAAAATGTATGTGTTTGGATGTAGGCATTTGTTTGCTGTGTGTGGTCTGCAGAACATTGTTTTCTATGTGTTGTGTGTAGTGTGATGTTGTGTTTCTGCGTTTGATGTAAAAAACTTACCAATTGTGAGCCCACTACAGGTGTCTGTCCACCCCTTCCTTCTTCTTCTGGAAGCTCCTCTTCAGCTTGTGAATCCTGTTTTGAAATAAAAGGCAATGAATAGACATATATTCCAGAGATGATGGATTTTGGAAATAAAAACTTACCGTCAAACGCTGACGATGCGAGGGAAGGCTCCCAGAAGAAGTTGTGCTGTCCTCTTGCTGGCCAGACTCCATGGCTGTGGGTGGTGCTGTTGCTGCTGCCAGTGCTGCCACTGCTGCTGCTGCTGACTCTCTTGGGCGGCTGTTGAATAAAGAGAAACAAAGGGCCAATGAATATCTTGATATTCCATGGCCCTAGTTTTGAGGAATGGGGGATTTGATAATTACCTTCTCTCATCTGCTGCTGGACTCCCCTCCCGTTGTTCAGCATGCTGCTCCATTTGGGGTGGTGGTGCTGATGGTGCTGCGCTGCAGTCGTCTCCTGCCTTCTCCTGCGCCTGGTTGCTGTCTTGGGTGGCATGTTGGGTGTGGCTGAGGGTCCCACTGTCATGCTTTTATATATGTGGCTTGTGGGCAGAGCTACTGAGCATGCTCAGACCCAAAAAAACGGATCCGGCCAACGGATCCAGCTACAGCCGGATCCGGCGCATTTCGGCGCTCATAGGCTTTCATTGTGTGAAAAAGCTGGATACGCCGGATCCGGCGTGTCCTGCTTTTTGCCGGAGACAAAAAACGTTACAGTAGCCATTTTTTACAGACGCCGGATTGCGACACATTGCCGGATCCGGCGAAAACCGGATGAAATGCATGGCCATCCGGCCCGATCCGGCGCTAATGCAATTCAATGGGGGGGAAACCGGATCCCCATTGCATTTCGCCGGATCCGGTTTTTGTCAAAAGTGCCGGATCGCGCCTGACGGCGAAAACATGATGTGTGAAAGAGGCCTTACACTTCTGGTTGAATCAGCAAAAAAAACTCCAGAATAAAATGCTGCGTTTTTTATATTTATCAATAAAGTAAACCAGTGAAGTCAACATTTTGAGGGAAAAATGTGGTCCAATATACGTTTGAGCTTTGATATTCTATGCAACAATTAATTTTATCCTTATTCCACCATATTTCGAATATGTACGATACCGTTCCAAATGATCAAACAGTGTTTCTGTTAAAAATTGCATCAATATAATCATTTTTAAGCATTGAAATGTGCTCAATTAACAGCCAATGTGATTTTTTCACTTTAAAAGCCTATGTGCCGGAAGTCAAATTAAAGCGTGAAACTTAAGAGACGCAAGAGAGTACATTGCTATAGACTTCTCTCAGTCCAGCAATGCCAGATCTGACAGTTTCAGAATGCTTAACATCCATAAACTTTGGGAAAGGGTTTGACAACTCTGATTACAAATGTAATAAGTCCCTTATTTTTTTCTTTTAAAGGTGCGCTGGGGAGATAAAGGCTCTACTGAGGAAGGAGCAAGGTTAGAAAAAGCTAAAAATGCTGTTGTGACAATGCCAGAGGAAGAGGAAATGGGCTTGGCACCTAAACCTGCAAAACCGAAAAATATCTCACCAGCATCTCAGACGAAATGGTACACTCCAATCAAGGTAAGTTTTAAGACACTTAAAAATGTTTTTTTTTTTTACAAAAAACGATAGAACGTTGGCTTTTGAATTTACAATCTAAACATCATATGAATAGTTAGCTTAGAATATATACTTGTGAAAGTATTCACCAAACTTACCATATTTACTTGAGTATAAGCCGACCCGAGTATATGCTGAGCCACCTAATTTTGCCATGTCATCTTATTGACTCGAGTATAAGCCGGATATGCATTGTCCCCTCCTGGTATGCGTTGCTCTCCCGCCCTGTCCTGGTATGCGTGGCTCCCCCGTCGCTGTCCTGGTATGCCTGGCTCCTCCCATCACTGTCCTGGTATGCGTGGCTTCCCCCGTCACTGTCCTGGTATGCGTGGCTCCCCCCATCCTCTCCTGGTATGCATGGCTCACCCCCTTGCTGTCCTGGTATGCATGGATTCTCCCGACGCTGTCCTGGTATGCATGGATTCCCCCGTCGCTGTCCTGGTATGCATGGCTCCGCCCATACTGTCCTGGTATGCGTGGCTCCCCCCGTCCTGTCCTGGTATGCGTGGCTCCCCTCATCCTGTCCTGACATGCCTGGCTTCCCCCGTAGCTGTCCTTGTATACATGCTTCCCATTACAAAAAAAAACATCCTACTCACCCTCCAGCGTGCCTTCGCAGAATCTCATTGGTGCCGGCTTCCAGCAGCTTTTCCTGTGCTGAGCGATCACGTGGCACCACTCATTAAGGTAATGAATATGCGCTCCATGCCTATGAGAGAGGAGACGTGTGCGTATTCATTACCTTAATGAGCGGTGCCACGTAATCGCTCAGCACAGGAAGAGCTGCAGGAAGCCGGCACCAACAAGATGCTGAGAGGGTGCTGGGACCAACGAGATGCAGGGCACACTTTAGGGTGAGTATGATGTCTTCTGGAAGCAGGTGGCTGCAGCTGTCACTGTACGCGCTATAAGAGAAATGAATATTCATTTCTCTTTAGCAGCAGCACAAGCTTTAGCCACAGTCGCCGGCTTCTGCCTCTTGTCATCCGCTGCTTCACCACTCCCCCTCCGCCGGCTTTCTGGGACAATGATTCGTGTATAAGCCTAGGGGGGTGTTTTCAGCACACAAAAATGTGCTGAAAAACTCGGCTTATACACGAGTATTTATGGTAGGTCCTATTTATCACTTTTTTGTATTATCAAAAGAAATTTTCAATATTTATGCATTGATTGCTAGTCAAACGTGAACTGCTTTTAGAGCAGTTTTTTTTTAATGAAGCATACCTTAATTAAATTTGGTCTACAGTACAAACACCCTTAGCCAACCACCTTCCTCTATAAACACTTTCTAAAGTGTATGTTTAGGTGCAAAAAATATAGAAAAAAATCTAAATAATTATGTGCATAGCATGTAATCCAGAAGTCAATCTCAATTTTGGACAGGATTTGTTTCAAAGTTTAGTTTTTTTAATGTTAAAGGTAGACAAAAGTCCATCGAGTTCAACGTATAGTCTAGCATTTTGATCCAGAGGAAGGCAAAAATCCCATGGGGTAGATGGTACTTGACCCATATTAGGGGAAAAACTCCTTACTGGCTCAACATATGGCAATCAGATTAGTTTCTTAGGTGCACTTTTGTTAGTTAAAATTGGAGATGAGCAAACTTGATCTGAAAATGTTCGCCAGTCTCAAAGTTGGCACGAACCTAACACATTCGAATTTGTGTTCGGATTCCCGAGCGTTTTCCTCAAAATTTGGCCAAAGTTTGGTGGTTGATGAAGTTTCCACTAAGGCTGTGTGCACACGGCGGCTCTGATCGACGGTAACATTACCCACGGTTCGATCGAAACCATTGGTTAGAGTGCTGCGGGTTCATGCTGTCAGATGTCAGTATGAACCCACATCTGTGACTGTAACCTTTAGTAAAAAGCATATTGCAGGTCACAAACGTCATCTGATGAGAGACTACTACTCATATCAGCCTATGCCTGCTGTCGCTGATAACAGCAGGAGCAGGCGGTGTCTGATGGGCGTAGTCATCAGCTGGCTCTTGTGCTCAAAGTAAAGAAAAAAAAGTTAAAATAAAGAATTACATATTGAATTAAAAATAAAAAACACAGTATATACTCACACTTATTCCCTGAAGGTCTTTGTCGTCTGTAAAAAAATAAAAAACACCATATACTCACTTTAACACCTAATCCCTGATACCCATGTCACCTGGAAAAGAGAAAAAATAATAAACCACCATATCCCTCGCCTATCTGCTGTAATCCATACTATCCCGTGATGATTCGAATCAGCTGGTGCGAGTGCTCTACCCCACAGCCGGCGACAGACTGACAGATGAATGTAATCACTCCTGCAGTGTGTAGCACTGACCTGCAGTGAGAAAGTTCACTGGTGTTCATCAGCTGGTAAGCCTCGGTGACCTCACCTATGGCACCTCTTTGTGAGAAAGGTCTCACAGTATGGATTATCTCTTCAATTCGGACAAGTGAGAAATATGGTTGTTCATTATTTTAATTCATTTGCAGGGGATATTGGCTTCAGTGACCTGGGCGATGACATGAGTATGGTTTAATTTCGTGTCAATGAAGGAGTCTGTGCAATTTGCTCAAATAAAGGCCTTTATTCTGGGTGTGTGTTTTTTTATACAATATCACTATGGGGTTAATTATGGGGGTGTTTTATAGGCGTCTCTACATTACTAATCTCTGGGCATGATATCATCGGACAATACAAAGGAGACATCAGCCCCACAAATATGAAACCCAATTGCTGGCACCACAGGGAAAGTAGGAAGAGCCAGGTAAAGCTCCAGAATTGACGCTTGTAATAATGCAGGCTGCTATTTTTAAGCTGGGGGGCAATATCTATGGCCCCTTTACAGCCTCAGAATACCAGTCTGCAGCTGTCAGCTTTAGTTTGGCTGGTTGTCAAAAATGGAGGGGACCCCATGCCGTTTTTTAAATTATTTATTTAACTAAATAAAAAAAAGAACGTGGAACCCCTCTATTCTTGATTGTCAGCCATAATATATCTGACAGCTGAAGGTTGCAGCCCGTAGCTGTCAGTTTTGCCTGGGTGGTTATCAAAAGTACAGGGGAACCAACGTCAATTTTTTTTAAATTATTTGTTTTTAGTACAATTGATGGGTCAATTGATGCCACTTTTCCCTGTTTTCTGCCCCTAATTTGAACTGTTTTGGCAGATTTTAGGCCCCCCCGAAGGTGTTGTCAATGTGTTTGGTTTCGCCTCCCATTACATTCAGTGGTTTTAGCTTATGTTCAGCAAGCAGTAACCAAACGTATACCATGAGCCTGAGCAAGATGCTGGGAATGACGTCTGTGCTGAGCAGTGCCCGCAGAGGCTGCACCTGAATGGGAGACCACCACACCTGATAAAGCTTGGGATCCATCCTGCGCAGCTGGAGAATCCTGACGCCTATCGTTACCCCCCCGCTAGCATTCCCCCTGGCGACGTTCACCATGCTCGAGGGCTGCAATAAGCTGAGGGGCACGAATGTGCTCAATAGGCTCCCATATCCTATCCTCTGGTCCATGACCCTTCCAGTCAACCATAAAAAATTTTTAGCGCGCACCACCTTGGACCCGACAATAGCATTAACCTCAAAGTCATCCAAGGACATATCTGAACCCACAGCAGGAGCCCCAGAAACTGGGCCATATACATGGGTGTTAAAATAGACACTTGAAAAGTGTCGGTTATATTCAAGTGCAGAGGTGATAAACTACAGGATTCACCTGCTCAAGAACCTTAAAAGGACCTAAGTAGCGGGTAGTAAATTTAATAGACTCTACACGCATCTTGATGTTGTGAGCTGACAGCCACACTAAATCTCCCAGGGCAAAAACTGGAGCGGGACAATGATGCGTGTCGGCAGAAGCCCTCATTCTCTCCTTTGAGACTTTAAGGAGATTTTTATCGTCTGTAAAAACCTTAAAGGGATGCCCAGCTCCCTCCAGGAGATGTCTCCACTCCTAAATGGCCAATTTCTTGGCAAGCAGTTCCCTGTCCCCAATGGGGAATAATTCCTCTCCGCTGGTGAAAGGGTCTTAGAGAAGAAGAAACATGGATATTTCCGACCTTGAGAATCCTTTTGATACAGGACTGCCCCATTACCAATGGAAGAGGCATCCACCTCCAAGATCAAAGGTTTATCGACATCGGGCCGATGCAGAACTGGCACCCTAGCAGAATTGGACTTCAGGGAGATAAAGCCCTTGGAGACCTTCTCAGACCAATGCCTCAGATTTGCTCCCTTGTTGAGGGCTACCAACGGAGCTGCTAACGTGGAGAAGTGGGAAATTAACTGGCGGTAATAATTGATTAAACCCTTAAAGCGCTGCACTGCTTTAAGGGAATGAGGTTCCTGTCAGTTCAGTACTGACTCCAGCATGGCAGGGCCCATAGCTAAACCCTTGGCTGAATTAAACTATATACCCAAGCAAAGGGAGAGACTTCTGCTCGAACACACACTTCTCCAGTTTAGCAAAAAGAGAATTGGCACATAAGACCTCAAAGACTCTCTACGATGAGTGTCAATATCTGGGGAATAAATGAGTATGTCAGACTTCCGAATAAACCCCCTCACCAAATTCTCCCTGATATATTCAGACATTTCTTCTGTCTCCGGGAGAGACAAAGGGGTAGACATGCCCACAAGCAGGCTCTGCCCCCAGATTGAGGTCTATAGGGCAATCATAGAGAAGATGAGGAGGAAGAGTCTCTGCGGCCTTTTTAGAAAATACGTTATCGTACTGCCAAAAATGCCTAGGTAGAGAGGTTAGGTCAGTTGTGACCTCAGACGATCCAATCTGAACTTGGGCCCTAAGACATTGTCCCTCACACAAACTACTCCATCCTAGTATGCTGCCTGTTGCCCAATCGATACAAGGTGAATGGCGGTGCAACCAATGTATGCCCTTACAGATTACTAGAAAGGAAATTATCTCCTGATGTTTTGGAGACATCATGAGGGTAAGAGGTATAGTCTGATGAGTAATTTGATTAGGCAGGACAGACCCATTAACCACCCAGATGGTGACTGGCTACGGGAGCATCACTACAAGAATAGTGTGCCGTTGGGTGAAAACTTGCCCTCAGCCCCGGAACCCACGCAGGCCTCTGTAATGAGAGTAGTCAACCCATATGACAGGGAAACCTTAAACTTGGAGAACAAATCTATAGTGTCTAGTGAGATTCCTCCGATAACCACTGAACATGGTCGTTTTCCCTGACACCTGGGTCACTTATTGGCGTAATGACCAGCCTGCCTACAGACAAAGCAGATCAGTTGTGGAAATACAGGACGGGAATTAGATTCCGCCCGAAAGACTTCCATGGACTCCACATGATCGCTCGTCTGAGCCAGAAATCTTAAAGAATTAGCAAAGTTTGGGGCTAACCGAATCCTTTGTCTACCGTGGGCTTGCTCTATTCCTGACTCTGCGTGTCTAAGATCAATGCAAGTGGACACAGATATTAAATCCTCTAGAGTAGTAGTAAACTCCCTAGTGACCAAAGCATCCTTTACATGGTCAGCTAGACCCCTCCAAAATACGGGGATCAGGACCTTATCTGTCCACCCCAACTCGGAATCTAAGGTCTGAAACTGGATGGCAAACTGTCTGACCATAGAAAAGCCCTGGGTTAATGCCAAGAGTTGAAGTGCGGCATCATGGGTAACCCGAGGTCCCAAAAAGACCTGTTTCAGAACACCCAAAAAGCGAGAGACGTTCTGGACCTCCTGGTCGTTACGCTCCTGTAACGGCGTGGCCCACTCCAATGCCCTTTTGGTCAAAAGGGACACAACAAATCCCACCTTGGCCCGCTTGGATGGGAATCATGAGGCTAGTAGCTCCAGGTGAATTGAGCACTTGTTCACGAATCCCCTGCAAGACTTGTCTGCCGAGAACTTAATGGGCAGTACATAATGAGAAAAAGGTGGGACAGAAGTTGCAACAGTAAGCATAGTGGTGGCTTTGCTGGCTGTTTGTGCTGCCACTGTGGTAGAATCCACATCTGAAGTTGCCCTCTCAATCGTGGACAACCTGCCCTATAGCTGCTGGATGTATCGCTGGAGTCGCTGCTCATCTGTTGTCACTAGCCAGACCCTGGTGCTAGTGTACTGTTAGGGTTGGCGGATTGCACTATATAAAATAAAATATAAAGTGCAATTGCCACCCGGGGTCCACCGTGCAGAGATGTAACCTGCTGCTAGTGAGAATAATGACGGAATGAAACAGCGAGCGTTACCTTAAGCCACACAGTGTGGACAGAACGCAGAATACCAAGCTCAGTTACTTCACTGAGAGGTACTGCCCTAAGGATGGAAAATACTATACCCTGTTAACGTCACAGGGATGTTAACACGTGCATTGAGCTAGCTCTGCAACTAAACTGTGTTAACCGCACACATGAATGAAGCAGATGCTGAGCCGAAATAAATAACTCTTATGACGCTAGGTACAATACCCTGTTGCCTTCATAGAGAAGTAAAACATAAGGGTTGAGCTTGCTCTGTAACTGAACTGTGCTAACCGCACCCAAGAATGAAACAGATGCTAAGCCAAGCAGCTAGTTACCCCAGTGCTGACGCTACTGAACTTGTGCCTGACCGGCACCCTAAGCATGTAGCAGGCTGGAGACTCAGGCTTAGAGCTATGGGTACAAAACCTCATAGGTGTTCTACCTGCCTGCCAATGTGTACAGTCTTTGAGCATAGACAGACACACAAACTTACAGACAGAATGGTAGATTATCCACACACCACACCAAACATAAATTACACTAGTGCACCCGCTGAGAGCCTTTTATACACTAGGCTCCACCCCAAACACTCACACCCAGTCAGTCGAGGCATCGCCCGTGGGCCAATCCGGAGGTACCACATCACCTGAACAGCTAATGTTTGACCACCAATAAGAAGACGCCACATCACGGACATGCTCAGTAAGGTGATTGCTGGACTTAGAGTCTGGAGCATAAGGCTGCACCTGTATATCACTGGTTACATTTGACTTGTCCAGAGAGCCAGCAGTAACCAAACGTATACCAAGAGCCTGGGCAAGACTTTGGGACTGATGTCTATACTGAGTAGCACCTGCAGTGGCCGGACCTGAATGGGAGACCACCGCACTAGATAAATCCTGCACAGTGGGAGAATCCCAAAGGCACCGCTACAGAGCAAGTGGGAAGAGCTGGGCAAAGTGCCAGAATTGGCGCAGCTAATAGATGCGACTTTTTTGAGTGGCTGCAGGCTGATATTTTTAGTCTGAGGGGGGCACAATCCATGGTTGCTTACCAGCCTGAGAATACCATCTCCCAGCTGTTAGGCGCTGGTATTCTCCCACTGCACAGGATAGATACCAAGCCTTGTCTGGTGCAGTGTTCTCCCATTCAGGCTCAGCTGCTGGGATGTCTGCTCAGCACAGACTCTGGACCCAACGCCTTGTCCAAGCTCATGCTGCATGTGTATGTAGTTGCTACTGGCTCTCCAGCTAAGCCTATGGTGACTACTGGTATACAAATGCAGCGTTGTTCTCTGGATCCTAAGTCCAGATTTCACCCTACAGAGCATGTCTATAATGTGGCGCCTTCTCATTGGTGCTCAGAAGTCAGCTGCTCTGGTGATGTAGCAGCTTCAGATTGGTCCACAGGCAAGGTCCACAGGCAAGGTCCTATCTGTCTGGACTTGAGCTTTAGGTATGAAATGCTCTCAGTGGCGAACGCCTGTGCGCTAGTATCATGTGTGCTTGGTATGTTGGTGGCTACTTTACCACCTTGTGTGCACGTGTCCCCCTAATGGCACTGTGAGTGTTAGTTTAGACAGGCAGTGTAGGGTGGGAACTCCCGCTTGAAATTAGCATCTGCACCTGGCGTCCTCAGGTGCGCGTGCTGAGCACACCGTGTGTCAGAACATGTCCAAACACCAGTTTAATCTTTCCTGGGGGGTCAAGTTTTAGGGACCCCAATTAATATTTTTCTATACGCCTGTGCAGTCTAACAGGGTATAGTCCTTTTTGATTTACTTCATAGTACCGCTCTGTTGTGTAACAGAGCTTGTTACTTTGCGCTCTGTGCACACTGAGTGACATTTAACTCAGTGTACTTTAAGCGTTTTCTCACAGCCTTCTCCACTATTGTGATAGCTGTGGTTCTCCAACACTGCACGGTGGACCCCGGGTTGTGAACGCACCTTATTATAATTTTTTTTTTGGTGCGTTCCAACACCAGCTATCTGCATTAGCAAGGCTGGTTGTCAAAAATGGGGGGATCCTACTCATTTTTTGTAATTTTTTATTTAAATAGCTAAAAAATATGGCATGGGGACTCCTTTATTCTTGATGAAGCTGCCAGCTGAGGGTTGCAGCCCCCAGCTGTGAGTTTTGCCTTGCTGGTTATCAAAGATATTGTTAGGCATCGAGTTCCTGTCACTGCACAGCAGGAATCCCGAGCCTTGCATCCGGCAGTCTCCCATTCCTCTTCAGCTGCACAGGAACCTGCTCAGCAGACTCGTCGATCCCGGTGCTCTGCTCAAACCAGCCCGATGGGTTTGTTTGCTGCTGCCACCTCTGGCCCAGCTATAGCAACGCATGCTGGTCAGCAGTGAGCTACTCCAGGGACTAAGTCCTCCTTTCGGTCCACTGAGCATGCCCGTGGGGCGATCTCTCATTGGAGATCGGACGTCTCATGCTCAGATCCTTCTCCAGCTCAGATTGGACCATCAGAAAGGTCCCGGAAGGACGCGGCTATAAAAGGTTTGCATGGCCGCTCGGCCATGCGCTAGTATAGACTGCATTATCAGACTATGAGGAGTGCGTGTCGTATGCATGTATGAATGTCTCTGGTGAATGACTCATTAAGAAACCCCTACCCTTGGTGCGCATGTGTTGTGCAGCCTAGCCTGTTGAGCGCCCAGGCTTAGGTGTAGGTAGGATAGAGTCTGAGACAGGCATCAGTGTCCACGGTGCACGTGCTCGACACTCCATATTCAGCGTCTGTAGTGGCGTCCGCAGGTGCGACGCCACATGCTCAGAAGGTCTAGAGGGACTCTGACCCCGTGTCCTTGGGGCAGAGTTCTGTGACCGCTTTCTGTGCGCTCCGTGGCCGGGCTCTGTGAGCTAAACAGGCACCGGCACTTATGTTCTGCGGTAGCACGGCTCTGCGAGTTAGCAGAGTTCGCTTCTGTTCACACTGGGTGACGTTAACCCATGTGTGACCTTTTGTACACTGCTTTATACTTCCGCCATTACTAAGCAGCAGTTTACCACCCCTGCACGGTGGACCCCAGGCTGCAAACGCACCTTACTATTATTTTATTATTTGGTGCGTTCTGCTAGCAGATATAGGGGAACCCAAGCCATTTTATTTTGTTTAATTATTTATTTACAGCGCAGGAGCCGGCTGATGAATACTCCCATCACCCACTCCTGCTCTCACTGTTATTAGTGGCAGCAGGCGTCGGCTGATGGGAAAACAAAAAGCAAAAAACACAAATAAAAAGTAAAGAATAAACTGCAAATAATGCATAAAGGTAATAATAATAATAAAGGTATTTAGTAAACATAATTTTGAACAAAATAATGTACAAGCCGTCCCGCCACATCACGGCAACCCTTGTAGGACAGTCCTACTCTAGTATTTAAAGCCTTTTCACTTGCCAAGTGGCGTGAATGTGAACAAGGATTGAGGGACTGCCCCACTAGTAAAAGCATAGGCCAGACTGGATGGTTTTCCCAGCTCAGAAAGAGGGCGGTCACACCCCTATTGGACGTGGCGGGATGGCTTGTACATTATTTTGATCTAAATTATGTTTACTAAATACCCTTATTATTATTATTACCTTTATGCATTATTTGCAGTTTATTTTTTACTTTTTATTTGTGTTTTTTTGCTTTTTGTTTCCTCTGGTTAATGGTCATGTGTTAATATGCACTTACATTGTGCATACACATTAATTTATTTTCCCAGTTCAGATTTTAGTTTTTTTGTCGGCTGATGGGAGCAGTTGTCCCATCAGCTGACACCAGTGACCGGAGGTAAACTTTATACTTCCAGTCACAGCTGCATGCTCACACTGTCTTTTGACAGCGTAGGAACCGCAGCTCTCTGACCAGTGGGGATGATTTCACTGCCGATCATAAGAGGTGTTTGCCGCACTGTCATTCACATGACAGTGTGACAAACACTGGATGTTCGGCCCCCCATTCAAGTGAATGGGGTCTCGGTCCGGGTACTGTTCTGGTACCCAAACCTGAACTTTTTGTAACTGTTCGGCCAAACCCGCTGGACCTAAAACATATTTGCAAGTAGGAATGGTCCTTGAACATTCTTTTATAACGTTCTCCAAATTGTATTTGTAGCTACAGGAAATGTTTAAAAATTATTATTGTAGGTTCTTAAGTTAAAAGGTTCATACAATTTTTCTCACTGCACCGTTAACTCAATGTGCTCAACAAATCACATGAATGTAAAACTATTTGGTATAAGTTTAATTATATCATCCTTGCCCATAATTGTGACATAGATAACAATTAGACCACATCTTAAAAATATTAAATGCAATAATTCAGGTAAGTCCTAAGGGTTCACTTACCTTTTATGTAACTGCATATGACTTGTTCATTGCCACAAGGTGCCATTAGAATATATGGTTAAAACTAATTTGTTTCTTTAAGGGTCGGCTTGATGCATTGTGGGCTCTGTTACGTAGACAGTTTGATCGCGTGTCCTTAATGCGTCCTCAACAAGGAGATGAGGTAATTTTTTATATTATGAAACTAAAGTACTTATTTTTTCCCAAAAAATGTGTTGTGCTGTTATCTATATATATAAAGCTGAGTGTATGCGTGTGTGTATCGACAATGATGTCATAATGGTAGCCATGGTGACAATGATGTCATAACAGGTTGCAATGATGACAGTGGTGACTATGATGTCATAATAGGTTGCCATTGTGACGATGTCATAATGGTTGCCATGGTGACGATGATGTCATTATAGGTTGCCATGGTGACGATGATGTCATAACAGGTTACCATGGTGACGATGATGTTAGAATGGTTGCAACCTATTATGACATCATAATCACCATGGCACGGGACTATGGGATAGCGGATATGTATGATGGGTATATGGGCAAGGGACTATGGGATGGAGGATATGTATGATGGGTATATGGGCACGTGACTATGGGATAGAGATAACCATTATAATTTGTTTTAACTAACCACAGTTAGTTACTATGCCCAGGCAATGCATGGCTCTTCAGCTAGTCTCTGTATATACTAGCTGAAGTATACTGCTTGCTGCAGTATACTGTATGGCTGTCATAAGTTGCATGTGAATGCAGACATACAGTACGTAGTACAAAATGCCAAATGACTTTCTGTAAAAACTGTTCTATTAAATTATTTTTTCCCTGTCGAACTAAAACATGCTCTTTGTAGACTTTTCAGACTGTTCTACAAAAGTCAAGTAAGCAGCAGGGTGGTGGTAGCATTCTCAGGGTACCGTAGACTTGAAAGGGAGGCTGTGGGATCTGTCAGGACTTGGCAGAGAAAGGAAGAAAACTAACTGGCAACATTTCAAATACCTTGAGATACTGATAAGTACGGATGGGTATGACTTCGACGTGTCACTCGTTTGATGAGAAAAATAAACTTTCTCTAATAGAAAGTTCTATGCTAACAGTCCTTTTTTCATTATTTATTGAATCATAAAAAGTTGCTACAGTTTTTCTTTATGGTAAGTTTTTCCTTCTTTTGTATACAATGGTGTGAAATGCTGTTAGACTAAATATTTTCATAACAAATATTTATATAGACATGGATGCAAAAAAGGAGACGTCTATTTATTTAATGCACTCATTAATGAACTGTAGTACTATTGGAAGCTTCACTATCGTGTATCAAAGGCTTCACACATCCAGCTCCCCTCCACGTCCATGCGCTCTCCCTCTGCTGTCTACTAGTTTTGAGTGTGGCCCAGTATTTGAGAAGGCCGCACACAGTCAAAGTTAGAAATCAGGAGAAAGGGCTTTGATTGTGGTTACAATTCCTGAGAGTCATAAATTTTTCAGCTGGCAAACCGCAAGGTTATGGAAGCTGATACAGGTGCGAGCTAGCAGGTTGTCTCTGACATCTGTTCAGAGCAGTGGCGTGGGTCTTCACCAGCCTGCAGCGAGGCTGCTGGATTGTCAGCAGATGTAGTTAAGAGTGGCAGAACAGTTTTGGTCTCACACTTGCTGCCTGGGGGGTTTAAACACCAAAGGTAAAGAGGGGGTGGACACAGCTGCACTCCCAAACTTGCCTGAGGCACAAATAAAGAGATCTAATATAGTTTGACTCTGTTGTGGAGAGGAGACTAGGACAGAAAGCCACTTCAGAGGCAACTTAACGCAACAACATCTGCCGCCAAGTTTCCAGGGAGTGACAGGGGACAGCAGGTACAGATCGAAGTCCCAACGTAAACAGCCTCCATTAAGCCATGAACTCTTTTGATGGGTTTCCATCAAACATGCCGGAGTCCGCAGCAGGAGTCGGTATTGTTTTCAAAGCAGTGTTTGTTTTATGCACTAACAAGGTAATTTATAAATGATGCATTATCAGGAACTTTTTCTTATGTAAAAGTGACTGAGATTGAAAAGAGTACGGAAAAGTAAGAAAGTAATTCAATACGCCTGTCTTGATTCAAGTCTCTGCAGAGCCATTCTCCATTTGAGGTCACATTCACCTTCAGGTTATATTACTCCAATGAACTATTCATTGCCTAAATACTCATGCATCAATTGTGATAGATTCCTCAGTTTAAGCACTGTTTTACATTTTCACATTGATCTGCACAAATTGCAAACAGTCAAATGACTTCTTCCTAATAAGAAAAATGCAGAGCTTCATTCTGATACAAACAACCAAGCATGTGTACGACTGGTACAGAAACCATATTGGAACTTTACACACTTTACTTTTGTAGTCAGTACTATATCATATTCCCTTATAGTGGTTCGGAAATAAAATGTTATATTTCCATTATCAGAACGTTCTGGGTCTATTGGTAAATTCACATATCAGTTCAGATAAAATATTGTAATTGTGAAGCAATTTCTCATGTAAAAACCTACATGCACAGTAAATGAAAGCATGGCAGCGCGGTGGCTCAGAGGTTAGCACTGTTGCTTTGTAGCGCTGGGTTCCTGGATTCAAACCCACCAAGGAAGGACAGCATCTGCAAGGAGTTTGTATGTTCTCCCCGTGTTTGCGTGGGTTTCTTCTGAGTTCTCCAGTTTCCGCCCACCCTCCGGATACATACTGATATTGAATTTATGTTGTGAGCTCCAATGGGGACAGCAATGACAATAAGTAAGCATAATAAAAATAAACCTGATCCCGCTGATTTTGGCAGGACTTGCTGACCATGTGATATTTATGAAGTTTTCCCATCTGTCAAGAAAGAGAAGGATTGGATCAGTTTAAGGAACAAGCTCTGGCATTCTCTTATGTAAAGCAAGTGTCAAACATGATATCAATATTTTGTTTTACAAAATGAGACAATACTGGTATTAAGCAATAATCAATATATGTTATGACTTTACTGAATCAAGAGCTTTGAAAAAGGTTTTCATTGATATAAAAAAAGACTTAACAGCAGGAAATGTGATAAAGTAAAAAAAAAAGAACAGTACCCACTTGATAAATGCCCCGATGCACTATTGCTGCTAGTCACGAGATCCTTGCAACTAACCATTGGTCTCAAGGATCTTGTGCCTGACATTCAATCATTACCTTTGAGTTTAGTGATTGTCTGCAGCAATTGAGCTGTTACACAGACTGTCATCATAGCATTTAAGTTAGC
Source organism: Dendrobates tinctorius (assembly GCF_039654945.1). Lineage (NCBI taxonomy): Eukaryota > Metazoa > Chordata > Amphibia > Anura > Dendrobatidae > Dendrobates > Dendrobates tinctorius. The sequence goes on from NW_027361679.1 coordinate 66,135,436, forward strand.
AAAGCCTGACAGGGACTACTAGAGTACAGGGGCTTAAGCAATGGGGAGTTAAAGGGTATTTTGTCCGATATTCTGCTAAAAGTCTGCAATCACGCTATGTGACTGCAGACTTCTCAATCCTGACTGCATGTAATTTGCATAGTTAGCACCACATTTCTAGCTTCCCTCATTAAAAGTGAACTGAGAGAAGCCGAGGTCGTTCAGTTGGCTCGTGACCACATGTATGAAAATAACATACTTGTGATCACATGACCTATAGCTCTCACCGGCAATACTGGTGAATCCTGACAACGTGCGTGCCACATGCTGTCAGGGATTCAGAAGTTTGTCACATAGAGTGAATAGACTTTTACCAGAAGAATCAACTATCCCTTTAATACATGAGTATGTATTGAATAATTTTCTTACACATTTTCTACCATGAGGCAATTTTTTTGCTTCTAGTAATATGACTGTTGATAATTTAAAAAGCTATTGATTTTGCAATGTATCAATAAAGATATGTAGCTAATACTGCTGCCAGGGTATAATTTGCACAGCACTCAAAGATATTCTCCTAAATGTAGCGGATGAAAGTGTCTTTTCATGCCAGTCATGCTAAGATCACATCATTAAGGCTTCAATGAGCTAGGATTTTCAGTGCAAATATACCCCAATACTTAATCTAAGATCTACTGTATTTGATCTGGACACTGGTGATTTTTCTGAAAAGTTAGAAAATGCGATTTTCGACCCCACTTAGTATTTTTTAGTTTTTCATTGTACCAAAACATCAGGAATTGTTAGCTTTTCTGCATTCTACATCTAATTGGTATACAGTATTATTTTTAAGAAGATTCTTCTTTGCTTAGCTCAAGCAAGTTTACACCAAGGGGTATATACTTTAGGGTATAGGACCGCATATTTATGTACACTATGAGCCACATTCAACTTTGCATGATAGTTGTCAACTACATTCAACTCAAACATAGAGGGAAGATACAATAAACGTGAAATAACTGAATTGTCAGTATTTACAGATTAATATAATAATGATTTTCACTTTAGGAGAGTTGGAAAAGTGGGAACTGATTGGCAAAAATGTGATGTCACGTAAGTTTTATTTGGCCAAACAGTAGCCGTGCCGCTGGCCATTTTGAATGATTACTTGTGTGTAGTGTTGAGCTTTCCGATACTGCATATATCGGGTATCGGCCGATATTCGCGGTATCGGAATTCCGATACTGAGTTCCGATACTTTTTGCATATCGAATACCGGAATTGGAAGTTCCCATAATGCAATGAGTTTGATTTTATTCAGCCAATGAGGAATCCTAAGAAGTGTGGGCACATTCTGTTATGCATGTTAGGCATGTTAACCAATGGCATGACTGTGATTGGCTGCGAACAGACCACCCAGTTGCTCCTCCCCCAGACACACCCTGAAAAGTGATATATGGAAAGTGAAACTAGTGAGGGAGGAGGAAACGACCAGTTCTCATTTCAATGCCAGAACACACCCTCCCTGGACGTTTATCTTCGAAGCAAGAGATGATATCTTGGAAACCGGCAGACTAGCCACAGAAGGTACATTACTTATTGTCAGCATTCTGCAGCCTAGATATGCACTGAGATTATGTGAAAAGCCTGGACAACCTGTTCTGTTATGTATTTCCGCCAAGTTGGATCGCCCGCCAGGGCTGGTCGGGTACTCGGTACCGGGCCCGTTGGTTTGAATGGGAGATGTCACGGTAGCTGTGACCCGGTCCGTGGCCCTGGGCGTCCATTGTAAAAGGGAAATGTTGAACGTGTGGATGATTAAAGTTTATGAGTGAATGATTCATGACGCCACCTGTGGTGTTCGGTAATGAAGATGTTAAGCCGACGCTGCAGACAGATTCTCTGGGACAGATGGTGTGGTGCAGCTTTGATGTTGTGGCCCTCCACAGGTAGGGCTGTAGTCCCAGGGCAGTGTAGATGGAGAGGTAGTAAAGAGACGTAGATGGTGCAGTGCCAGGCACAGAGATGTAGCAGTGCTGAGTGTGTTGGCGCAGGAATAACTGGAGGACACCAGGGCATGTAGTTCCAAAGCTTTACTCACAGTCTGTTGTGCATACAGATGCCCGCATCCGTGCCGTGTCCTCCGGGTCAGGGGCTCAGTCAACCTCCAAGCTAGATGAAGCACCCCGTTCCAACACTCCACCAACATGTGCCTTTTCTGAACGTCTCCCTCTATTGCTACACAACCCCTTTAACATAGTCAATATCTTTGTAGCTCCGAACGTCTTTAAAAAAAATTAATTCCTGCTATTCCATTTGATTGGGCTAAACCTCTATGCCCTTAATGTCTCCTCCACCTCCCCCAATACTGTCTACATTATTCTTAGTTGTTATCCTTAATGTAGAATTAACCTACAAGGAAAGTAAGGGTTTATTTTCATTCCGATATTTAATAATAATAATAATAAATTTTATTTTTATAGCGCCGACATATTCCGCAGCACTTTACATTTCAGAGGGGATTTGTACAGACAATAGACATTACAGCATAACAATAATCACATACAGTAGATTATAACAAATACCAAGAGGAGTGAGGGCCCTGCTCGCAAGCTTACAGTCTATGAGGAAAGAGGTAGACACGAAAGGTGGGTGGTAACAGTTGCCCTGATTGTATGGACCAGCCATAATGTTAAGTGTGTAACAGTACAGACACAGAGGGCTAATGGATGCATAAAGCATGTGGGAACATGATGCTGGGAACCTGGTTATGGTAAAACTTTTGGCTCTGCCACACAGGGATAGGTTAGGTTAATGTGTTGAGGCGATAGGCCAGTCTGAATAAATGCGTTTTCAGGACACGCTTAAAATTGTGGGGATTGGGGACTAATCGTATTGACCTGGGAAGTGCATTCCAAAGAATTGGCGCGGCACGTGTAAAGTCTTGGAGACGGGAGTGGGAGGTTCTGACTATTGAGGATACCAACCTCAGGTCATCAGCAGAACGGAGGGCGCGGGTAGGGTGGTATACTGAAACAAGGGAGGAGATGTAGGGTGGTGCTGAGCCATGGAGGGCTTTGTGGGTGAGGGTAATAAGTTTATACTGAATTCTGGAGTGGATAGGTAGCCAGTGTAATGACTGGCACAAGGTAGAGGCATCGGTGTAACGATTGGTGAGGAATATGATCCTGGCTGCAGCATTCAAGACAGATTGGAGAGGGGAGAGTTTTGTAAGAGGGAGACCGATTAGAAGAGAGTTACAATAGTCGAGACGAGAATGAATAAGAGAAACAGTAAGAGTTTTTGCAGAGTCAAAAGTAAGAAAAGGTCGAATTCTAGAAATGTTTTTGAGGTGCAGATGACAAGAGCGAGCCAGTGATCGAATGTGGGGGGCAAAGGAAAGCTCGGAATCAAGTATGACCCCAAGACAGCGGGCATGTTGCTGGGGAGTAATAGTGGAACCACAGACGGAAATGGCAATGTCGGGTGTAGGTACATTAGTAGCGGGAGGAAACACAAGGAGTTCAGTCTTTGACAGGTTCAGTTTCAGATATAGTGAGGACATGATATTAGACACAGCGTTTAGACAATCGCCAGTGTTTTCTAGAAAGGCTGGCGTGATGTCAGGAGAAGAAGCGTATAATTGGGTGTCATCAGCATAGAGATGGTACTGGAAACCAAATCTACTGATTGTTTGACCAATAGGGGCAGTGTACAAGGAGAAGAGGAGGGGGCCTAGAACCGATCCTTGAGGAACCCCAACAGTAAGGGGAAGGTGAGAGGAGGAGGAACCGGCAAAAGAAACAGTAAAGGAGCGGTCGGAGAGATAGGAGGAGAACCAGGAGAGAACGGTGTCCTTGAGGCCAATGGAATGGAGCATAGTGAGGAGGAGCTGATGATCCACAGTGTCGAATGCTGCAGAGAGATCCAAGAGAATTAGCATGGAGTAATGACCATTTAATTTAGCTGTTAGCAGATCATTAGAGACTTTAGTGAGGGCAGTTTCAGTGGAGTGTAAAGAGCGGAAACCGGATTGGAGAGGGTCGAGAACAGAGTTTTCTGAGAGATAGCGGATAAGACGGGAGTGGACCAGGCGTTCCAGGAGTTTAGAGATGAAGGGAAGATTAGAGACAGGTCTATAGTTAGCGGCACAGTTTTGGTCGAGGGATGGTTTTTTAAGTAGTGGATGTATGATGGCATGCTTAAATGAGGAGGGAAAAATACCAGAAGAGAGAGAGAGGTTAAATATTTTAGTTAAGTGAGGGGTGACAGCAGGGGAAAGGGACTGGAGGAGATGTGACGGAAATGGGTCACTGGTGCAAGTAGTTGAGTGAGAAGATGCAAGGAGCCTGCTTACTATATTTGTATATTTGTATATATTTGTATATTTGGGATATTTGTGTCCCATTGACTTGCAATGGTTTCCGGTATCGGAATCGGCGATATCCGATATTTTTGGGGTATCGATCCAATCCGATCTGATATTTCCCGATATCGGAAGGTATCGCTAAACACTACTTGTGTGTAAATTATAATCAACCAAAATGGTCAAAGTGGACTACTTAGGCCAGCTTATATCTCGTGTATGGCAGCTTAACACCAGTTGTAAAAGATTTGATCAATAAAGGCAACTCATCTTCAATCAACTTTTCCATTTGATTGAAAGAGAGATTCATATGTATCTTTTTAAGATATTGCCATTAGTTTATATAGGGGACAATACATAGTGTTAGTACTCTCTAGCATTTCAGGATATTGAAGGGGTGGTCTGATACCTATAAAGCCCATTCTGTCTTTAAACGTCAACCACTTCTGTAATTTGCTTTATTATACTACCTTTCTTTCTATCCTGCTAATCTCTCTATATATTTTATTTCTTTACTTTCTGTGACATTTTGAGTGGATTCTCAAAAGGGACAGCACAGGAGGATGGCCCTGCAGTCACAGGGAAAGGGATGGCGTTTATAGAAGCAGGGACTGTGATGGTGATCTATTTATCACCCCTTGAAAAAGGGACATCATCAGGGGTTGGCAGTAGCAAAGATGTAAGTTTCCGCAGCTTGGCCCCTTGGTGGCATCCTGTTTCAGGGAAGGGGGTGATAGAAGCTGCGGGGGAATTGACTGCAGGACCATCCTACTGTGATGTCCTGTTTGAGACTCCTGTCAAATGAAACGTCAGAGTAAGTAAAGAAAAAAATATATATACAGATTAGTTGTATCGCTAGAATGGTAGAGAATTTTATAATTAAGTAAATACCAAAAATGGGAACGGCTTAAAGATAGATATTTATAAACAGCATTGTCAGGTTTGGACAACCCCTTTAAGGTAATAAAATATTGAAAGGGTACAATCATACTATGCAAGGAAGTGAATATCTAAGATAAATGAATGTCCATTACTCAGTGATAACAGCTTTTCTTTGTGACATGGTTCTCATGACTGCCATACTGCTTATTAGTCTTTTTAGGACATGCTGGTAAACCCCAAGTAATGGCAAGTTGGACATGACAGTTTATCTCAGTGCCTCCTCCAAGAGAGACATGACAGCTTTAAATGCCTCTTGTGCCAAGATGTATGGACTAGTTCTACAGCTCTTAACCAGATTAGTCCCTTTTCCATTAATGGCTTGAAAGTAGGGCAGATGTCTGAGCGGCTGGTTGTAAATTTGATAATGTCTGCTGTGTTAATCTGGAGGCTTTGCTGATGGAGAAGGCTGTAGATAACAGGATTAAGGTTTCATGACCCTGGTTTTCATGGCACAGGAGAGAGGACTCAGGAGGGTGGGGACCAACTTCTGTTGTTAATCTTAATTGATTGTCAAGAGATTTTAATCTATCTATATTAATTAAGTGATAGGCACACATACCCACTTGATGCCCATGACACAAAATAAAATTAATCTTGTATTTTTTTCTTACTGCTGCTTGTAACTACAGATGTAAATATAACATTGATCTTTTAGTTCAGCTTTATTTTGTTGAAAAATGAATGAAGATTTCCTCAGAGTTGAGCAAAAAAATCTGATTAAACTTAAATTAATTACCATGTTATATTAACAATTCCTTCATTCCAACTAATGACTTGGAGTCAGCTTAGCATATGTTTGGAATCAGTGGCATCCATGGGGATTATGCTTTAATACACTCAGTCATTGTGTTCAGTTCATAAATAATAGGTAAATTATTTGTTGTTAACTCACAGCAGTGTTAAAAGTAATTAATTTCTGTAGTTTTGTAGAAAAAATTGAATACTTTTTTTTCAATGATTTTGAGTTGCTATAAATATTTTACTCTTTAGCCATTAAATATCTTTTAACTTTATATATTACAAAAGTATTGTAAAAAGCAAGATACTGAAAAAGGAAACCAATTTGTTTTTAAAATCTAAGTGGTGACTATTGACACATATTTTTACAATATAAAATTAGAAAAATTAAATATGTATGCGTGAATTACAGTAAGTGTATGAGAGGCATTGGCAATCTGTATGCCAAGATATTTTCAATTCAAGATTTGTTGGAAATACGGTACCTTTGGTGGAGGAACACCAATCTAGAGTAATGAAAATAAAAACTAAGAATCCCAAAAAAGGGAAACTACCGATACTTACAGGCTCAGTTCAATTGACCTCCCTTTTGACCATATGTTTTCAGGCTGCTCTTGTGAAGCTGTGAATTTAAGCAAAATTTAGCACTTGAGCAAAGGGGAGTCTTCACTAGATGTCTGCTAAGATATTTTGAATTATAAGGTTTCTCAAAATTAAGGAAGCACCGATATGAAGTGAAAATGGTTTTGCAGACAATGATCCAATTTAGGATACAAGTTAAAGGGTAAGAGGGAAACCTGTTAATCCATGTCACCCATGTAAGCAACAAGGTAGCCAATTAGAATACCATAATTTTGGATTCAAATTCAGTCTTTTCAAATGGGAAGATAAGTGTGTGCCATATAAAACTGGGTAAGAATTTCACCAGAAGTACAACATGGTGCTTCATGTTAACTGTGTTGGTTCCCATGATAAAACAGTGATTTTTCTTCAGTACAGATGTATTAAGATCATCATAATTTCTGACGAACGAAACACGTCTTTTTAGACTATTTTAAACCAATGCCACCTACACAGGTCTCCTAATAGGCATAGTGGAGTTTCCAATCTTTTCCTTTCCAAAGAAATAAACAGAGAAAATGTGGGTTTATCTAAAGTTGCTGTGTCACTAATTCTGAAGATTCTGTCAAAAACTATGGGTCATCCTTGGTCAGGTGTTGAGCATCAGAATTATGTAGAATGCTATTTATTTTTGGAAAAAAATGCTGTACCACACGACTAACCCTACTTTTCAGTTGACAAGTGCTATTATGGGCTATTGCCAAATGAATCCAGATTAGCAGTTGCTGATGATACATGTGAGGCAGTTTTTAGCTGTCAAGCATTTAGTTTAATGGAAATAGAATTTGGCAGCTGCACTGTATGCAAAGCTAGGCCTGTGTTGGATGGCATTGGTTAAAATCTTCTGCAATATCATGTATGCTTCGCTTGTCAGAAAGGAGGATGATCTGAACTTTTCTAGTTCGGATAATGCTATTCTTCACATGACCTGTACAGAAACAAAAAGAAGCAAAATCAAAATGATGTCATGAAAATTAATAGTTACATTAAAATGAAACTCATCAATGTTTTTCTTGTCTCCATGATACTGACATGGCCTAACATGTTTTCCACTTTCCGCACAGCTTGTGCTCAAAATTGAACCACTTCCTGATGAACCATTTTCATTTTATATGGATGTTTTCTTACTTTTTAAATACCCTATATAGTAGTATACTAAGCATTTTAAAGAATGGTATTTTTATTATAATTATGTATTCACTGAATGCACTGAAGTCTTTCTGTAAAGAATTGGAAGCAGTAAAGCGCAGAATTGTCAATAATATACAGCAAGACCAATATACTGATGTAGCAATTCTGACACTAACTTAAAGAGTAACCGTCCTTTAAATCTTTATTTCACAAATCAATAGTACACATGAACATAAGCAACTTAATAATAAATCTTACCAAAAAATTTGTTTTTTTCTTCTCCTGAACTGATCATTAATTTTCAAAATTCTCATTTATCATATTTTTAGGACTATAAGATGCACCAGACCGTAAGGCGTATTTAGGTTTTAGAGGAGGAAATTAGGGGAAAAAAAGTAAGCAAAAAATGTGGTCAATTCTGTACTTAATATCCCGTATTCTGGTATACATAGTCCCCTCATCCCCATCCTGATATACATGGCCCCCCTCATCCCGATCCTGGTATGTATGGCACACCTCATTCCTACCCTGGTATGCATGCCTCCTCATCCCTAGCCTGGTATTCATGTCCCCCTTATCTATAGCCTGGTAGGCATGGCCCCCTCATCCCTATCCTGGTAGTATTAGTCCCCCTCATCCCTATCCTGGTAGGAATCGACCCCCTCATCCCTATCCTCGTAGGAATGATCACTCCCAGCCCTCTTCTGGTATGCAGTGCCCCCTCTCATCCTAGTATGCATGGCCCCATCCATAACTTGGTATGATTAACCCCCATCCCGATCCTGGTATGCATGGCCCCATCCTTATCCTGGTACAATTGGCCCCACCCCCTTCCTGGTATGCATGGCCCCATCAGAAAACATTTAAAAAAAAATTACACTTACCTTCCCGGCACTCCCTCACAGTGTCTTGTTCCGATGCCAGCAGCTTCTTTATGCTTGTAAGCAGCGCAATGCAGGGACATCATGCACTGCTTGCAAGCTGAAGGGCAGCTTCCGGAATACTCACTGCTCTGCACGCTGGGCCTGTGTTCGCAGAGAGCAGTGAGTATTCATTACTCTTTAATAGCGAGCAGAGTGTCAGCCAGAGCCTTCCTGCAGCTGCCAGTGGTCATGTGTACAGCTACTTAAGAGAAATGAATATTCACCGCATTCCACTCCCTTGGGCATGGAATGCAGTGAATATTCATTCCCTTTAGTAGCGGCACACATGATTGCCGGCAGCTGCAGGAAGGTTCCGGCTGACACTCTGCTCACTATTAAAGAGCAATGAATACTCACTGCTCTCTGCGTGCACAGTCAAGCATAACAACTACTGGCATCAGAACAAGATGTTGCAAGGGAGCGCCGGGAAGGTAAGTGTAATGTTTTATTTTTTTAATGTTTTCTGATGGGGCCATGCATACCAGGATGGGGGTAGGGGCCAATTATACCAAGATAAGGAAAGGGCCATGCTTACCAGAACGGTGATGGAAGCCAATCATACCATGATGCTATTAAAGAGAAATTAATATTCATTGCCCTCCACGCCCATGAGCGTAGAATGCTGTGAATATTAATTTCTCTTTAGCAGTGGGCACAGGAGTTAGCCGCAGCAGCCGGCTCCTACCTCTGTGATACGCTGTTCCGCTGATGCTCTCCCCCACCTCTTATCCAGAGCTAGATGTGCCCGCCATATTCCTGCACATTTTTGGAGGAAAAGGGTATGTCTTATAGTCTGAAAAATACGGTGTGTGGTAAAAGCTGTATTCAGTGAATGCAGGTTTTGTCATTACTGAGATAAGAGATGGCAGTTGCTTTAAAGATTATACAGTACGTAGAATTTTATGAGAATCAACTGCCATCTCTTATCTCAGCAATGGGAAAATCTGTCAGATTTTATCCATGAATTGAGAATTTTGAAAATGAATTAGTTAGATTTCTCTAATAAGGTAAATTATTTTTTTTTATTTTCTCCCGCACTATTGATTAATTAAAATAAAAATAAAATGAATGCTCAACAAACAGATCACCATACAGAAAATGAACGCTGACACAAAAGCCATTGTATGATTAGGTGTTGATTTTCACTTTTCTGCGTTGTGATGTCTTTCTGCATTTGCTGTATTTTTTATCTTTTAAGGAATGCTACATTTGTAGTAACATTTATATTAGTGCATAAGCAGGGATCAGCAACCTGTGGCACTCCAACTGTTGTGAATCTACAACTCCCTGCACTTGTCACAGCATGCTGAGCGTTACAGTGCTGCAATTTGCTGAACCCTGGCATAGGGTATAGCTCATCCATTCAAGTAATTCTGTAAAGAAAGTACAACTGTAATGAACAAAAATGATGATAGAAATTGAACAGTTTCATAATAATATTTATATTAGTGCATAGGGTATACTTCAGCAGCATAAAACATTTAATAGCCACTAATGGATTTTGATTAAGTGACTTCAGCTTTTCTCTGCAGATCGACAGAGATCATATGTGCTTGATGAAATCACTGGAGCATTTTATTAGCCAGTTTGGCAGCTGAGTTTTGGGCTGAATATCAATATTAGAACTTTCAGAATGAAAACATCCTTGTGTTACTTGGAGTACATGTGTGTTTTATGGTTACGTCTCATGCATTAATGAGATATAATTTTCAGGCACTGTCCTAATGTCAGGCACTTTTCAGAAACTTGACAAGATCTTAAAATATACCAAATTTATCACAATGGCTCATGCAGCTTCATAAATAAGAGACATGGTTATACACTTATCTGATTTTTTTGCCATCTCTTTGTTTTCTTGTTCTCTAGAACTAATTTGCACCAAATTTTTTGGCACAATTTTGGTGTGCAATGTGCATTTTAAGCCATATGCATATTTCCATCTTCCATCTTCTTTTTTGACCCTTTTCAGTGTGATAAGGTACACTTGGATCCAGGGCTGGCATCAGCACCCGGCATACCCAGGCAAGTGCCTGAGCATGCAGGGGGGCCCACTTGCTGTAGGGGACTCTGGCATGTTATGGGGACTTGGTGCCAGTGCTGACGCCCGCGAGTGGACACTTGCAATACTTACCTCTCCTAACACCACCGGTGCGGCATCTTCCGCGTCTCCTAACCGTGCCATTCAGGTCATAGGGTGCGATGACATCATGTCTGCGTGCCCTCTGCCTGAATAGGCACAGTGCAGAGAGCCAGTGGAATGGGGAGAGTCTGGAGCATAGCATGGGCCAGCAACGAGAAGTGAGTATTTTTTTTATGTTTGGAGCATTATATGGGGCCATTATATACTGGAGCATCATATATGGGACCCCTTATACCATGGAGCATCATATATGGGGCCCATTATACCTTGGATCATCATATATGGGACCCATTATACACTGGAGCATTATATATGGGGCCCATTATACCCTGGAGCATTATATATGGGTCCCATCATACACTAGTGCATCATATATGGGGCCCATTATACACTGGAGCATCATATATGGGTCCTATTGTACTCTGGAACATCATATATGGGGCTTATTATATATGCAGTATTATATGGGCCCATCATACACTGGAGCATCATATATGGGGCCCATTATATATGGAGCATTATATGGATCCATCATACACTAGAACAATATATGGAGCTCATTATACTGTATGGAGCAATATATGGGGCCTCTTACATACTGTTTGGAGCAATATATGGGGCTCAATCTGTATGGAGCAATATAAGTGGCTCATTATATTGTATAGAACATTATTTGAACTCATTATACCGTATGGATCATTATATGTGGCTCATTATACTGTATGGAGCATTATATGGGGTCCATTATTCTATCTGGAGCAATATATTGGGCTCATTATTATGTATGGAGCACTATCTGGTACCCATAATTCTGTATGGCATAATATATGGGGCTCACTATACTGTATGGAGCAAAATATGGTTGTTAGTGTTTGCGGATCGCACCGAATATAACTTAAGATAAGGTGCGATCGCAACCCGAGGTCCACCGTGCAATGATGAGGAAAGAGCAAAGAAACAATGGCGAAGCGAAGCTACAAACTAGCACCATAAGTGTGGCACCCCAGAGTCCGGTTGCCACGGTGACACTACCTCCCTCTAAGGGGTGATGTCATGCCTGGAGGCAGGGGGGTCCCCATGCCAGGTAACAGTGTACATGTCAATTCCTGCTGCAGGCCAGAAAGGGTAGCTTCTTTATAAATTCTGGCCAGCAGGTGGGGTTAGTGAGTCAGTAAGAAGTCAGCTGAGAGTAAACAAGGGAGTTGTCATGGAAACAGGAGCAGTTGGAGCTCAAGACAGGACAGTTGGAGTTGGTCTGTGGAGAGGGAAGGGACAGGAGCAGAGACAAGGGCTCTGGGGAACAAATTGCATATAGCTGACCCCAGAGCGAAGCGCTGATAAAAAGGGATGCCAGAGTCCTTGGCTGGGCAAGAGCTGTACACCCTGACAGCCGAATCTGGAGTGCAGGGGACTACAAGTTCCTTGACCACACTGAACACCTGAAGCAGATCAAGAGCCCAGAGGTGACAGTGAACAGGTCAGTGCCAGTGATATAGGCTCACGCTGTCTGCTATACAGTTTAGCAGTAATCACACAGGAGAGGGCCGCAGCTTAGGTACAAGCAGCAGTGACCCGAAAACAGAGAGCAGCAGGAAGGTCCCCAACCCCACCTGGCAGGGTGGATCCCCTGAATGCCTCCAGGCAAGCTGGACTCCATCTGTCATCTGTAATGTGGTACCCCAGATTGCAACTACTTCTAAGTAAAAAGTAAAGAAAACTGCACCTCTCTGTGTCCTTCACTTATTCTCTGCACCCCAACGTTCACCACCATCTGAACAATCAAATATATTTGCCCTGGGGCCCTGCTCTACCCGTGGAAAGCTGAACCATCTTTGCTGCATCACCATCAGCACCAGTGGACCAAAACCGCAGCATCGGCCACCCATTGCCGAACTCCACGGGTGGCATCACAATTAAACACCACATAACTTTCCTCTATTTTTACTGTATGCTCAAGGCCACGGACCGGGTCACTGCCACCGTGACATCCCCTTTAAAGAACCTGACCGGCCCGGTACCGAGTAACCTAAGACACTGTGGGGCGCTCCATAAGCACACCGAGTTAAAGGTCACTCAGTGTGAACAGCTTGCAAAGAACCTGACTCTGTTACTTCATAGAGCAGAAGCAAAACTGAAAGCACTCTAAGCTGTGCCCTGTTTGACATCACAGGTGCACAGTAGTAAGGATGCTAGTTGGGGTCCCTATAACTCACCCCCCACTATGTTGGTGATTGAGCCTGCCCTGTTTGTGTAACTTGCACATGCGACTGAATCGCCCGGAGCAGGTGCTAAGCTCAAGCGGGAGTTCCCACCCTACACTACCTGACTCAGAAAACTCTAGCAGGGCCAGTAGTAGCACTCATGCATACAACTCCTGTCTGGAGGAGCTGGAATATGCTTGGCACAAAGCCAGCCCTAACGCGTGCACACAGAGTGGTAACGAGTACCGCATGCACACAGACATCACATGAAAATAATCATAGCGCACCGACGGGCACCTCAGAGATCCTTTTATAGACTAGACCAGTCAGAAAGGACCTTGTTCGCTGGCCAATCCAGACTTGCCGAAGGACCTGAGCAGCTGACGACCCACCACCAATGGGAGGTCGCCAACTCACGAGCATGCTCAGTAAGGTGAAACCTAGACTTAGCCTCAGGAATGACTGCTCGCTTCTGAGCTATACAGCTATAGCTGAACATGGAGAGGCAGCAGTAACCAAGTGCACAGCACGATTCTGAGCAAGATGCTGAGACCAACGTCTTTGCTGAACAGCATTTACTGTGGTTGAGACTGAATGGGGGACCACAGGAGAAGACAAGGTGTGGGATCCATCCCGTGTAAAGGGAGAATCCTGGTGCCTAACAGTGGTACTCATAATACTGTATGGAGCAATATATGGGGCTCATTATTCTGTATGGAGCACTATGTGGTGCCCATAATACGGTATGAAGCAATATATGGGGCTCGTTATTCTTTATGGAACACTATTTGGTGTCCATAATACTGTATGGAGCGATATATGGGGCCCATAATAATATATAGAGGACTATATTGTCCGGTTTCTTAGCTATTGTAGAATTTACAATAGATATCACTCATGTAATTTGAGAAATAAGTGAAATGTTTGGCATTGTGCTATAGCTATATTTATAATATCTGTGCATCATGAATTTTGGTATGTGTTGAAGGGGGCCCACGAAAACCTGGAGCCGGCCCTGCTTGGATCAAACGTTTTTAATGGGGCTTAGCTTTAAACATCCTTAAAAAATGTCTCACTTTGTTGAAAACTTTCATAAATGAATTTTTACCAATAGGTTGCATGAACCAAATCCAACATCGTAAATAAAAAAAATTCTCATAGAACTGTTAACATATACTGTACACCGTGTGCAGAATTATTAGGCAAGTTGTATTTGAGAGGATTCTTTTTATTATTGATTAACAACTATGTTCTCAATCAAACCGAAAGACTCATAGATATCAAAGCTTAATATTTTTGGAAGTTGGAGTGGGTTTTTTTTAGATTTGGCTATCTTATGAGGATATCTGTTTGTGCAGGTAACTATTACAGTGCAGAATTATTGGGCAACTTAATAAAAACCAAATATATACCCATCTCACTAGTTTATTTTCACCAGGTAAACCAATAGAGCAACACAAAATTTAGAAATAAACATTTCTGACATTCAAAAACAAAACAAAAAAAATCAGTCACCAATATAGCCACCTTTCTTTATGATGACACTCAAAAGCCTTCCATCCATAGATTCTGTCAGATGCTTGATCTGTTTACGATCAACATTGCGTGCCGCAGCCACCACAGCCTCCCTGACACTGTTCGAGAGGTGTACTGTTTTCACTCCCTGTAGATCTCACATTTTATGAGGGACCAAAGGTTCTCTATGGGGTTCAGATCAGGTGAACAAGGGGGCCATGTCATTATTTTTTCTTCTTTTAGACCTTTACTGGCCAGCCACGATGTGGAGTATTTGGATGCATGTGATGGAGCATTGTCCTGCATGAAAATCATGTTTTTCTTGAACGATACCGACTTCTTCCTGTACCACTGCTTGAAGAAGGTGTCTTCCAGAAACTGGCAGTAGGTCTGGGAGTTGAGGTTCACTCCATCCTCACCCTGAAAAGGTCCCACAAGTTCATCTTTGATGATACCAGCCCATACCAGTACCCCACCCCCACCTTGCTGGCGTCTGAGTCGGAGTGGAGCATTCTGTAATACTGTAGATAAGCCCCCGATGTAATCTGAAAGAGAAGAAAAACACGTTTTATTATACTCACCGAAGTGGGTGGTCCGGTCCGATGGGTATCGCCGTCCCGTCCGGCCCCTCCCTTCTTCATACGATGACATCCTCTTCTCCCGTCCTGTAATGGCTCCGGCGCAGGCGCACTGCTCTGCCCTGTTGAGGGCAGAGCAGAGTCCTGCAGCGCGCAGGCGTCGGGAGAGGTAGGGCAACATGTATAAAAAGGATGATGTGATCAAAATACTAATTTACCTAATAATTCTGCACCCAGTGTATATGAAAAAGACATTGCTCTCAGACTGCACTAGAACAAATATAACTCTTGCTTTATTACAAGTATTATAATCGCATTTACATCACCTATCCTCATCTTAATTATATGAAGCTGTCATGTTCTCCTGCATGTCATTTTGTTGCCACTTGTTTCCAATAGTGACAAAATGGCGATATACACAATTTTCAAGCTTTCATACATTTAGCTTTTTGTGTTTTAATTATATTTCTTATTACAAAATATTTTTTGCCTATTGTTTAACCCCTTATTACACCAGCTTTTTTTGGTTTTGCATTTTTTTCGCTCCCCTTCTTCCCAGAGCCATAACTTTTTTATTTTTCCATCAATATGGCCATGTGAGGGCTTATTGTTTGCGGGACAAGTTGTACTTTCGAATAACATAATTGTTTTTTAGCATGTCGTGTACTCGAAAATGGGAAAAAAATTCCAAGTGCTGTGAAATTGCAAAAAAAGTGCAATCCCACGGTTGTTTTTTGTTTGACTTTTTTGCTAGGTTCACTAAATGCTAAAACTGAGCTGCCATTATGATTCTCCAGGACATTATGAGTTCATAAACACCAAACATGTCTAGGTTCTCTTTTCTCTAAGTGGTAAAAAAAAAACCAAAGTTTGCTAAAAAAAAAAAAAAATGGGGCCATTTCCCGATACCCATAGCGTCTCCATTTTTCATGATCTGGGGTCGGGTGAGGGCTTATTTTTTGTGCGATGAGCTGACGTTTTTAAGGATACCATTTACAGTATGTGCAAATACGATCTTTTGATCGCCCGTTATTGCATTTTAATGCAATGTCGCTGCGACCAAAAAACACATAATTCTGACATTTTGATTTTTTTCCCGCCACGCCATTTAGTGATCACGTTAATCATTTTTTTTATTGTTTTATTTGAAATGGGGCAAAGGGGGTGATTTAAACTTTTTATATTTTTTTTTCATGTTTTTTAAAACATTTTTTTTTAAATTTTGGCATGCCTCAATAGCCTCCATGGTAGGCTAGAAGTTGCCATAGCCTGATCAGCTCTGCTACATATAGGCGATGAGCAGATCACCTATATGTAGCAGAATTACAGCATTGCTGGTGCTCATAGCAATGCCTCATCAACAACCATAGAGGTCTCGAGGAGACCTCTGGTTGTGATGGTAACACATCGCTGACCCCCAATCACATGATGGGGTCGGCAATGCGCGTATTTCCTGCCGTGTGGCCAGAAGCGCTGGTTAAATGCCGCTGTCAGTGTTTAACAGCGGTGTTTAACTAGTTAATAGGGGTGGGTGGATCGCGATTCCACCTGCGCCTATTGAGGGCACATGTGAGCTCAGCTGACATGTCTCGGCATTTGATGCGGGCTCACCGCCGGAGCCCTCATCAAAGCGGGGAATCTGACCTCGGACGTACTATACCATCCAAGGACATAACGGGATTAACTTAATACTTAAATTAGGGATAGGACCATGATTTTAATATTTGAAGATTCATTTTTACATCCAAGTGTCACCTCTTCCCCTACCTTACTCTTTCTTATGAACCTCTTCCTTTTTTGCATCTCACATTTCAGCTTCTTTTAATCTGACAAGACACTTTCCAGCTCATAAAGATAATTGATGACTCATTATAATAAATAAGCTGTAGGGCATATTGAGGAGCTAATTTATGCTGCACTACACTATATAAACAATCCTCTGCATTTTTATACCACACATGCCTTTTAGTGTAGTTTTCAAATAAAACTATTCTATATATATCATTTTGCCATGAAATTATCCTAATGAGTTTTGAAAATTATGGAAAGTTAGTTAAAATAAAAAATATATGTGAAATGATATTTTGTAATTAATATGCCTTAGTAATTTGCAAAAGAAACACAATAAGCATAAGATAATTCATATCGTGTATTCCCAAGTTCATCAAATACGGTATCTAAGCAACTTATTGGCATATGTCATATGTAGGGATGACTGGACCTGTGGAAGTTTGGGTTCTGGTACCTGACCGGAACTTTATTCTAGAGTTCGGGTTGAGACCCAGAAGTATACCCGAACTTGAGCCACAGCCAAAACCCCATTGACACTAATGGAGACCTGAAATTTTGAACTGGGAAAAAAATCTCTCTCTATGCAATGGACTTCCAGGAGCAGTTCATGTCTGGAGTTTAGCACCAGATACTAACTGTTCGGTATGAACCTCGAACTTTTAAGTTCTGGTTTGCTCATCTCTAGTCATATGTGTAATAAAATAGGAAAAAGCACTAAATTTTATATTTATTTTCAGTAAATGAGAAATTGGTCAAAATAACAAAAAAATGCAGTGCTTGCAGACCTCAAATAATTCCAAGAAAACAAGTTCAAAATAATTTAGAAACAACAATACTTATGTTTTAACTCAGGAAGAGTTCAGAAATCAATATTTTTCGGAATAACCATGATTTTTAATCACAGCTTTTAAGAGTCTTGGCATGCTTTCTACCAGTCTTTCACACTGGTTTTGGGTGACCTTATGCCACTCTTAGTACAAAAATGTAAGCAGTTCTTTATTTGATGGCTTGTGACTATCCATCTTCCTCTCGATTACATTCCAGAGGTTTTCAATGGGGTTCAGGTCTGGAGATTTGGCTGGCCATGACAGGGATTTTATGTGTTCATCCTTCATCCACACATTGATTGACCTAGCTGTGTGTCTGATATCATACTATAAAAACACCAAAATTATTCTCTATGCATACGTGACCATAAAGCAAAAGTTTAGAACTCCAAAAGAAAAGACTTTACACATGGCCAAATAACCAATTAAAATATAGAAACTTTTTATTGACAACATAATCTAAAAACAAGGTAAAAAGTGTGAAAGAAGACCACTAGCATGGACAAATAGGTGGGTGCACTTGAAGAATAGTTAGCCTTGCAAACAGGGGTCTCCTTGGTACAGATAAATTCAGCTAACACAGGCAATAAATGACAGTTAGTCACCAGAATACATATGTATGCATATTTTCCTTATGTTAGTTCAATACTTGTCAAGTATACATATATTCCATTGTTCAAATATCGCAATTCAAATGCCGTTTCATTGGGGAAATTTCCTCAGTGTGTAAAAATGCAAACAGGCAGTTGGGGGAGCCACAGCTAAGACAACATGTAACATAGAAGCAGAGTTGCAACCAAGTGCCTACCATGTCAGCCAAGGATAATTACCTGGAGACAGTAACCGGGGACCCACTACACCCCATGGGCGTTTCGCACTGAAATGCTTCGACTAGGGGTCAATTCCCCGTTTCCATTTTTTATGTGTTCACTAGGTCACCTGACTGTTACCACTTCAGGTTGTATTTAAGCAGCTGGCAGATAAAAACTATTAAAAATAAACTGTAACAAGACATTTATTTGAAAGTAATGGAGAGAAAGTAACTAAAAGGACTCGCTCGCACAAACGTAGGTTCTCTCATGCAAGAAAATCTGGCTGATTTAATGACACTTGGCTCAAACTCTGATCCGAGTTTGCGTCGAGTATCAATTTAGTGTGATCCGACTGTCTTGCATGAGAGAATGATATCCATAATTTCTCCATATTCTCTATTGCCTTCTGTATTGCCTGAGTCCATGGATATAGGATTGCACTCAGATGACATACGAGTGCAGTCTGATGTTTCACACTCACCCATAGAATTGGATGTGTGCGCATAATCCAAATTGCAGAGCCACTCACAGCATGCTACGATTTTCTTTTTATAGACCGATTCTGTCAGTAGAAAAAATTGCAAATCTGCACTGCTCCATAGTATAATATTTGTCCGAGTGCTAGCCAATAAAACATCAGATAACACTCGGCTGTGTTTTACACTCGTGAGCGAGCCCTAAATGTCACATTCACCCTAATTAGTGCCCTAGTTTGATCTCCCGCTGCCCCATACTCTTAGATCAGCATTCTGTTCCTCCTGCTTCCAATATGGCTGTCACAATGGCATGAGGAGTTTGGTGATAAGTAGTGATGAGCGAGTATACTCATTACTCAAGATTTCCCAAGCATGCTTGGGTGATCTCCGAGTATTTGGATGTGATCGGAGATTTAGTTTGTTGCTGTTAGCTGCATGATTTGCGGCTGCTAGACAGCCTGAATACATGTGGGGATTTCCTAACAAACAGGCAATCCCTACATGTATTCAGGCTGGCTAGCAGAAACTAAATCTCCAAGCACATCCAAATACTCGGAGATCTCCAGAGCATGCACGGGAAATCTCGAGTAACGAGTATACTCACTCATCACTAGTGGTAAGTCTAAACCATGCCTCACCTACCTATTCCCATGAAATGACAATCTGAGCAGAGGAGACTTTGGCTAGTTTCACAATAGCGTATCTACACGCTAAGCCCCGCCCCCTGCCCGCCCCCTCTGGATATCTCCTCCCTACTATTGCACAGCGCTGCATGCGATCTGTGCACCCTATCTTTAGCATAGAGTGCACAAACCGTGCGCTAGCCGTGCGCTAGTAGGATTTTGCATGCGCTGCACCCTTTTGACGGTGCCCTGGTGTGCGCCGAACGCACCATGTTGCATTTTGGTGCACTCGGCACACCGTCAAAAGTGCACAGCGCATGCAAAATCCTACTAGCGCACGGCCAGTGCACGGTCTGCGCACCCTTTGCTAAAGATAGGGTGCGCAGATCACATGTAGCGCTGTGTGATAGTGGGGAGATGTCCGGAGGGGGCGGGGCTTAGCAGTGCCGTGCGCTGCATGTAGATACGCTAGTGTGAAACTAGCCTTTGAGAGGCAAACGGCACTGTATATGGGCAGGAATAGGAAATACTAACAATCTTTGCTTAAAATAACCATATTTATTTATTTATTTTTAATTGTATAATGGATGTTATAATTCAAGCTATGGTACTAATGTCAAATTATTATAGAATAACATGTCTAAGGTTTAATCAATCATTAAATTCTATCAATTGATTTAAATGAAATGTGCAACTCATAACTTCTGAGTTATTTCTTTTGAATTAACATTTAAAGATTAAAAAGAGGATAAATTGAGACATTTTGAACTCATTCTTACCATGTCTTCCATAAAACAGATGCATATGAGATACGAAGGGTTGTTTTTAGATATACTAGGAAAGTGACAATTCTTTACTACATGTTGATGTGTTTGCACACTGAAGAGTGACAGAGACAGTAATTAAGATACAGGAGTGCTGGGCAGCAGGTTTCTGAGGGGTACTATGTCTATTTAAAAGTGATGGAGAATGAAATCATTGATGGTTTCTGACGTCTCCACAGGCATGATGTAAACACAAACTAATGAAGGCTAAATAGCCGACTACCAAAGCAATAGAGTCTACAACGACGTGACCCAACAAAATCCTATGTGTCACAAAGAGGTTTAGCTTACATACAAAACTGTACATATTTATTCAGCTAATATGAGATACAATATTTGCATAAATTATATATATTTTGTCTACATTTTAATATATATATTAATTTTGATATATATATATATAAAGAGAGAGAGAGGGACAATATTGTAGTAATTTTATAAATTGGTGTTCAAATCAATATACTATATTAATTTCAATATTTAATTGTGGTGACTTTTATTTTTATGTAGTTTTTATTCATCTTTATTTTTTTATTTGCCTAAAATGAAGTGACCTGCAAAATGTAATTATTTTCAGATCCTCTATACAGAAACACATTAGCAAAAAATGATTTTGGCTCATTAATAATACCGCGGTAGAGGTTTGAGCGGACATTTGTTAAGCTTTTAGTGGTGACTTTTCCCATCCTCGTTATATAGTCTCGAGACGTTAAGGATTATTGCTGGAATAACTCATAAGAACATTTATTAGTATTCGCAGAGACTGTACCTGCTGCACAAGCCCGATGCTATGTCCAGTCATACTTCCTGGGAGATGGGAAGGTAGCAGGTGGGGTCAGCCCACCCGGGAAGAGGACAGCTGTTAGAACCTACTCCAGCTTTTGTCAGCATTAATGACCTGCAACTGACACCTCATTGTAGACATTCTTGTTGAATTGAATCTGAATAATTACTACCTGTCAGCCTCTATTTACAGTAGCAGACATTCCAGAAAGCCATTTCGACAGCAGAAGTGACAAAGAGAAAGTGAAGACTTACTATGCCTTTCTTCATTTTTTTTTACGTGATTTATTTAATGTAATGTCGTTTTTTAAGCCAATCTGGCGTGGCAGAAAAAAATATGAAAAGATGCAGATACATTTAGACTAGTTCACAGAGGTGTAAGGAAACAATGTACAATGTAATAGAAGGACACTATATATCAGTATTGACAAATATTCACTTGTCAAAATCGTGCATGCCTTTCTAATGGAAGGGAGATGAACGAACGTGATTATTAATTTGTAAGTTACGTTAGCGTACCGTTACACATAACGGTGTCCCAGTGATCCCACCAACGATCTGACATGGATGCGATCGCTGGGACATTGTTAGCTGATCGCTGGTGAGCAGTCACATAGACAGCCCCTCCAGCGATCAGGACCAGCGAGCAAGCTGGTTACCAACGTAAACATTGGATTTCTAAGGGCTGGAGGCAGAGCTACTCTGGTCTGTGCGCCGCTCTGCCTCCACCTCCCGCCCTGCCTGCAGTGCACGCTGGTATCTAGGGTAAACATCGGGTTTCTAAGGGCCCCGCGATCCAGCACGATCAGCGATACCCCACGGGGGGGCGATCGCTGCTGGATGTCACACACAGCGATCTCGCTGGAGAGATCGCTCATGTGTCACAAAATCAGCGATCTCGCCAGCGAGATCGCTGTGTGTAACGTGCCCTTTAGTCTTGTTTCTTATATGTTAACTTATGATCAATTTTATTATACTGTGCTATCAGGTTTTAGACAATGCCTTGTTTTATGCCACTGGTTTCATGATGCACCATAAAATATGACAATCATGGCAAAAACCTAACATAAATCTGCATGGGGCAAATGAATTGGATGATTTCTAGCTTCACAAGTGGCTTTCTAAAGCATTAAATCAATTACAAGTTGACATGGAAATATATACATATAATTAGTATTTCATCACCATCCTCCAGATGCTTCAATTAGCTGAAGGTCTTGAACTGTTGCAAAGCGTGGAAAATAGAAAGCAGCTTCCTAGTTCAAAACATACAAAGCTGATAACCAGCTGTGAAAATGGTGAATAATAATTCTTCTGTCTGGGACACTGGACAGATGCAGTGTTGTTTCCTTACAGTTTAGCTGTAATTTAATTTTTTTCAATTATTATTATTACTATTTGTAATACAAACTTGAAAAAAAACACAATTTGGTCTCTAAAATCCAGACGATATCTTTTTTTTATGTGACTTAAAAGAGTTTTGGGCTTCATAACATGAGTTATATCACATATACTAGGTGCCTGACTTAATTTTAAAGAACCGCTCTCAAATACAGTCCCCATTCTGTGAACAATGCAGTGATTGAAAACACAAATGGCAGAGTGAATGTGGAAAAGATAAGTAACGCATCCGTGCATTATTGATCCCTACAGCATTTACTCCCAACACTCATATATTGGGTTCATGTATTCATGGAATGCAGTGAACCCTACTTAAGGTGCAAACTAAATTGCATTCAGCAGTGCATTAATGCAGGTAGGCTGGAAACATAGCTGACATGCAAGAAAACAAAGATAGATACAGTCATATGTAAAAGTTTGGGCACCCCTATTAATGTTAACCTTTCTTCTTTATAACAATTTTGGTTTTTGCAACAGGTATTTCAGTTTCATATATCTAATAACTGATGGACTCAGTTAT
The DNA here is from genome assembly GCF_039654945.1 of Dendrobates tinctorius. Taxonomy (NCBI): domain Eukaryota; kingdom Metazoa; phylum Chordata; class Amphibia; order Anura; family Dendrobatidae; genus Dendrobates; species Dendrobates tinctorius. Next base: position 66,158,627 of record NW_027361679.1, read on the forward strand.
ATTTCTGGATTCAAATGAGGTTTATTGTACTAACAGAAAATGTGCAATCTGCATTTAAACAAAATTTGACCGGTGCAAAAGTATGGGCACCCTTATCATTTTCTTGATTTGAACACTCCTAACTACTTTTTACTGACTTCCTGAAGCACTAAATTGGTTTTGTAACCTCATTGAGCTTTGAACTTCATAGCCAGGTGTACCAAATCATGAGAAAAGGTATTTAAAGTGGCCACTTGCAAGTAGTTCTCCTATTTGATTCTCCTATGAAGAGTGGCATCATGGGCTCCTCAAAACAACTCTCAAATGATCTGAAAACAAAGATTATTCAACATAGCTTTTCAGGGGAAGGATACAAAAAGTTGTCTCAGAGATTTAACCTGTCAGTTTCCACTGTGAGGAACATAGTAAGGAAATGGAAGAACACCGGTACAGTTCTTGTTAAGCCCAGAAGTGGCAGGCCAAGAAAAATATCAGAAAGGCAGAGAAGAAGAATGGTGAGAACAGTCAAGGACAATCCACAGACCACCTCCAAAGACCTGCAGCATCATCTTGCTGCAGATGGTGTCACTGTGCATCGGTCAACAATACAGCGCATGCATAACGCCTTTTTGTATGACCAAACAACTCAATCTTTGTTTCATCAGTTCACAGGACCTTCTACCAAAATGTAACTGGCTTGTCCAAATGTGCTTTTGCATACCTCAGGCGACTCTGTTTGTGGCGTGCTTGCAGAAACGGCTTCTTTCGCATCACTCTCCCATACAGCTTCTCCTTGTGCAAAGTGCGCTGTATTGTTGACCGATGCCCAGTGACACCATCTGCAGCAAGATGATGCTGCAGGTCTTTGGAGGTGGTCTGTGGATTGTCCTTGACTGTTCTCACCATTCTTCTTCTCTGCCTTTCTGATATTTTTCTTGGCCTGCCACTTCTGGGCTTAACAAGAACTGTACCTGTGTTCTTCCATTTCCTTACTATGTTCCTCACAGTGGAAACTGACTGGTTAAATCTCTGAGACAACTTTTTGTATCCTTCCCCTGAAAAGCTATGTTGAATAATCTTTGTTTTCAGATCATTTGAGAGTTGTTTTGAGGAGCCCATGATGCCACTCTTCATAGGAGAATCAAATAGGAGAACTACTTGCAAGTGGCCACTTTAAATACCTTTTCTCATGATTTGATACACCTGGCTATGAAGTTCAAAGCTCAATGAGGTTAAAAAACCAATTTAGTGCTTCAGGAAGTCAGTAAAAAGTAGTTAGGAGTGTTCAAATCAAGAAAATGATAAGGGTGCCCATACTTTTGCACCGGTCAAATTTTGTTTAAATGCAGATTGCACATTTTCTGTTAGTACAATAAACCTCATTTGAATCCAGAAGTATAACTGAGTCCATCAGTTATTAGATATATGAAACTGAAATACCTGTTGCAAAAACCAAAATTGTTATAAAGAAAAAAGGTTAACATTAATAGGGGTGCCCAAACTTTTACATATGACTGTAGATAGATAGATAGATAGATGTCCAAACGGAAAATGTCCAAGAACCTTTGCACCTGTATTTATTTATTATTAATTTATTATTTATTTATAGTATTTTGGTGCTGATCCACTATATTTTTTCAAGATACATAAATTAGATTTTATATATATATATATATATATATATATATATATACACTATATGTCTCAATATAAAATGCGGCTGTTCTCCTATGACTAATCCTCTTCTAGGAGTTATTTGTTGTGAGGAACTCATATACTTTTCTTAAATCAGCATTAGTAGTTAGCAGTTAGTGTGGGAAAGTTTTGACAAAATAATGTTGTTTGTAAGGGCCCCGTCACACACAGCGATCTCGTTAGCGAGATCGCTGATTTTGTGACACATCAGCGATCTCGCCAGCGAGATCGCTGTGTGTGACGGGGATCAGCGACCGGCCCTCCTGCCGGTTATCGCTCATTGTGCTCGAGCGGCCTGGGACGTTTTTTTTTGCGTGTGGCAGCGAGAAACCAGCGATCAGCGACACTGGATGCTGGTTTCTAATATAAACGTCGGGTATCCAGGAGCCGCGGCTCCTGGATACCAATCAATCAATCAAATTTATTATCACCAAGTACATATTACATATATACAAGGAATTCTTTGTGGCAAAGAGGCAACATAATATATAACAACAGATACAACAAGTAACATATAACAAGACAGATACAGTATATAGTCTACACATGACGATTTAATTGTTGAACAGAGAGTGGATAGAAGCTGTTCATATGGCGGTTGGTGCTGCATTTGGGGACTCTGAAGCGACGTCCTGAAGGGAGTAGTTGGAATGAGGAGTGACCCGGATGAGAGGGATCGGATGAAATTTTCAATGCATGGGATCGAATACTCTTATCATAAAGATCCTGGATTTTAGGCAGGGGGAACCTATAATTCTCTCTGCTGTTCTGAAAGTCCTTTGTAAGCGGAGTTTGGCATGCGCAGTGGCTCCCCCATACCAGACTATCAGAGAGGAACAAATCACAGATCTGATGACAGCATTAAAGAATAAGATCAGCAGATTCTTAGACAAACCATATCTTTTCAGCTGACGCAGGAAGAACATCCTCTGTTGTGCTTTTCTTATAACAGCATCCACGTTTTTCCCCCATTTAAGATCATGAGAGATGATAACACCAAGGAATTTGGTCTCTGTGACTCTAAGAACCACTTCGTCATGGATGTAGATTGGAAGTATCTCATGTTGATCTTTCCTAAAATCCACAACCATCTCAGCAGTTTTTTTAGTGTTGAGTACAAGATTATTGGCTTTACACCAGTCACATATTCTTTTCACCTCACTCCGATACAAGTCTTCAGCATTTCCCCTGATGAGACCAATCAGTGTCATATCATCGGCAAATTTCAAGATTTTTACTGAGTTTGCTGAAGAGATGCAATCATTCGTATAGAGAGAAAACAGTAACGGGGACAAAACACACCCTTGAGGTGCCCCGATGTTTGTGACCAAGGTGTCCGAAGTGAATGGTCCAACTTTTACACTCTGTATCCTGGCTGTCAGGAAGTTAAAAATCCACAAGCATAAGTTGAGAGGGACTCCAAGAGCTACCATTTTCTTATGAAGTAAATTCGGATCAATGGTATTGAACGCTGAGCTAAAGTCCATGAAAAGAATCCGGACATATGAGTGCAGTTCATCTGTATGATCCAAAATGTACTTCAGTGCCAGATTGACAGTGTCGTTTGCCGAACGATTCTCCTTATAGGCAAACTGAAGCGGGTCCCATAGCTTCTGCGTGAATTTTATCAGGTGGGACATCATAATTCTTTCGAAGACTTTCATAGCTACAGATGTGAGTGCTACTGGTCTATAGTCGTTCAACTCAGAGGATCCCACTTTCTTGGGGACAGGGATAATTGTGGAACTTTTCCAACACTGAGGTACAACGCACTCTTTCAGTGACACATTGTATATATTTGTCAGTATAGGGGCAAGCTGGGTAGCACATACTTTCAGACACATTGGAGATACACCATCAGGGCCAGGTGCCTTTTTGACCTTAATCCCTTCAGGATGCGTATCACCTCTGCCTCGGAGATCACTACTTGGGTGTTGCACAATGAATGATCTTTATATGAACAGACTGAGGAGCTTAGAGATGAATAGCCACTGTGTGTAGAGCTTGAATCAAATCTGCAGTAGAATTCATTTAACTCTGTTGCCAGACTTCTGCTGGGGTTCACTATAGTGGGGTGGCTTTTATAATTGGTAACCTCTCTTAATCCTCTCCATGCAGATCTAGTATCTTTTGATGAGAACCTTTCCTCCAGAATCTTTGCATACTCGTGTTTGGCTAACTTGATCTCTTTAGATAGCGAGTTCCTAAGTTTCTTGAATTCAGTAATATCGCCTGCTTTATAAGCCTCCTCTTTTCTCTTACGGATCAACCTGACTTTATTTGTAAACCACGGCTTGTTGTTTCCCGAAAGTGGACAGATTTGGATGGAATAAACGTGTCTTCACAAAAACGGATATATGAGGACACTGCATCAACCCATTCATCCAGACCCGAGCATGTTTCCTGGAATACCTCCCAGTCCGTGCATTCAAAGCATGCTTGTAGTTTCAATTTTGCCTCCTCAGACCATTTCTTCTTTGTATAAACTGTAGGTTTGGATGTTTTCAACCTTTGCCTGTAGGCTGGAATTAAATGAATTAGACAATGATCTGAAAAGCCCACTGCTGCTCTCCTCACTGCCCTGTAGGCCCCTTTTATGACTGTATAGCAGTGATCAAGCATATTGTTCTCTCTTGTGAAGCAGTTTATATGTTGAGTAAATTTGGGGAGATCCAGGTTGAGTTTTCCTTTGTTAAAGTCCCCCATTACGATCACAAATGCTTCTGGAGATCCTTTCTCCCATTCTGATATTTTGCAAGCTAATTCACCAATAGCAGCTTTAACAGATGCTTGAGGGGGAATATATACTGCAACCAGAACCATAGATGAAAACTCTCTTGGAGAGTAAAATGGTCTACAATTGAGTGCAAGGTACTCTGGATCTGGAGAGCAACCTTTTCCCAGTATGTTAACATCACAGCACCAGCTAGTGTTGATGTAGAGACATACCCCAACCCCCCTTTGTTTACCTGAAGCTACACAATCACGGTCAGCTCTGTAGATAACAAAACCAGGTAGATCCAGACTACAATCAGGGATGGTCTCATTCAACCAGGTCTCAGTAAAACAAAGAGCAGCTGAATTGGCCATATCAGATCTCATGTTACAAAGTAAGCTCAGATCCTCCATTTTGTTAGATAAGGAACGGACATTAGCCAAGTGGAGTGAAGGAAGAGCTGTTCTGAACCCTCTCCTCTGAAGGCGTGCCAGGACGCCTCCTCTCCTACCTCTCTTGCAGTACACCTCCACAGGTTTCACAGAAGTAATGGATTTTATGTACTCAATTGTTGAATTAGCAATCATGCTCCAAGAAGGGGAGTCCATGAGAAATTGCGGATGATTCCAGAATAATAAATCGTCCCTTGAAATCATAAGAGTAGGTTTACAGAGTGCAGTGGCCATGATTACACTCAGCTTGTAGCTATCAAGACTGAACAGTCACAGCTTTGCAGAGTTAAGTGTACAACTTTCCATAAAGGGTGCTCCCAGCACTGCTGGGGGAGAGGGCATGGGTGCAACAAGACAGGGACATCAGGGGACACACCAACAGTCAGTCCAAACCTGCCCAGCTCACCCCTTCAGCTCCACCTGGACCACAAGATCTCCAGAACAACTCCAGCACCGCACACTCCACCAGTTTTCCTATCCTGGGATCATCTGCTTGCTGGAAATGGGTACCAGTTGTAGGAAAGTTGGCAGGCTGCCAGCAGCTTCACTCTCTCCCAGCTGAAACCAGGCACGGAGCTCCACGAGGACATAAAGACACCGGTCCCAGCTGGTCGCAGTCTCCACACTACTCCCAGCTCTGCCGAATCCTGTAGCCCTACAGCTCCACATGGACCACAAGATCTCCAGAACATCTCCAGCACCGCACACTCCACCAGGTTTCCTATCCTGGGATCATCTGCTTGCTGGAAATGGGTACAAGTTGTAGGAAAGTTGGCAGGCAGCCAGCAGCTTCACTCTCTCCCAGCTGAATCCAGGCACGGAGCTCCACGAGGGCAGAAAGACACCGATCCCAGCTGATCGCAGTCTCCACACTACTCCCAGCTCTGCCAAATCCTGTAGCTACGCAATGGTGAGTAAACCAAAGGGAGAATTAACAATTAAACGGGGAAAAAACGAAAAAACTCAGGAGCCTCATGCCAGAGCAGCCATCTCTCGGCGCTCCTCCTCCTACCCGACGTTTACATTAGAAACCAGCGTGCAGCATCGCTGGTCTTGATCGCTGGGGCTGTCTAACGATGTCCCAGGGATCCCATCCATGTCGGATCGTTGGTGGGATGGCTGGGACATCGTTATGTGTGACGGGGGCTTAAAAGTCACAAACCAGTCTTCTTTATTTTTTTTGTTTCCAAATACTGATTGTTTTTTGTCAATTCAGACATTTTATATAAATTTGTCACCTCTGAGATATTTCCTTATATAAAGAACAGGGCTTTTTTAATGGTAATGTGGTAGATAGTAGACACATACAGGAGGAATCCAAATGGACAGGTGGCTGTAAAAGAAGTTGTCCACTATTTGGAAAATTCCTTGTCATACCCCACATTTGGCCCCGATAAAATAAAAAAAACTTATACTCAACTCCTGTGATGGCGCCATTCCCACAGTATCGTCACTCGCTCTCCATGGGGCTCCAGTGCAGTTGATGTGACACATGAGCCCGGTGCCCAATCAGCACTGACATCACTGTCCCTGCCTTCTGTTGACTTGAACATGAAGAGGAGGTCAAAGATCAGCCGCAGCCCTGACTACCTCTTCATGTTTATACGGCCTGGGAATGAGTAAAAAAATAAATAAATACAAAACTATACTCTTTTACCTGTTCATGATGCTGTAGCTCTCCCATCAGTCATCTATTGGTTTTCCATTGCAGCTCTTGTCTTATCTTCACTTTTGACCTGCATTTCGAGCAACCACTAGGCCTCACCACACAGTATGACTTCATAACATATGTTGCCCCATTTGATTACGTGAAGTGACATGAACATGTAGGGTAATGCACATCATGAAGTCATAACTTGTGTTGGCACCTAATGTGCACCAGTAGCACCAATAAAGAGTGGAGAGAAGACCAAAGCAGGAGTGGAGACCTTAGGAAGCCAGAAGATTACCGACATGGACCTGTGAAACAGGGACACATGAGTGGCAAGGTATTTTACGTGAGTGTTTTTAACCCTTTCCTTGCCTACATGTTTATTCTGGAATCAGGAGACCTTGGGGCATAACAAATGGCTTTTTTTTAACAGGAATTGGGGAACATGCAATTCACATTAATGCAATTGAAATTTCCCAGCCAGAATTGAAATAATCTGCCAAATTTGCATTTTGGCAGATTTGCTCATCTCTAGTGCTATGCATCTGTGCAAAGGGCCTGTCACACTAAGCGATATCGCTAGCAATATCGCTATAATGTCACTGTTTTTTGTGATGTTATAGCGATATTGCTAGCGATATCGCTGTGTGTGATACTTACCTCCGACCGCTCCCCTGCTGGTTATCGCTGATCGCACGAGAACGTCCTGGACTGTTTCTCGTTGTCAGCTTCCTGCTGTGGCTTCCTGCTGTGACGACGAGCGACGCGTGGATGCGAGCGGTAGGACGTCAGGATCGCCTCGTCTGACACGTAAGTAGCGACCCCCGACCGCTGCGATGTCGCTGTTGAGATCTGCCTGTGTGGCAGCTCACTAGCGACCACTTAGCGATGTACCAGCGATCCTGACCACGTCATATCGCTGGTCGGGATCGCTGGTACATCGCTAAGTGTGACAGTACCTTAACTCTCTGTATCTATAAATCTATAAAAATTTCAGACACAGCCAAACAAGAGGACATTTCCCCATCTACCACACCACTGTTCACTGTATTCTGATGCCTTTAAGGGCTAACAGCTTTTTCCACACACTAGATATGGATGATTCCTCCTATCAGACATCCTTAGCATAACTCATAGATACGTCTTAATCATCCAAAATGTGAAAAAAGATTTTAAGTACAGTCAAGATATGCTCATGTGACTAGCATAAATAAACCATCACATTTGCGAAGGAATGTGTGAAAATAGAAGTCATAATGCCAGTAATAACAGATCCTTTATCATTCTTCATGTAAGTCAAAAGCACAAAAAAAATGCAGTGAGATCATAAAATTAAATAGGAGCCGCAAAAATTAAACATAATAATTTCAGGGTTTTTTTCAGTTCAACATTTAATTTATTATGGCTTATTATATCAGGACTGCTTTATTACGTTATTGAAGATGAGCAAATTCAATTGATGAATCTGAAAATCTTGCAGAATTTTTTAGAATTTGCTTGAAATCGATGAATATGAACTATTTGTGATTCAATTCCGTGGATATGATTCAAAATGAATGCCGCCATTTTACACATTGCAGAAGATTACATCAGCCAAAGACAACTGTCATGACCCCAACATGTCTGGGTGGGCTTCCCTATAATACTTGCAGCTATTACATCAGAGGGTATGGTACAGCCAATCAGAAAGTACTATCATAGCCAGCAAAAAAAGCAGAGGCAGGAAATGCAGTAGCCACTTGAGGTGAATCTTGAAATCCCAGCTGATAGCTTAGTAATATAGATAAGGATAGAAAACCATAACAACACTGAATAAAACATTATTAATAGTATTAATAGTGTGTAACAGCACCAAAGTGAAGAACAGTTATCAGTTTACCCAATCATATATGTTGAGGTCACTTTGACATTACTATGGCTGTGTTTATGTTAAAAAGCATGAAATGAATTGAATACAGTTATAAAAGCCCTCATATGTGTCCTTTTAAAAAAACAAAAATAAATACTTGATACCCAATCCACTGAAAATCAAATTTTTATTTTTGACATTCCACCTAAAACATGCTTTCCAACCTTTGGTAGAATTATCAATTGTTTTGTCCATAATATTGTTCATAGAAGAAAAATAAAGAAGAACATTAATCAAAATCTGTGAAAACAAAACAAGGTTTATGGTTTTAAAAGTAGGTTACAATCAGCACAATAGTGGTTAAATGTAGACGTTAGCAGAGTCAAAACTTAGTCCTGATAAAAGTGACCTTGCTATATGATGGAGAGAATCATACAGAGACAGATAGTGCCTCCTGAGATCAAGTGGATTGATGCGTATCAAGTGAAGACACTAAAGATTTATTGTGTGTGGCAAAAGAAACACAGATCTTTCCTTGTGCAGTAAGTGCTTCTGACATCGTACACAGTTAAGCTTGATTGGACATTGTAGACCTGAAAGTATTAAGTTATAGCAAAAAATATATCTTTACATGCTCTATTTAAGGAGGAAGTAAAAAAATGTTATGATAATTTATAAAAAGTTTTAAGTTATTTTTTTTGGGGGTGAATAATAATAATTTATTAAGTAGTGAAAAATTGATTTTGTATTAAAGAGGTCGTCCGACCTATCTTTGGTGGAGGTCGGAAATGCTTAGTTACGGAGCCGCTATCAGTAGTTGGAGCAGCTCCGTAACTGAGCACTCATGGTCGCTGCCAACACTGAGAACAGCTGATCGGCGGGAGTGCCGGGTGTGGCAATCCCACGAATCAGACATTGATGACCTATCTTAGGATAGGTCATCAATGTTAAAGTAGTGGACAACCTCTTTAAATGGAAAGCTTTTTTAGAAATGCTATTTTTCACAATAATTTTAAATTATGAAAAGTAACTTTAAGAATAACTTTTGTTAAAAAATCAAAACTTCATAGTGCTGTTTATCTAGCTACTGTATATCTCAGCTGGGGTATATCAGCTGACCATCTAATGCATTTAGATGCCTCTCAACTTCTACTTGATGGCAAATGTGAGTGCAGATATGGATTCGGCATTTGGTTTTCAACTGCCTGAGAGGCGTCTGAAAGTGGCTTACTTTTTCCAAACTAAACATGCGTGTGTATGGGAGCTATTTAAGGTTATAGTCACCATCTTTGTAAAGTCTTCCTCTTCAAAGCTCAGCTGTTTGTGCTGTAGAGCTCTCCTTTTTCCAAATAAAACAGAAAGATATCATTGTCTGCCTTCTTACAGTTATAGTGGAGCAAAAGCTGTCTACTGTATACTAACCTGTTAGCTCCCACCCACACTTGCAACCAATTATGCTTTGCCTCTTCCTTGTTACTACTCTCATTTAGTCACACCTCTCTAACGCAGCACAGAGGTTGCCCACTGATTTGTTATCAGAATATGACCTATTGTTGAAAAAGTTTTTTTTTGTCAACGGTATGTTCTTATCATTTTTATAAAACACTAGCTGAAGAGCCCGGTGCTGCCTGGGCATAGTAACTAACTACGGTTAGTTATAACAAATTATTATGATTATATCTATATATATAAAGCTGAGTGTAGAGCCCCACCCATTCTGCATAGTCACATTCACTATAATATCCCACATCATCCCATCAGCCAGAGCCACCGGACAACTACCACTAATATCCCACATGATCCCGTCAGCCAGAGCTACCGGACTACTACCCATAATATCCCACATCATCCTGTCAGCCAGAGCCACCGGACTACTACCACTAATATCCCACATCGTCCCGTCAGCCAGAGCTACCGGACTACTACTCCTAATATCCCACATCATCCCATCAGCCAGAGCCACCAGACAACTACCACTAATATCCCACATCATCCCGTCCGCCTGGAGTCATAACCAGAGCACTGAGTGTAACGGTCCTAACTTCTATACTGGGGATCCCTTTAAGAGAGGTCTGGTGTCAGAACCAGAGCGCTGAGTGGATTTGCCCTGACATCCATACCAATGATCCCTTTAATAGAAGCCTGAGGTGAGAATCAGAGCGCTGAGGGATTTACCCTAACTTCCATACAGGAGATCCCTTTAAGAGAGGCCTGGGGTCAGTACCAAAGTGCAGAGTGGCTTTTCCCTCACTTCCCTACCGAGGATCCCTTTAAGAGAGGACTTGGGTCAGAACCAGAGCGCTGAGTGGATTTGCCCTAACTTCCATACCGGGGATCCCTTTAAGAGAGCCTGGGGTCAGTACCAGAGCATTTCAAGGCAATTGCCCTGACTTCCATACTAGGGATCCCTATAAGAGAGGCCTGGGGTCAGAATTAAAGCGCTGGATGGATTTTCCCTGACTTCCATACCGGAGATCCCTTTAAGAAAGGCCTGGGGTTAGTACCAAAGCCCAGAGTGGATTTGCCTTAAATTCCATACCAATGATCCCTTTAAGAGACCCTGGGGTCAGTACCAAAGCGCTGGATGGATTTGCTCTGACTTCCATACCAATGATCCCTTTAAGAGGGAAGATGTGACTATGAAATGGAGGATGTGTGATGTGTATATGGGCATGGGAGGGGATTCATTTCTGTCATGTGCTCGCTGCTCCTTTCAGGGGGGAAGACAATGGCTGGGAGCTTATGTTCCCAGGGATGCTATTTTTCTCCCACCATGTCCGTGTCTGCTGAGGTGTTGTCAAGTGGGAAAACTGTTGGTCATAGCAACCAATCACAGCTCAGCTTCTTTTAACCAGCTCTGGTGAAATGAGAGATGCTTAGTGATTGTTTGCATGGAAAACTGTTGTTCATAGCAATCAATCACAGCTCAGCTTCTTTTGAGCAGCTCTAGTGAAATGAAAGATGCTTCGTGATTGGTTGGTGATACACACACACATTCATTTTTGTATATAGAGATGGAAATTTTGTGGTCCATAGCCACGCTGCCAGCTTGTGAAGAAAAGTTGGATGCGAGAAGTATTATAAAATAACATTTTTTTTTTATTTTTCAAAGTGTAACCCACTTTTTCAGGAAATAAAAAAAATCTATAGATATATAGATATATGGTTTTTTCAATTTCCTGAAGAAGAGATGTGCAGAAAAATAAAATAATCTCTTATAATTAGTGTTGAGCATTCCGATACCGCAAGTATCGGGTATCGGCCGATACTTGCTGTATCGGAATTCCGATACCGACTTCCGATATTTTTTCAATATCGGAATTCGGCATCGGAATCGGAAGTTCAAAGTTGATTGACAGCCTGACGTCATCATGATGCGCGGTGTGTGCGCATCATGATGCGCCGTCATTTCGGGCCTTCCGGGGGTCTCTGCCGGCCTGCCGGGGGGCTGTGTGGACTGCCCGGGGTCTGTACCGGCCTGCCGGGGGGCTGTGCCGGCCTGCCGGTGGTCTGTGCACCCTGTGGGGGTCTGTACCGGCCTGCCGGGGGGCTGTGCCGGCCTGCCGGTGGTCTGTGCACCCTGTGGGGGTCTGTACCGGCCTGCCGGGGGGCTGTGCCAGCCTGCCGGGGGGCTGTGCTGATGTCCGGGGGTCTGTGCAAGCATCGTCCGATGGGACTACAAGTCCCATCTGGCGATGCCTGCTACCATGACAGTGATTGACACATTAGCCAATGATGGGACAGTAGTAGTCCCATCATCCGGCTAATGTGTTAAATGTTAAAAAAAAAAAAAAATACTACATACATACTACATGCATGCTACATACATACTACATGCTACATACATACTACATGCTACATACATACTACATATATACTACATGCATGCTACATACATACTACATGCTACATACATACTACATATATACTACATACATACTACATATATACTACATACATGCTACATACATACTGCATGCTACATACATACTACATGCTACATACATACTACATATATACTACATACATACTACATATATACTACATACATGCTACATATATACTGCATGCTACATACATACTACATACATGCTACATACATGCTACATACATACTACATGCATGCTACATGCATGCTACATACATACTACATGCTACATACATACCACATATATACTACATACATACTACATATATACTACATACATGCTACATACATACTGCATGCTACATACATACCACATACATACTACATACATACTACATACATACTACATGCTACATACATACTACATATATACTACATGCATGCTACATACATACTACATGCTACATACATACCACATACATACTACATACATACTACATACATGCTACATACATACTACATATATACTACATACATACTACATACATACTACATACATACTACATGCATGCTACATACATACTACATACATACTACATACATACTACATGCATGCTACATGCATGCTACATACATACTACATGCTACATACATACCACATACATACTACATACATACTACATGCTACATACATACAACATATATACTACATGCATGCTACATACATACTACATGCTACATACATACCACATACATACTACATACATGCTACATGCTACATACATACTACATATATACTACATGCATGCTACATACATACTACATATATACTACATGCATGCTACATACATACTGCATGCTACATGCATGCTACATACATACTACATACATGCTACATACATACCACATATATACTACATACATACAATACATTCATACAATACATACATAGACATACAGTACATATAACATAGCGTAACATACTTACCAATACTTGTCACATTGTTCCCCGAAGCCATTGTCTTTTCCGGAATAAATATTAACATAACAAACCACAAAAATACTCACCCATGATCCGAAGCAGTCCACGAGTGTGTCCCACGACGATCTTGGGTAGAGAACTGCAGCATCAGATGATGCTGCCGTTCTCTACGGGCTGCAGGAATCCAATGACGGAAGGTAGGTATCCTTCCGCACTGTATTCCTCCGCCACTTAAAAAAAAAAAAGTCCCTAGTCTCACTTTATGCCATTGCTGCGTGGGAAATTCCCACACAGCAACGGCATAAAGTGAGACTAGGGACTTTTTTTTTTTAAGTGGCGGAGGAATACAGTGCGGAAGGATACCTACCTTCCGTCATTGGATTCCTGCAGCCCGTAGAGAACGGCAGCATCATCTGATGCTGCAGTTCTCTACCCAAGATCGTCGTGGGACACACTCGTGGACTGCTTCGGATCGTGGGTGAGTATTTTTGTGGTTTGTTATGTTAATATTTATTCCGTAAAAGACAATGGCTTCGGGGAACAATGTGACAAGTATTGGTAAGTATGTTACTCTATGTTATATGTACTGTATGTCTATGTATGTATTGTATGAATGTATTGTATGTATGTAGTATATATGTGGTATGTATGTAGCATGTAGTATGTATGTAGTATGTATGTAGCATGCATGTAGCATGCAGTATGTATGTAGCATGCATGTAGTATATATGTAGTATGTATGTGGTATGTATGTAGCATGTAGTATGTATGTAGCATGCATGTAGTATGTATGTGTTATGTATGTAGCATGTAGCATGCATGTAGCATGTATGTAGTATGTATGTAGTATGTATGTGGTATGTATGTAGTATGTATGTAGTATGTATGTGGTATGTATGTAGCATGCATGTAGTATGTATGTAGTATATGTGGTATGTATGTAGCATGTAGTATGTATGTAGCATGCAGTATGTATGTAGCATGCATGTAGTATATATGTAGTATGTATGTAGTATATATGTAGTATGTATGTTGCATGTAGTATTTATGTAGTATGAATGTAGCATGTATGTAGTATGCATGTTGTATGTATGTAGCATGCATGTAGTATATATGTAGTATGTATGTAGTATTTATGTAGTATGAATGTAGCATGTATGTAGTATGTAGTATGAATGTAGCATGTATGTAGTATGCATGTTGTATGTATGTAGCATGTATGTAGCATGTAATTTTTTTTTTTTTTTTTACATTCAACACATTAGCCGGATGATGGGACTACTACTGTCCCATCATTGGCTAATGTATCAATCACTGTCATGGTAGCAGGCATCGCCCGATGGGACTTGTAGTCCCATCGGACGATGCCTGCACAGACCCCCGAAGCCTGCACAGACCACCGGCAGGCCGGCACAGCCCCCCCGGAGCCTGCACAGACCACCGGCAGGCCGGCACAGCCCCCCGGCAGGCCGGCACAGCCCCCCGGAGCCTGCACAGACCACCGGCAGGCCAGCACAGCCCCCCCGGCAGGCCGGCACATCCCACCGGAGCCTGCACAGACCACCGGCAGGCCGGCACAGCCCCCCGGCAGGCCGGCACAGACCACCGGAGCCTGCACAGACCCCCTGGCAGGCCGGCACAGCCCCCCGAAAGGCCCGTACAGACCCCAGAGAGGCTGTACAAGGCAAAAACAGGGTTTTTCTTATTCCGATACCGGAAGTCCCATAGACTTGAATGGGACTTCCGGTATCGGAATCGGCGATACCGATACTTTTTTTAAAGATCGGCCGATCCATTCCGATCCGATACTTTGAAGTATCGGACGGTATCGCTCAACTCTACTTATAATGCTTCTGGTCTCCATTGTTTTTTCACAAGCTGGCAGCAGGGATATGGACCCCAAACTTTCCTTGTTTTATTTGCTCTTCTAGTAAAATCATCCATAGGCTCAGCAGCCTTTTAGCCCTGGATCATGTCAGCATATTTCAATATAATTTCTGATATTTATCAATCAGAAAAGACCCTATCCTATTTTTTTCTCCTCTGCTTTTTTGCAGTTATCATTTTTATAATTTTTAAATTTTTTTTAACTATATTAGAAAAATCTGAAAAAATTGTAATTTTCACATTGGCTAGTAGAATCAAAGTTCTACTTCTGTAGAGAACATTTGTCAGTAGGGATGAGTGAGTATTGTAGCATTCGGACTCGCTGTACTTGTTATGAGTACCTCCTAATACTAGGGTACTCGCAACGAGTACCGAGTCCAATGTAAGTCTATGGGAAATGTGATTAATGGGCGGGGACTGTGATTGACTGGGCGGGGACTGTGCGAAAACTGTGCCAGGCTATGCGGGACTGTGCTGGCCTGTGTGGGGACTGTGCCAGGCTATGTGGAACTGTGCTGGCCTGTGTGGGGACTGTGCCAGGCTATGCGGGACTGTGCTGGCCTGTGCGTGGACTGTGCCAGGCTATGCGGGACTGTGCTGGCCTGTGCGGGGACTGTGCCAGGCTATGCGGGACTGTGCTGGCCTGTGCGTGGACTGTGCCAGGCTATGCGGGACTGTGCTGGCCTGTGCGGGGACTGTGCCATGCTGTGCGGGACTGTGCTGGCCTGTGCGAAGACTGTGCCGTGCTGTGCGGGACTGTGCAGGTAATGTGCGGGACTGTGCTGGGCTGTGTGGGACTGTGGTGGGCCGTGGTGGGCTGTGCGGGGACTGTGCCATGCTGTGCAGGGCTGTGCGGTGACTGTGCAGGCTGTTGCGAATATTGCGAGGCGAGTAGTGAAATACTCTCGAGGATTCGAGTACCGCGAGTAACGCATTACTCACCGAGTACCGAATCCTCACGAGTATGCTCGCTCATCCCTATTTGTCAGCACTTTCATTATCACAGCCAGGAATATGTTTAAAGGTAACACCGCTATGTACTGTAGATAGCAAAGGGTCCACCATTAACAGCTCACTTTCTCCCTCTCACCTTCATCCCCTCCTTTCACAATCAACTTTACCCAGCTCAAAGTATTCTAAGACAATTCTTCTAAACAACCAAATAGGGTCTGAGTCAGTCTATTGCTGTTAATGTTCAGAAATTTGTTGTAAAGAACAAGTAATAAAGCTTAACAACACATGACATAGCAGCCACTGAGAAAATTTTAAGATAGTAACATAATTTTGAAGGCTGAAGGAAGACCTTATGTCCATCTAGTTCAGCCTATTTTTAGTGCAGCTGTTCTGCATTGTTGATCCTGGGGAAGGCAATTTTCTCAATAGGGAAAAAAATTCCTTCCCCTAAGCTGGGTCAACCATCTACCTATAATAATATGCTATTCGTAACCTTCTGTACCATTACAAGAAAAGCATCCATTCCTTTCTTAAATTCATTCAGTGAGTTGGCCATCACCACTTCCTCAGGAAGAGAATTCCAGAGCCTCACTGCTCTTACCGTGATGAACCCTCTTCTATGCTGGTGCAGAAATTGTCTTTCCTCCAAACGAAGAGAATGCCCCCTTGTTCTTGTCACAGTCCTTGGTACAAACAGTTCATTGGAGAGATCTCTGTATTGCCCTGTGATAAACTTGTACATATATATTAGGTCTCCCCTAAGTCTTCTCTTTTCTAGAGTAAATAGACCTAATTTTGATAACCTTTCTGGATATTGTAGTGAACCAACTCCATTTATCATTTTAGTAGCCCGCCTTTGAACCCTTTCAACTGGCAATGTAAATTTCCCACTTTTATAAAAATCAAGCTTCAACTAAACTTGTGCCAAAAAACAGCAGCCATAGGTTCTTCTTAGCAGCTGCCTAGCACTCTGAAAATTAAAATGGTGGAGGCCCACAAAGCAGAAGAAGGCTATAAAAAGATAGCAAAGCATTTTCAATTTACCCTTTCCTCAGTTCAAAATGTAATTAAGAAATACTTGTACATATATATTAGGTCTCCCCTAAGTCTTCTCTTTTCTAGAGTAAATAGACCTAATTTTGATAACCTTTCTGGATATTGTAGTGAACCAACTACATTTATCATTTTAGTAGCCCGCCTTTGAACCCTTTCAAGTTCAGTAATGTCTTTCTTGAGCACCGGCGTCCAAAATTGCACACAATACTCCAAGTGTGGTCTGACGAGTGATTTGTACAGAGGGAGAATTATGTTTTCATCTCGTGTCCCCAGACCTCTTCTAATGCATCCCATGACCCTATTTGCTTTCGTGGCAGCTGCCTGACACTGGGCACTCCAATTTAGCTTCTTATTGACTAAGATGCCTAAGTCTTTTTCCATGTCTGATTTCCCCAGCAGTTTCCTATTTAGTAAGTAATTGTAGTATCTATTTCTCCTTCCCATGTGCATAACCTTACACTTATCTGTGTTAAACCTCATTTGCTATTTTTCAGCCCAATTCTCGAATTTACTCAAATCTGTCTGTAGTTGCAAACTGTCCTCCTTTGTGTTAACTACCTTGCATAGTTTTGTATCATCTGCAAATACTGATATTTTACTGTGTAAGCCATCCACTAGATCATTAATAAATATATTAAAAAGTAGGGGGCCCAATACAGAACCCTGTGGTACCCCACTAGTAACACTGGCTCAATCTGAGTATGCACCATTAATAACCACTCTTTGTTTTCTATCACTAAGCCAGCTACCTACCCATCTACACACATTTTCCCCTAGCCCAAGCTTTCTCATCTTACCAATTTTTTATGTGGGACAGTGTCAAATGCTTTAGAGCAGGGGTCCCCAACCGCCGGTCCGCGGCCCAGCACCGGGCCGCTGCAGTGCCCTTGCCGGTCCACGGACACAAGGGGAGCCAGGGGCGGTCAGTGGCATAGCGGGGGATGGGGCGGCGCGCAGCAGTTCTTAGCGGCGGCCAGGGAGCGATCCAAGCAGCTCCGCTGCCTGCAAGAGGTAATAGCAGGAGCGGAGCTGCAAGGACCCGTCCAGCTTCCTGCCCGCCGCCCACGCTTCCTGTCTCTGACTGACACAGAGAGGAGCAGGTGAGAGGAGAGAGGTGGTGTCTGTGTGTATGTATGTCTGTCTGTCTGTGTGTGTGTGTATAATGTGTGTGTATGTATGTCTGTCTGTGTGTGTGTGTGTGTGTGTATGTATGTCTGTCTGTGTGTGTACATGTATGTGTGTGTGTTGGTCTGTGTTTGTGTAGCCTGGCCCTGGAGGAGATGGGGACATGAGGAGAAGGCCATGAGGGGAGTGATGGAGAGACGGCAGTGATGGGGTGAAGGCAATGATGGGGAGAGGGGAGTGATGGGGTGAAGGCAATGATGGGGAGACAGCAGTGATGGGGTGAAGGCAATGATGGGGAGAAGGGAGTGATGGGGTGAAGGCAATGATGGGGAGAAGGGGGTGATGGAGCACTTATTCAAAACCTATGGTGAGTTGAGTCACATTATAAATGTTATTTAATTATAAGTATGCACTGCTACACTACAACCGTGTCCATAGCCCCGCCCCCTTATGACCAAAGCCCCGCCCCTGCCACACCTCCATCCCCGCCCTGCCGGGCCATGGAAGAATGGTCTTGCTTGAAACCGGTCCCTGGTGCAAAAAAGGTTGGGGACCACTGCTTTAGAGAAGTCGAGATAAATGACATCCAATGATTCTCCTTGGTCCATTTGAGAGCTTACATCCTCATGGAAGCTGGTCAGGTTAGTTTGACAGGAGCGATCCTTCATAAATCCATGTTGATATGGAGTTAAACAATTATTAACATTGAGATATTCCATAATGGTATCCCTTAGAAGCACTTCAAAAATTTTACCCACAGCAGATGTTAAGCTTACCGGCCTATAGTTTCCAGGTTCCCTTTTACACCCCTTTTTGAATATTGGTACCACATTTGCTTGCCACCAATCAAAAGGAACAGACCCTGTTTCTATAGAGTCTTTAAATATAAGGAATAGAGGCCTGTCTATCACATTACTTAACTCCCTTAATACCCGAGGGTGAATGCCATCAGGGCTTGGTGATTTGTCAATTTTAATCTTACTAAGGCGGTTCTGCACTTCTTCCTGGGTTAGGCAGGTAATACTTAATGGGGAGTTTACATTATAACTCTGCATTTCCCCTGGCAAATCCTTTTCCTGTGTGAACACTGTTGAGAAAAAAGTATTTAAAACATTTGCTTTTCCCACATCGCTCTCTATGATTTCAACCTCATGGTTCTTTAAAGGGCCGACACCATCAATTTTAATCATTTTACTGTTTATATAATTAAAGAATAGTTTGGGGTTTGTTTTACTTTTCTTAGCAATGAGTCTCTCAGTTTCCACTTTTGCTAAATGTATTTGTTTTTTACACATTTTATTTTTTTCTCTATAACTTTTTAATGCTTCTTCATTGCCTTCTTGTTTTAGCTTCTTAAATGCCTTGTTCTTGTTATTTATTGCATGTTTTTACATCCTTATTTAGCCACATTGGTGTTCTCCTGTTCCTAGCCCTTTTATTTCTGTACAGTATGGCTAGCTCGCAGTGAGTGTGTAAAACTGATTTAAATATTTCCCATTTATTTTCTGTGCTCCTATTTTTGAGGACATTGTCCCAATCAATTCGGCGAAGGTCCTCTCTAAGCTGATCAAACTTTGCTTTCCTGAAATTCAGCATTTTTGTAACCCTCTTCCAGGGCACCTTACTGAAGGACAAGTGGAATTGTATTATATTGTGGTCACTGTTCCCTAGGTTCCTATCGACTCGTACTTCTGTTATTCTATTTGGCCTGTTGCTTAAAATTAAGTCCAGAAGGGCTGTCCATCTAGTTGGGCCCTGCACAAGTTGTGACAGATAATTATCCTTGGTCACTGACAGAAATTGGTTTCCTTTCTGAGATACGCAGGTTTCAGTTTCCCAGTCTATGTCGGGGTAGTTGAAGTCCCCCATAATAATCACCTCATTGTGATTTGCTGCTTTGTCTATTTGTTTCAATAATACATTTTCAGTGGCTTCTTTTATATTTGGTGGCTTATAACAAACCCCTATGAGGATTTTCTTACTTTTCCCTCCTTGTATCTCCACCCATAGAGACTCCACCTCTTCATTTCCCTCTTGTATATCTTCTCTTAGTGTGGGCTTTCAAGTGGACTTTATATATAGACAGACTCCACCCCCTTTCCTTTTTTTACGATCCCTCCTAAACAAATCATATCCTTGCAAGTTAGCCGCCCAGTCATAGCTGTCGTCTAACCATGTCTCAGTTATTCCTACTATGTCGTATTTTTCCTCATACATTACCAACTCCAGATCTTCAATCTTATTGGTCAGGCTTCTTGCATTGGTCAGCATGTAGGAAAGAAGTTTTGCTTCCTTTTTCTTAGCTTCCTTCTGAGTACCCTGTCTTGGGTCCTCTTTACCACATCTAGTATCCTTGATTAGTTTGTCCGTCTGCTGCATGTTCTTGTCTGCTGTTTTTCCTCCCATCCCCTCTTCTTCTAGTTTAAAACCCTCCTGATGAGTGTGGCAAGTCTTCTGGCGAATGTGTGTTTCCCAGGTTTTGTGAGGTATATCCCATCTCTTGCGAGAAGTCCATCGTAAAGGTAATTCATGCCATGGTCCAAGAATCCAAATCCTTGCTGCCTGCACCACCATCGTAGCCAGTTGTTCACCTCTAGTATCCTATTCCATCTTCTGATGCTATGACCATCGACTGGGAGGATTGATGAGAAAACAACCTGTACGTTCCGTTCCTTTATTTTCTTCCCCAGAATTTCAAAGCCTTCGCAGATGGTTGGTAGGTCATTTCTTGCCGTGTCATTTGTGCCTACATGTATCAGTAGGAAAGGGTAGTCGTCCTTGGATTTGAGGATAGTTGGTATCTTGTTGGCCACATCCTTGATTTTTGCTCCTGGGAGGCAGCATACTTCTCGTGTGGTTATGTCCGGCCTGCAGATAGTTGCCTCCGTGTCTCTTAATAGTGAGTCACACATAACTACCACTCTTCTTTTCTTTATGGACGCACTGCTTGTTGCTCGTGAGTGTTTTTGTGTCATTTGTTTCCGCTTTTGTTGACAGAGTAACTTCTTTTGTTGATAGTGTGTCTTCTCTTGTAGATACGGTATCATCCTGAGCTGTGCCATTTTCGTTCTCCGGCATGAGGGCTTCATATTGGTTGCTAAGCTGTGTGGGTGTTGATGACCACTTGATCTGTTTGCTTCTTTTCGTCACATGGCTCCACTTTTCAGCCTCTGTATGTGCTCTGAAGCTTTTCTCACTTTCCATATCCTGAAGGGTTGCTTCTGCTTCATCCAAGAAGTCCTCATGTTCTTTAATTACCTTCAATGTTGCTATTCTTTCTTCCAGTCCCTGCACCTTTTCCTCTAAGAGGGCAACAAGTTTGCACTTCTGACAGGTAAAGTTGAGTTTTTGGGCCGGAAGATCCGTAAACATGTAGCATGTGTTGCAGGTGACCATGTGGATTTTCTTCTCTTCCATTTTGCTATTGCTGATGCAGTCTATGATGGGTGGAAACTCTTCCCAGAATGCACCAGAAATATGCAGATGAGCTTCCTGCTTCTCCAATCCCTGCTTTTACGATGTCCTCAAACAGCGAGTTCTAGCAAGTCCCAGTGATCAGTCAGCTTAAGGCGACTCTTCTCTTCCCAAAATGCACCGGAAATATGCAGATGAGCTTCCTGCTTCTCCAATCCCTGGTTTTGCGATGTCCTCAAACAGCGAGACCCGGCAAGTCCCAGCGATCGATCAGCTTAAGGTGACTCTTCTCCTCTTCCCAGAATGCACCGGAAATATGCAGATGAGCTTCCTGCTTCTCCAATCCAAGGTTTTGCGATGTCCTCAAACAGGGAGACCCGGCAAGTCTCAGCGATCGATCAGCTAAGGCGACTCTTCTCCTCTTCCCAGACTGCAGCGGAAATATGCAGATGAGCTTCCTGCTTCTCCAATCCCTGGTTTTGCGATGTCCTCAAACAGCGAGACCCCGGCAAGTCCCAGCGATCAATCAGCTTAAGGCGACTCTTCTCTTCCCAGAATGCACCGGAAATATGCAGATGAGCTTCCTGCTTCTCCAATCTCTGGTTTTACGATGTCCTCAAACAGCGAGACCCGGCAAGTCCCAGCGATCGATCAGCTTAATGCGACTCTTCTCCTCTTCCCAGAATGCACCAGAAATATGCAGATGAGCTTCCTGCTTCTCCAATCCCTGGTTTTGCGATGTCCTCAAACAACGAAACCCGGCAAGTCCCAGTGATCGATCAGCTTAAGGCGACTCTTCTCCTCTTCCCAGAATGCACCAGAAATATGCAGATGAGAATCATAGAATCATAGAATCGTAGAGTTGGAAGGGACCTCCTGGGCCATCTGGTCCAACCCCCTGCTCAAAGCAGGATTCGCTAAATCATCCCAGTCAGATGTCTGTCCAGCCTCTGTTTGAAGACTTCCATTGAAGGAGAACTCACCACTTCTCGTGGCAGCCTGTTCCACTCATTGATCACTCTAACTGTCAAAAAGTTTTTTCTAATATCTAATCTGTGTCTCCTCCCATTCAGTTTCATCCCATTGCTTCTAGTCTTTCCTTGTGCAAATGAGAATAAAGTTGATCCTTCTACAATGTGACAGCCATTTAGATATTTGTAGACAGCTATTAAGTCTCCTCTCAGTCTTCTCTTTTGCAAACTAAACATTCCCAAATCCTGAAACCTTTCCTCATAAGACAGGGTTTGCAGACCGGTCACCATTCTGGTCGCTCTTTTCTGAACTTGCTCCAGTTTGTTGATGTCTTTTTTAAAATGTGGTGCCCAAAACTGGACACAATATTCCAGATGAGGTCTGACCAAAGAGGAGTAGAGGGAAATAATGACTTCACATGATCTAGACTGTATGCTTCTGTTAATACATCCTAGAATTGCATTTGCCTTTTTTGCTGCTGCATCACACTGTTGACTCATATTCAGTCTGTGATCTATTAGTATACCCAAGTCTTTTTCACATGTGTTGTCACTTAGCCCTATTCCTCCCATTCTGTATATGCTGCTTTCATTTTTATTGCCCAGATGTAGTACTTTGCATTTCTCCCTGTTAAAAACCATTCTGTTAGTTGCTGCCCACTTCTCCAGTTTATTTAAATCTTTTTGAATCCTCTCTCTCTCTTCTCTAGTATTAGCTATCCCTCCTAGCTTTGTGTCATCAGCAAATTTAATCAGTTTACCCTCAATTCCTTCATCTAAATCGTTGATAAAGATGTTGAACAATACAGGGCCCAGGACAGAGCCCTGTGGTACCCCACTTGAGACATTCTTCCAACTGGATGTGCAGCCGTTTACGACCACTCTTTGGGTCCGATCACTAAGCCAGTTATGAATCCACCTAACAGTTGCCTTGTCCATTCCATACTTAGTCATTTTTCCAATAAGGATTGTATGAGAGACTTTGTCAAATGCTTTGCTGAAGTCAAGATATACTATATCTACAGCATTTCCTTGATCCACCCAATCAGTGATACCGTCATAGAAGGAAATTAAGTTAGTCTGACATGACTTATTAGTTACAAACCCATGCTGACTCTGTTTAATCACTTCATTCTTATCCAGGTATTGACATACATGTTGTTTAATAATTTGTTCAAAGATCTTTCCTGGTATAGAAATCAGACTCACCGGCCTATAGTTGCCTGGGTCCACCTTCTTCCCCTTTTTGAAGATAGGAACAACATTTGCTCTTCTCCAGTCTTCTGGCACTTCTCCTGTTCTCCAAGAATTTTCAAAGATTATGGAGAGGGGTTCAAAAATTTCTTCTGCTATCTCCTTCAGTACTCTGGGGTGTAATTCATCTGGACCTGGAGACTTGAATTCATTTAGGTTAGCTAAGTGTTTCCTCACTATCTTTCTGTTTATAGATATCCTGGATTCTTCTATTCCCTTAATAGGATAGTGAATAACAGTTGATGTTACATTTGCTTTCTGAGCGAAAACAGATGCAAAATAGGAATTTAAAAGTTCAGCCTTCTCAACATCCTGTCTTACCATTTCATCATTTTCATCCTGTAAAAATCCTATAGCATCTTTGACTTTTCTTTTACTTTTGACATATCCCCATAATCCTTTATTATTGCTTTTGACATCTCTTGCAAGCCTCAATTCATTTTCAGCTTTAGGTAATCTGATATGTGCCCTGCAGGTTCTGCAGACAGCATTATATTCTTCTTTAGATATGCCTCCCTCTTTCCATTTTATAAACATTTTTTTCTTCCTTTTTAGCATGTGCTTAAGTTCTGTGTTCATCCATCCTGGTTTCCTTAAATGCTTCCTATTCTTCCCTCTTTTCGGAATTGTTAACAACTGTGCTTTGAGAATTTCATTTTTCAAGATTTCCCATCCTTCCTGGACATTTTTGTCTTTAAGGATATCCAGCCATTGGATCCCTCCAATTCTCTTTCTGAATCCCTTAAAATCTGCCGTTCTGAAATCTAACCTTGACGTCTGAGTCTTCACAGGTCTTCCGCCTCTAGTTATCCAAAATTCTAAAATAGCATGGTCGCTACTTCCTAGGGTCCCAGCCACTTTTACCTCCTCAACCATTTCCTCCCTGTTTATAAGGATTAGATCCAAGGTAGCAGTTCCCCTTGTTTTCTCCCTTACCTTTTGGAAGATAAAGTTGTCAGCAAGAGAGGATAAGAATTTCCTTGACCTGTTAGTTTTGCCTGAGAGAGATTCCCAACAAATGTCTGGATAGTTGAAATCTCCCATGACAACTATGTCATATTTTTTGGAGAACTTGGCCATTTGATGCATAAAGAGTTCATCCATATCTTCAGCTTGCACAGGCGGCCTGTAGTAAATGCCTACAATGGTGTCCTTTCCATTGTTCTGTCCTTGTATTCTTACCCAAACAGTTTCCACAGAACTCCCAGTCTCTGAAGCTTCAATCTCTGTGCAGATATACGCGTTTCTGACATACAATGCGACACCCACTCCTCGTTTATCAAGTCTGTTTCTTGCAAATAAGTTGTATCCTTCTAGTCTTGTATTCCAATCATGTGTATTGTCCCACCAAGTTTCAGTGATTCCAATGACATCATATTTCTTTTCCTGTGTTAGTAGTTCCAATTCACCTTGTTTGTTGCCCATGCTTTGTGCATTAGTATAGAAACACTTTAGTTTGTGATTGGTTTCTCTTTCTCCAATATTTTTATTAATTAGATTCCTGTTTCTCCAATCCCAATATGCAATCCAATCCCAATTCTCCAATCTCCAAGATGTTTTATTTTTTCTTATAGATGCTGAAATGAAAGATAACAAATAGATATATTTTAAAAACTAACTTACATTCAACATAAAAACCTGATTTAAACAATTCATACATTTTAAGGCATTATTTTTAAATAGAAAAAATACAACCTCACAATTATTGTAAATTATTAAACCAGTCTTTGTTGTCCCCTACCTTTTTTCTCACCTCTATGCATTTACAGTATGGTCACGGTATGACTTTTATAGGCAAACAGTGGCATGTAAATGTTTGGGCACCCCTGGTCAAAATGACTGTTTTGTGAACAGTTAAGCAAGTTGAAGATGAAATGATCTTTAAAAAGCACATTTCCTTTGTATTTTAGGCAAAAAAGAAATAATGTTTTTTACTTTTTAAAAATGACAAAAAGGAAAATTGGCTGATGCAAAAGTTTGGGCACCCTTGGAGATTTGTGTCTTCACATAACATTGACCAAGGTATCAGACCTTAATTAGCATGTTAATGTTATGGATTGTTCACTATAATCGTTAAGAAAAAAACTGGTAATGTAAATTTCCCACTTTTATGAAAATCAAGCTTCAACTAAACTTGTGCCAAAAAACAGCAGCCATGGGTTCTTCTTAGCAGCTGCCTAGCACTCTGAAAATTAAAATGGTGGAGGCCCACAAAGCAGAAGACGGCTATAAAAAGATAGCAAAGCATTTTCAATTTACCCTTTCCTCAATTCAAAATGTAATTAAGAAATGGCAGTTAACATGAACAGTGGAGATCAAGATAAGGTCTGGAAGGCCAAGCAAAATAGCAAAATTTTAGTGAGAGCTGGTAGTAGGATTACTGGAGAGGCAAATCAGGCCCCCGCATGACTGCAAAAAGACCTTCAGAAAGATGTAACAGATTCTGGAGTTGTGGTATGTTGTTCTACTGAGCTTGGTCTAGTAATTTGCATTCTATAGTAATTAGAGATCAAATCTTTTGAAATTCGAATTTGCCAGGTCTGTCAAATTTTTTTCAATTTTGCAACCAAGTCTTTCTGACGTTGGGCATAATAGTACGCCCATGTTGGACACTCTCACTTTGATGTGGGCTCCGACGGTGAGCCCACATCTTTCCCTGGACATGTCAGCTGTTTTGAACAGCTGATATGTGCCCGGAATAGCCGCGGGTGGACTCGCGATCCACCCATAGCTATTAACGGCATTTAACATGTGCTTCCGGCCATTGGGCCGCAAATCTGCCCATTGGTGACCCCGTCACGTGATTATGGGTCACCGGTGGGTTGGCATGACAGCCAGGGGTCTCCTGGAGACCACTATGGTTGTCACTGCCGGATTGCTATGAGCGCCACCCAGTTGTCGGCGCTCATAGCAAGTCAGTATATATACTACATACTGGTGATCTGATCATCGCCTGTATGTAGCAGAGCCGATTGGGTTATCACAGCTTCTAGTCTCCCATGGAGACTATAGAAGCATGCCAAAAGTTAAAAAAAAGTTTTTAAAAATATAAACGAATAAAAAAATTTGAAAGTTCACCCCATTCAAAATAATAATAAAAAATACACATATTTGGTATTGTATCATTCAGATTCGCCCGATCTATCAATAAAAAAGGATTAACTTGGTCGCTAAACGGCTTAGCGAGAAACAAGTCAAAATGCCAGAATTACATTTTTTGGTCACTGCAACATTGCATTAAAATGCAATAACAGGCGATCAAAAGATCGTATCTACTGTACACCAAAATGGTATAATTGTAAATAAAATGTATACAAATATAAAATATATAAAGTGCTGTGGAATATGTCAGCGCTATAGAAATAAAATTAATTATTATTATTATAATTAAAAATGACAGCTCAGCACACAAAAAATAAGCCCTCACCCAACCCGTGATTATGAAAAATTGGTGACAATTTGTTTTTTTTTTTTTACAAAGTTTGGAATTTTTTTTAACCACTTAGATAAAAAAAGAACCTAGACATGTTTGGTTTCTATGAACTCGTAATGACCTGGAGAATCATAATGGCAGGTCAGTTTTAGCATTTAGTGAACCTAGTAAAAAGCCAAACAAAAAACAAGTGTGGGATTGCACTTTTTTTGCAATTTCACCGCACTTGGAATTTTTTCCCCATTTTCTAGTACAAGACATGGTAAAACTAATGATTTCGTTCAAAAGTACAACTCACAAAAAACAAGCCCTCAGTAAAACTAATGATTTCGTTCAAGAGTGCAACTCACAAAAAAAAAGCCCTCATACGGCCATATTGACGGAAAATAAAAAAAAATATGGCTCTGAGAAGAAGGGGAGCAAAAGACAAAAACGCAAAATCGAAAATACCTCCGGTCATGAAGGGGTTAAAATGATCCACATCCTCCTCAGTAATATGCATGCTAGAAGCAGATTAAGCCAATTGTAATCTGCATTTGGTAGTGCTGCTGCTAAGAAAGCTTTTGCCAGTGGTGGTGCGTCTGTTGCTGCTAGTGGCTCCCAGTTTCTGAGTCATAATATGGGACTTTTTTATTTTACTTTTTATTTTACTATAGATTTGGAAAGATTGTATAATTAACTGTAGACAATCTTTTCAACCTCAAAAATGCAACTCTTGACAAAAAGGCTATGACCAGAAATGCTAGGCAACTAGGTACACATATAGCATGTATGCACTAATAAAACAGGCATGCAAAATGAGGCATGCTCAGTTAATGTCTAATTTTTTTTTTTTAATTTACCAAAATTCAACCCTGTCTTTTAAATGATGTAGTAAGAAAGGTAGAAATGCTAGAAAATACAGCACCTGCAACAGCATGTACGGATGTAAAACTTGACTAGTAAAACAGATAAGCAAAAAAAGTACCTTTATATGGACACTTTTTGAGGTCGGCAGTGTTAGGCATTGGAATTCTCCCACAGCGCGGGATAGATGCCAAGCGTTGCCTGGTGCTGTGGTCGCCCATTTTGCCTCGGCCACTGTGGGTGCTGTTCAGCACAGACGTCGGTCCCACGTCTTGCTCAGGCTCGTGATATTTGTTTGGTTACCACTGGCTCTACAGCCAAGTCTATGGTAACTAACGAGATGCAGGTACAGCCGGACACTTGGGAGTTTAAGTCCAGAGATCATCCAACTGAACATGTCCGTGATATGGCATCTACTCAGTGGTGGTCGGATGTTTGCTGCTCTGGCGAGGTTACATCTCCAAACTGGCCCACGGGCGACACCCCAATCCACTGGGCGTGAGTGTTTGGGGTGGAACCTAATGTATAAAAGGCTCCCAGCGGCACACGGAGGCGCGCTAGTATCACTTATGTGTGGTTTATGCGAGTGGATACTCTACCACGCTGTTTGCACATTTGAGTGTGTCGCTCTAGTCTCTGAGAGTACCTACATAGGCAGGTAGGGTTAGGACTAGGTAACTTACCTTGGCTTAGCATCTGTCTCCTTCATGTGTGGTTAGTACAGTTGAGTTACAGAGCAAGTCCAACCCTCAGGCTATACTTCTCTGGGAAAGCGACAGGGTCGTGCACCTAGCATCACATGTGTTCTCTTCCCTGGCTTAACATCTGTCTCGTTGTACGCGGTTAGGACAGTTGAGTTACAGAGAAAGTCCAACCCACGTGCTAGTTCCCTGTGACGCTTAACAGGGTTTAGTACTTTACTTATTTTTTACAGTACTACTCTGTGCAGTAACCGACTGGGTACGTTGAGTTCCGTTTACACTGTGTGACATTTAACGCAGCACGTTTAAGTTGTTCGCTTGCTGGTTGGTTCCGCTACTGTTCACTAGCATAAGTTTTACATCTCTGCATGGTGGACCCCGGGTTGCGATTGCACTTTATTATTATTTTTATTTAGTGCAATCCGCCAACCCTATGAGGCAGTCCCAGTTAAAGGGAACCTGACAACTGATACATACTGCCTGTGGTTCAGGCAGCACGTATCAGACACACAATTGCACGATTTCAGCCAGGTATGTTTGACTTTGAAACCCTGCAATGTTTCAGAGAAACGCTGCTGGGGACCAAGCCACATGGGAGGCTAGTTGAACCGACTGGTTCCTGGTAGCTTCTCTCTGCTGCCTGCCTTGGAGAGACAGATTTCTCCTTGCTTGCCTGTCCAACTAGTCTCCAGTGTGGCTAGGTACCTGGTGACTTTTAAAGTATGCATGACTCTGAAATACAGCAGCATTTTGAATATACCAGGCAGAAATCATGCAGCCAGTTTCTGATACAATCTGCCTGTGGATCAGGCAGCATGTATCAACTATCATGTTCCCTTTAAATGTCTGGATTTTGTGCAATTTTTTTGGTATTTTTAAAAAAAAATTATTCTCCCCTTCACTAAAAAAAGAGCCATCTGAGGAAGCTGGGGTTTTTTTGGCGATATATGTGGAGATTTAATTATTTACAGTCCTTTTGACTTCCCTACTCCATTTAGTAGATATTTATATCATTTTCTGTTTTGATTATTTCAGCACATGAAGGGCTTTCTTCAACGATTAGTTTCATGTCTTCTTTTATCTAGGTTTGACGTCTTGATTACTCTGAGTGCTTGGATTCATTAGAGTGTAATGTTTACTGTAGTATTGCAGTGGCTATATACAGTCATATGTAAAAGTTTGGGCACCCCTATTAATGTTAACCTTTTTTCTTTATAACAATTTTGGTTTTTGCAACAGGTATTTCAGTTTCATATATCTAATAACTGATGGACTCAGTTATACTTCTGGATTCAAATGAGGTTTATTGTACTAACAGAAAATGTGCAATCTGCATTTAAACAAAATTTGACCGGTGCAAAAGTATGGGCACCCTTATCATTTTCTTGATTTGAACACTCCTAACTACTTTTTACTGACTTCCTGAAGCACTAAATTGGTTTTTTAACCTCATTGAGCTTTGAACTTCATAGCCAGGTGTATCAAATCATGAGAAAAGGTATTTAAAGTGGCCACTTGCAAGTAGTTCTCCTATTTGATTCTCCTATGAAGAGTGGCATCATGGGCTCCTCAAAACAACTCTCAAATGATCTGAAAACAAAGATTATTCAACATAGCTTTTCAGGGGAAGGATACAAAAAGTTGTCTCAGAGATTTAACCAGTCAGTTTCCACTGTGAGGAACATAGTAAGGAAATGGAAGAACACAGGTACAGTTCTTGTTAAGCCCAGAAGTGGCAGGCCAAGAAAAATATCAGAAAGGCAGAGAAGAAGAATGGTGAGAACAGTCAAGGACAATCCACAGACCACCTCCAAAGACCTGCAGCATCATCTTGCTGCAGATGGTGTCACTGTGCATCGGTCAACAATACAGCGCACTTTGCACAAGGAGAAGCTGTATGGGAGAGTGATGCGAAAGAAGCCGTTTCTGCAAGCACGCCACAAACAGAGTCGCCTGAGGTATGCAAAAGCACATTTGGACAAGCCAGTTACATTTTGGTAGAAGGTCCTGTGAACTGATGAAACAAAGATTGAGTTGTTTGGTCATACAAAAAGGCGTTATGCATGCGCTGTATTGTTGACCGATGCACAGTGACACCATCTGCAGCAAGATGATGCTGCAGGTCTTTGGAGGTGGTCCAATACTTATTTTCCACCATAATATGCAAATAAAATGAAAAAAAAACAGACAATGTGATTTTCTGGATTTTTTTTTCTCAGTTTGTCTCCCATAGTTTAGGTCTACCTATGATGTAAATTACAGACGCATCTCATCTTTTTAAGTGGTGGAACTTGCACTATTGCTGACTGACTAAATACTTTTTTGCCCCACTGTATATACAACATTCATACAACATACATACAGCATACAGCATACATACTACATACATACTTCTAATTTATTTGGCGACTTTTTTTTAAAATTATTTTAACACTTTTTTTTTTTTAAACTTTATTACATAGTCCCAGGTGGGACATCACTGTCCTGTGACAGATCGCTGATCTGTCACATCACAGATCACTGTGACAGATCAGCAATCTGTCACAGGCACTACTGCAGCAGGCTTCCTCATGCCTGCGCTTTGCAGGCACTGAGGAAGCCTGCTCCCTGCAGGCCCCCGAAGGCCCCCGTTGCCATCTTGGATTCGGGGGCCTGCAGGGAAAGAGCCCCCCGCAGCAGCGCTGCACATTGCGCTGCTGTGGGGGGCTCAGGGATGCACGGAGGGAGCCCCCTCCCTGCCGATGCTTCCCTTTAACCCCCAGTACACCGCGATCATGTTTGATCGCGGTGTGCAAGGGGTTAACTTGTCGGAGGCGGTCCGTGACCACCCCTGACACATTGTGCCAGGTGTCAGCTGTGATAATCAGCTGACACCTGGCCGCGATCAGCAGCGCTCACCATGTGGGCGCTGCTGATCGCGCTAGACGTACTATCCCGTCCATGGGCATAGGGGCCCGGGGTCCATGGATGGGATAGTACGTCTGATGTCAGAAAGGGGTTAAATCATCATTTTTTAAACTTTTTTGTCAGGAAGTTACAATGGTTTAACGTTCATCAGCAATTCCAACAAAATGTACAAAACAATTTTTTTTCAGGGGCCACATCATTTGAAGTGACTTTGAGGGGCCTATGTGACAGAAAATACACTAAAGTGACACCATCTTAAAAAGTGCACCCATCAAAGTGCTCAAAACCACATTCAAGATTTATTAGGTGCTTCACAGTTAATTCCTGTGAAGCACTTAATAAATGTGGTAGGAAAAAATGAAAATTTTAAATTTTACCACAAAAATGTTGCTTTGCTCCCAGATTTAAAATTTTCACACAAGAAAGTGGAACCCAAAATTTGCCCTGTGTACGCTGATACTCCATATATAGTGGAAAAGTACTGTAGGCTGGAACTGATAGCGGATGGTACATCAATTTTGCAGAGCCTAAACAGCTGAAACTCCCAACAAGTGATCCAACTTTGGAAACTGCACCCCTCAAAGAATTTATCTAGAGGTGTGGTGAGCATTTGCAACCCACAGGTGGTTCACAGGATTTGATAACGTTGAGTTGTGAAAATGAAAAAATAAATTTTTCCTACAAAAGTGTTGCTGTAACCCCAAATTTTTCATTTTCCCAAGGGTAAACTGGAAAAAAAATGTAGAAATTGTTTCACAATTTCTCCTGTGTATGTCAATACCCCATATGTGGTCAAAAAGTACTTTAAAGGCACAGTACAAATCTCAGAAGTGAAGGAGCGCCATATTATAGTGCAGATTTTGCTGTTATGGTTTGCAGGTGTCATGTCACATTGACAGAGCCTCTTAGGTGCCAGAACAGCAGAATCCTCCCATAATTGACCCTATATTGCAAACTACACCCCTTAATGAATTCATCTAAGGGTGCAGTAAATGTATTGACTCTTTAGGTGTGTCACAGAACCTTTTACTATTGGGTGGTGAAGAAAAAATGATTACATTATTGCCACAAAAAATTTATTTTTGTCTCAGATTTTAAATGTTTACACAGGGAAATTAGTAAAAATTTCTCACACAAGTTATAATTTACGTGGCAAAACCCCATGCGTGTCTATATATTATTCCTGAGCTGGGAGGGAAGGAGTGCTATTTAATTATTGGAGCACAGATTTTCCTATGATAATTTGTGGACTCCATATACAGAGTCCCTATGTGCCAAAACAGCAAAATCACCTCTCAAGTGACTCAATTTTGGAAATTACACACCTCTGGAAATTTATCTTTAGGTGTAGTGACAATTTTGACTTTATGGGAGTTTTGCAGAAACAAATTTGCTGAATGAAAATTGCAAATCTGCCATTGTAGTGCCCCGTACATTGTAATGTCTATTACATTGCAGTGCCCGTAAATTGTGCTAAGCTCACAGAATTTGCTGGATTTTTTTTTGGGGGGGGAGTCATTTAGCTTTTTCAAAGCCTTTGTGTTACAAGTGATGTGGAAGCCCCCTATATTTCCATTAACAGATGAAAGATCTGGTAAGGGGACATACTTTTTATGTGGCTCGAGTTGAAACTTTTATTGGGAATATTTTATAGAACATTTTGGATCACATCCTGTACTCTATACTGAGCGCTTACATCAGGGTTTCTATTGAAATCTCCAGATGATATGATTTAGATGAAATCCCTGTGGGGTGCATTCACTATAATGAGGCAAGAGTTACTCTGGACTCTGTCTTTCTTTTTAGAGGTGCACAAAACTGTAGCCGACAGCACTTTTAGGCACACTTAAAAAGAGCAACTGCTGGATCATAGGCCAGATGCCGTCCATAGTGTCTCCAACTGCCTCACTATAGGAAACTTCTGCTGGTGATTCCATCTGAATCAAGTATTTCAGAGATTTACACTCAAACCCCAGTGTAAGTGTTCAGCATAGAGCACAGGATAAATGTGAGCCGAGCCCTTACTGCGATCTTTGGTAGTCAGATTGAACAAATCAACCGTCAGTCAAGAATTTGTTTTATTTATTTTTTATGCCATTTCTTGTGCAGTATAAGTAATTAGACAACTTTTTTGTTCAAGTCAGTGCGATTACAGCTATACAAGATTTATATTGATTTTTTATGTTTGGCTGCTATAACATACGAAAGGGCACTTTCTTTTCAAAAGCTTGCATATTTTCAAAGCTATAATTTCTTCTATAATTCTACAAACAGAATCATGTGAGGGCTTATTTTTTGCAGGAAGAGTAAGAGTTGTTAATGGTATCAATCTCAGCACATGATATTTTTTGATCGCTTTCTATTCCAATTTTTGGGAGGCAGAATGAACAAAAAACAGCAATTCAGGAATTGTTTTTCTGTTTTTGTTTTTTTATGCCATTTGTTGTGTGGTAGGACACAAGGGCTAAGACAGCTTTATTCTTGGGGTCAGTATGATTACAGTGATACCACATTTATATCTTGTTTTCAAGTTTTGCTGCTTTTACTCAATTTTATAAAAAAATAATTATATTTGCATCACTATAGTCCAGGAACTATAACATTTTTATTTCTCCGTTGGAGTTATATGACAGCTTGTTTTTTGCGGGACAAGATGGCATTTCCACAATACCATTTTTATTTACATTCAATTCTCTGATTGTGTTTTATTCCTTTGTTTATTTGGAAGTATGATGAAAAAGCATTGTTTTTTTAGCTCTTTTTTTTTGTGGTGTTCACTGAAGTAGTTAACTAGTGTGACAGTTTTACTTATTAGGTTGTTCTGGATGCAGCAATACCAAATATGTGTACATTTTTATGTTTTATCGCTTTTATACAATAAAAACAATATTTTAGACAAAAATATTGATTTTGTATCTTTATTCTGAGAGCTATAGCTTTTTTATTTTTTGCTGATGGAGCTGTTCAGAGGCTCGTTTTTTGCAGGATAAGATGATGTTTTCAGTGATACTGTTTATATTTACATTCATTCATTTTTGATCGCATTTTATTACACTTTTTCTGGTATGATAAAAAAGCATCACTTTTTGACACGTTCTTTATTTTTTTATGCTGTTCCCTAGTAGGACATTTTTATAGATTGGACCATTTTGGATGTGGTAATGCCAATTTTGTGTATTGTGTTTATTTTTGTTTTTACATTAATATGTATATTGTGCATTTGTTGGTATAATAGTTTTGTAATTTTTTGGGTTCTTTATTTTGTGATTTTATAAAATCCTTTTTCAATTTTTAATATTTTTCCTTTTTTACCTTCTCCCTGGGTGGGACATCAACTTTCCCTGGCCTGGTCGCTCATCTAATACTCATTGTATTGCATTGCAGAGTATTATATCAGTGCATTGCACACGGAGAGGAGGTGTGTTAGCTACTGCTCTGAATAGAAATTTACAGCCATGGAGACCATCAGCACGACAGATTGTGACAATCAGAGGAGAGAGGGAGCTCCCTCTCTAAACTGATCGAAGTCGCTGTCGCTGTTGAGAGGTCTTTGCTGTAGGGTATCAACTATAATATATGTGTGAGTGTGAGTGAGCCAATGCGATCGTCTCGCTATATATGTACAGCAGTTTGCAGGAAAGCACCTCCCTCGGCGCCCTACGTGTACGATGGATGTAGTGAAGAGGTTAAAATTGTGTTAAGTTTATCCATGTCTACCTTTTAGGATGTGTTCGCATGTAGTGATTGTGGCATCTTCTTTCAATATTGTTTTATGTCCGAAAATAACAAAATTCTATTTATTTCATTGATTTGTGCTAACTTTGCTTTTTATGAATCATGCACATTTCCACTGAGAATGGAATTTTTTAAACTGGAGCATGCCCTTTCTGAATAACTTTTTACACACTTTATTTGTGCTTTTATTCCATAAGAATAAATAAAAGGGCCTCATATAATTCTCAAAGAGGAAGCCAGCAGCCAGCATTTAAACTAACTTAAAAAAACGTAAAAACGGAGAAGTGAAACTGTAGTTATTATTTTGTAAAATAACGTGGCTTTACAATCTATTATGCAACTCATTTTGAGCTTGTTTTTAAACATACCCTTTAGTTTTGTTTTACTTGCTCTTTGCAACATTCTAGATCTCTATATTGATGACATTTAAGGGAATAGAAGGTAAGGAAATATCCTTATAAACCACCTTATATGTCTGACCTTGGAATAATTGTTTTTCTTGAAGATAGTTAGAAAAATTTAGATTTGCAGTGCATTTCCCATATATCTCTCAACAAATCTATCCTGCCATGTGCATTTATTTCTACAACTCAAGTGGGTAATATGTTTTACTATATGGTTTCTATGACATATTACCGTTTTAATTTGCAGCACAAAACACGTAAAAAAGGAATATAAAATGGCCGAGTGGCCGCTTCAAAATCTGACTATGGAAACAAAAACTTCACCCAGATTGGCCTCTTCCTATGATAAGTGTGAGCCTATGTGCAAATGTGGGTGACTACACTTTACAATTTTTTTTGGCATGACAGGAGAGAATGCAATAAGCATTGGACATTTAAATATCAGGATATTAGATGTAGTGAGAACTGGTACCAAATTAAGACCTCCTCTATATACAGCCCTAATTACTAAGACAACTGTTCAAGATAGAATTTGGATTCTATGCAGTGACTACTTAGTCTGACCTATACTGACCCCAGAAAGCACTTATCTTCATACTAAACCAAACAGTTGTGATGATACCTAAAATTTACTCTCAGAAATTAGGGTTCTTCATGGAAAGAGTCATGTTGCATGCAATGACAATTTTTCCATATGGAATCGTTCAGTGTTATGAGATGTGACTCAGTTAGTAACTTACTTCCCCCTGTTCCTCTTCTCTTTGATCTTGGGTCCAGCTTTTTCTGTAGTGACACCAGAGAGGAGAAGGAAGTGCAGCAATGAGGAAAAGAGTCCAGTAGATGGGGTTCTCAGGAGCTTTTTTCAGGTTTTCTATTTTTCCATATCACTCTATATCAACGAGCAAAAAACATTTTTGATTGCAGAAGGTAAACCTATATAAGCACTAAATAGGCATCCCCTAGCCAAGGCACCTGATTCCTGGCAGAGTGCATTTTCTAGGGCATACCTAAGATATGTTTTCTAAATTTATATAATATTATAATCTCCATGTAATTTCAAACTGTCTAAAGAGCAGGTGTGAATTTGGTATGGTCTCTAGAAGCACTGAATTACGTAGACTAAAAAGAATGTTTTAGATGTACAAAGCTCTAAGAAAGTTATAGAAGCCTCAAAAAATGTTTCTGGCAAAAAAAGATATAAAAGAACTGTCAATATAACAACTTACAAAATTATAAGCGATTGTCTATTCTATTACAAAACACTGATTCCTTTGTATCCCCATTCATATTGCACCCACACACACAAATGATACACCATTTGAAAGGTAAACTTGCTCCCTTCAGCAAGAAAATAGCCAAAACAAACCACACATCCATGATTTGATCACAAAATACAGTTTAAACATTAATTTTCATAAACCTGCAGTAAGGAAAAATGACCTGCAGGTGGCACCACAGTACCCCAAAGCACACTACCAACACATTTGTAAACATGCACTGCTTTTTCTCTGATCAGTTCGCCCCACACACACACATGATACACCATTTCAAAGGTAAACTTGCTCCCTTCAGCAAGAAAACAGCCAAACAAACCACACATTCACGATTTTATCACTAAATACAGTTTAAACGTTAATTTTCATAAATCTGCAGAAAGACACAATGAATGACCTGCAGGTGGCACCTCAACCAGAAAACATATTTTGGCCTCTGCTTATCAAAACAATTTATTGTATTACCAGTCTACATATATAAATACCTGTCTGTGTTCATCAGCTCATGAAATACATTTACATTTGACCAGCTTGCTTTTTCTGAAATTGCCTGCGCCCCCTAACGACCAATGTGCGAAAATTTTGTACGGGCCAAGCTAGTATTAACTAATACAATTAATTAAGGACAAAAATGTACATAGCTGTTATTACATTAATTAGCAATACACATAGCTAAAGGAAGAAAGCACAATCCAAACTAAGGGATCATTCAGATGTTAGTTTTTCTCATAGGAGTGCTACCTGTGTTTTTCATAAATAGCACTTGTACCTATCTATGAGACTGTTTATATGTCCGATTTTTTTTCTTCACACTGAGTTTTCCGCACAAAAGTGTACAGACTAGTCTAATATTGATCTAAGTATCATAACAAACTCGCCAAAGCAAATTTATAGAGCCATCAAAAATCAGATGAAACTCTGACAAAACTCTGATGGTAAAAACTGACACCTTGACCAAACACTGATAACACTAATAAACACTGTTGAAACTCAGACCGATTTTTGCATACAAGAAAAATCACTGACGTGTAAATCAACCCTTACACTAAATTACTAACACATATTGTATTAAAGGTAATATAAAATCCCATTGCTTCAGAATAAATGGAAAATAACCGCATACTGTTTTTCAAATTCTAAACATCTGTTTTTTGACATTTTATTTCATTCAATATTCTAATTATTCAATTATGTATTTAGACATTTTAGAATAATATTTTTCATTATTAAGCTCTTCAAGTACAGACTAGACAAGGTCATATGACTTGGTCCCAAAAATCCATATACAAGTTGGATTTATTTAATAATTAACAATCAGTGATATCTTTTCAAATTGTAACCTTGTATATATCTGCTAAATAATGTGTTACAGCATTTATATTTCATGAACCATTGAACTTTTATCAAACCATATATTAGTTTCTTTTTAAAGAAACTAAATTATTAAGGGAAGTTTTCACCCACTTGGTTTGTGAATGTGACTTTTTCTCTTTGGTTGACTGAAATCAATGGTTTATCATGCATAAAGAACTATAGATTTCTATGGTAATTTAAAATTCTCTGAAGATATAAAATGAAACATTGGCAGCACTTCAAGTAAAACACACAAATGAAGTGTATGACAAAACTTTCAATACTAAATGTTCTCATAAGCCCTAATGAAGCCAAAATAAGGAACACAGTTAATGTAGGGGACAATGTTTTCAAGGTGTAGAGTTCAAATAGAATGAAAGTGTATATTTTTGGGGAAAAGTAGTTTCACTGCAGTTACCCGAACTAGTTATTTCATTAAATGATTTGTACTTACTAAGTACAAATCATTTCATGAGATATATAAGTACTTATTTATACTTACTCCAGTGTTCACTATGATTCTAAAATATCTCTATAAGGCTTCTCACCTTAAAATGGTTTATGTGACTCATCTTTCCCTAAAACCTGCATGTTTGGTGGGAGATCTGATATTTACCATGAAGTTGTATCTTTTTCCTGAAACATTAACCTCAAATTTTCTACAAAAAATTCTCTCTGTGGCTGAAGTCAAAACAAGACAGATGCGGAGCCAACTAAACTTAGATGACCTATACCAATATTGGTTGAAAAAAGCTATGCACATATCATTCAGAAGATGAGGTAAAAAGGAGCCATCAGTATCTTCCAAGGGTCTACAAAAAACTGGAGCTGATTAGCACTTAAACACGGATTTCTCCATGAAGTCTGTGTAAGGCCGGTTTCACATTTACATATGGAGGAGCTGCGGTGGGCTGCGGACTTTCTCCGTGAAGCTCCCCCCACTGCCGCACCTCCTCCGGTCAGCTCCACCTACGTCCGCATACTTCTGCATGCGGCCTACGTACCCTATCTTTAACATTGGGTACGCAGGTCATGCGGATGTATGCAGATGCCTCCGCATGTGTTGTTTTGACGATGCGGCAACCTGCGTCGAATGCAACATGATGGAATTTGATGCGGTCGCCGCATCGTCAAAACGACGCATGCGGAAGCATCTGTAAGATAATGTCAAAATAGTAACATAGTAACATAGTTATTAAGGTTGAAGGGACACTTTAAGTCCATCTAGTTCATCCCATATCTTATCCTAACTTGCCCTAACATGTTGATCCAGAGGAAGGCAAAAAAAACCCATGTGGCAAACAGTAAGCTTCACATTGGGGAAAAAAATTCCTTCCCGACTCCACATAAGGCAATCAGACTAGCTCCCTGGATCAACGCAATATTAAGGAAACTAGTGTAGATACCCTGAAATATTATACTTTTCAAGAAAGGCATCCAGTCCCTTCTTAAATTTTAGTAGGGAATCACTCATTACAACATCATATGGCAGAGAGTTTCATAGTCTCACTGCTCTTACAGTAAAGAATCCGCGTCTGTGAGTATGCTTAAACCTTCTTTCCTCCAGACATAGAGGATGCCCCCTTGTCCCCATCACAGGTCTAAGAGTAAAAAGATCATTAGAAAGGTCTTGGTATTGTCCCCGCATATATTTATACATTGTAATAAGATCACCCCTAAGCCTTCGATTCTCCAAACTAAATAACCCCAAGTGTAATAACCTGTCTTGGTATTGCAGACCCCCTAGTTCCTTAATGACCTTTGTCGCTCTTCTCTGCACCCGCTCCAGTTCAGCTATGTCTTTCTTATACACCGGAGACCAGAACTGTACACAGTATTCTAAGTGTGGTCGCACTAGTGACATATAGAGGTAAAATTATGTTCTCCTCATGAGCATCTATGCCTCTTTTAATGCATCCCATTATTTTATTTGCCTTTGCAGTAGCTGCCTGACACTGGCCACTAAATGTGAGTTTGTCGTCCACCCATACACCCAGGTCTTTTTCAGTGACTGTTTTGCCCAGTGTTTTACAATTAAGCACATAATTATACATCTTGTTCGTTCTACCCAAGTGCATGACCTTACATTTATCCCCATTAAAGCTCATTTGCCATTTATCAGCCCAAGCTTCTAGATTACATAAATCCTCCTGTAATATAAAATTGTCCTCCTCTGTATTGATTACCCTGCAGAGTTTAGTGTCATCTGCAAATATTGAAATTCTACTCTCTATGCCCCATACAAGGTCATTAATAAATATGTTAAAAAGAAACGGGCCCAAAACAGACCCCTGTGGTACCCCACTGCTAACCCCACTGCTAACCATGACCCAGTCCGAGTGTGCTCCATTAATAACCACCCTTTGTTTCCTATCCCTGAGCCAGCTCTTAACCCACCTACACATATTTTCCCCTATCCCCATTGTTCTCATTTTATGTATCAACCTTTTGTGTGGCACCGTATCAAAAGCTTTTGAAAAGTCCATGTACACCACGTCCACTGCATTCCCTTGGTTCAGTCCAGAACTTACCTCTTCATAAAAGCTTATCAGATTAGTCTGACAGGAACGGTCCCTTGTAAACCCATGTTGATATTGGGTCATAAGGTTATTCTTCTCCAGATACTCCAGTATAGTATCTCTTAGAAAACCCTCCAGGATTTTACCCACAGTTGAGGTTAAACTTACTGGCCTATAATTTCCAAGTTCAGTTTTTGCCCCCTTTTTCAATATTGGCACCACATTTGCTATACGCCAGTCCTGTGGTACAGACCCTGTTATTATGGAATCTTTAAAGATTAAAAATAATGGTTTATCTATGACTGTGCTTAATTCCGGCAGTACTCGGGGGTGTATCCCATCCGGGCCTGGGGATTTATCAATTTTAGTGATTTTTAGACGCCGCCGCACTTCCTGCTGAGTTAAGCAGGTGACATTTAATGGAGAATTTTTATCCCTGATCATGTTATCTGTCATGGGATTTTCTTGTGTAAATACTGTTGAAAAAAAAGTCATTTAGCATATTTGCTTTTTCCTCATCCTTATCCACCATTTCACCCAGACTATTTTTAAGGGGGCCAACACTATCATTTTTTAGTTTCTTACTATTTATGTAGTTAAAGAATATTTTGGGATTATTTTTCTCTGGCAATGAGTCTCTCTGTCTCAATCTTTGCTGTTTTGATTTGCTTTTTACAGAATTTATTTAATTTTCTGCATTTATTTAATGCCTCATCACTACCTACTTGCTTTAATTCTCTAAATGCTTTATTTTTATCTCTTATTGCACCTCTTACAGCTCTATTTAGCCATAGTGGTTGCCTCCTATTTCTAGCATGTTTATTCCCATACGGTATATATTGTGCACAGGTCCTATTCAGGATGCTAATAAACGTCTCCCATTTTCTTTGTGTATTTTTATGTCTCAGGATATCGTCCCAGTTAATTGCACCAAGGTCATCTCTCATCCGTTGGAAATTTGCCTTCCTGAAGTTTAGTGTCCTTGTAACCCCTCTACTACACATCTTATTAAAGGATACAAGAAAACTTATTAATTTGTGATAATTATTACCAAAGTGACCCTAAACCCTTACATTTGAAGTCAAAGTTGTTTTTATTTCAAAAGCTTTGACAGCTTCAAAAATGTAATGGTGAATTTGCACATGTAAAATACCTTACAATACACATTAGAATCCAAAAGGTACCAAAAAGTACAGTAAAATTAACACTTCCAATTCTGGAAATGTATGACACAAACAATACAAAATAAAAAGGTGGAAGTTGACACTGGTTCCCTAGGATGAGGCCATCTGTACAAAAGGAGCAAGAGTCCTTACTTAACTCCAAGAGGCAGTCCCTAGAAGCAGAGCTGCAGTTTTAAGCAGACCCCCAAATCAGCTGTATTTACCTGAAGAAATGTTCATTATGGCTTGTAGTTATTTTGATGGCCACCACGTCTAGGAGTTTTTCCATAATTTGCACTGCCGTGACTGTAATCATAACCTGGTCCATATCCATAATACCCGTATCCAATGTAGTCATAGCTTCCATAGCCACCATATCCTTGTTAGCCATAGCCATATCCTTGATTGCCATAACCTTGGTTCCAGTTACTGCTGTATCCTTGATTCCAACTTTGTCCTTGACCTTTTCCACCCCGTCCACCTCTACCGCCAAAGCCTCCTCTTCCACCATACTGTTGTTGATATACTTCTTTAGGTTGGGCTATCTTAATCTCACACTTGCTACCACTGATGTTATGGAACTTCTTTTCCAAAATCTTTTTTACAGGGTCTTCTTCTTTGATCGTAATGAACACAAAGCCTCATCTTTTGTTGGTTTTTGGGTCCATTGGAAGTTCAGCTGCTTCAATCTCTCCAAAAGTTACAAAGTATTCTCTTATCTTGTCTTGTAAAATAATGTAGATGACTCCCAAATTGTTTGTAATAATGAAATGCACACTGTATATAAGCATTTTCAGAAAAAAAACTTGTAATGCTCCAGAGAGTATGCACTACATTAATAAAAGTTAATAGGTAACATTTCTAATGGTTTTCCCTAGAAATTTGTCCGGTGTGATTATAATGTAAGATTTAGTAATAGTCATGTACTAGTATTATTCTAAACTCAATTAAAGAAGTTATCCCTTTTTCTTCCACTGTCTATGTAACTGCTGGAAAAAGATTTGTATAATACTCTTCTATTTCCAGCAGTGCCATTGACAATGAATGGAGTTGAGTTCTAGCATGTGCACCACTTCTTCATTCATACGGTAAGACCATTCGCAATCACAGTCTCGCAGCTCCAGAACCCCTAGAATAGGACTTTGTAGAACTTGATTTTCAATGCAGCAGAGATGCTCTTGATATTCTTTAATTAATTGTCATTGGGTCTGCCAAAAAAGTAGAGCATTGTACTTGGCTTTCTCCAGCAGTCCAATAGACAATAAATGGAGTGGAGGTCAAATATGCTGAGCACTTTTCTCGAGATTACTTGAGCTTTGACCACTGGTATGCCCAGTGATCATTAAGTTATCACCTATCGTATGTATAGGTGATAACTTGCAACTTTGGAAGAAAACTTAGTGCTTTGTAATTGTCATGATCCAGGTTGGATATGACAGAGAAAATGCACAAGTAACCTTTTTTTCCTTTGGCTGTGTGTTTCAGTTCTAGTTTCCCCCCGGTGGCCATTAGGGTCATTGCACTGTGGTGGTTTCAGTTCCAGTTTCCCCCGGTGGCCATTAGGGTAATTGCACTTGGGTTACTTTAGTTTTGTGCATGTAATTATAAAACAGGTGTGATTGCTCTATAAAAGAATGTCAGGTGTGGTAATCACGGTGGGTGATAGTCCTC
Source organism: Dendrobates tinctorius (assembly GCF_039654945.1). Taxonomy (NCBI): domain Eukaryota; kingdom Metazoa; phylum Chordata; class Amphibia; order Anura; family Dendrobatidae; genus Dendrobates; species Dendrobates tinctorius. Next base: position 66,202,486 of record NW_027361679.1, read on the forward strand.
AGTTACAAGCAAGCCTGGGTGAAGGATGGAGCTGAAGGAGAGTCCCGGGCAGCTCAGTGAGAGTCCTGGAGTAGCAGCTATGGTGTCTGCGAGAAGGGCTGGCATGGCTTGGTGGAGTTGCAGCTATGGTGTCAGCAAGGAGTTCTTGCATGGCTTGGTGGAGTGGCAGCTATGGTGTAGAGCTGCACTCATGATGCTGGACTCGGTTGCTGGAAAACTGGACTCAAGATACTGGACTCTTTTGCTGGAAAGCTGGACTCATATGCTGGACTCTGTTTCTGAAAAGCTGCACGCAGGTGGTGGACTCTGTTTGCTCCAAGGCTGCACTATGGTGTTGGATCCTGTCGGAGGAAAAGATGCACGCAGGTGGTGGGCTCTGTTGCTGGGAGCGTAAGCAACAGAGCAAAGCTAAGTGGTGTTCCCCTGTTTTGTCTCTTTTCCTTATGTGTGTTTTAGTGCAGTGGTGGGATTAGTTTCCGCACCATCCAATTCACTAGTGAGGGTTTAGGTGCAGGGCGAGTCAGGGTTTTTAGGTTCCTGATCATCGCCCGGTGCGTAACCGGCCTAGGGAATGTTAGGAGTGTAGAGACACTGACTCAGGGGAGTGCAGGAGGTCTCCACTTCCCCGTTTCCCTATTGCAGGGCCACCATTGTTATTGTTACCCAGGTTTTCCCTTTTATTGTTTAAATTTGCCTTACAGGAGGCGAGGTTTCCAGACATACGTGTATTTCCGAAATTCGCCTGTTGGAGGCAGCGTATCCAGGTGCACGTTTTATTATTCAAATTCGCCCAACTGGAGGCGGTGTATCCAGGGTCACGCGTGTCATCTAAATCCGCCCTGCTGGAGGCACTGTGTCCAGTCGCACGTGGCCATGACATTATCACCAACCCATACATTTTTTTTTCTGGTGACCCTCGGGCCATGTTCAGACCTGTGAGCATTTGCTGCTGGGCCTCACTGAGGTGATTGAGGAGCTGCATGGTGTGTAAGCTGTTCCAGCAGCAGTAATCAGTGTCTGGGGCCTTCCCTCTGACTCAACCGGAAAATCAAATAGCGGCTGGCAATGAAAGCCCCCTAGAGTCGCTGCTGGAGAGCGGGACTTGCTCATACAGGCGGACGCACCCAGACAGGTGGGTGGAGTTGGTGTCACCATGGTGCTGACTGGGGTTCCCCAAGGTGAAGGGGTACGTCCCGGTAGTGAGCAGACTGGTGTTATAGTCCGTGGGGCTCATGCCAAATCTTCCATGCCACTGAAGAAGCCGCCCCTCCTGGTCGTGTGGAGGAAGGCGACCAGGGAGTGTATTTTTCTTCCATTTCCCAGGCCCCTCCCTCTGGTGTGAGCAGCAGGTGTGCTGCGGGAGAGTAGGGGCAAATCTCAACCCTCGCCATTAGCCAACCCTGGGAGGCGCAGGTCTCGTGGTGGAAAGGGTTGGGGGGGTGTACCCCTTGGTGGAGTGCGGGGTGTGAGTGTGGTGACACAGGGGGACGCCTCTGTTGTCAATCCCAGCGAGAGTTCCCCGATTATTGACAAATGAATGTGTGGCAAGAAACGTTCAGGTCCGGACCTGTGTGTGTGAACGAGCATGTATGGGTGGCCACCAAAAAACATCCTGTGGAAGTGTGTTGTGGAGTCTTACCAGCTCATACCGAACATACACATGCATAACTCGTTCCCCAGGTCAGCGCTTTGGAGAGGTGTGGTTCCTCCTGAACTTATATTACCAATACCAGCGGTGCGTTTGTCAATAACCTGAAGTGCAGGTGGTTGCTGGGTGAACTCTGGATCTGGGCGTCCCCACTGTAAGTGGTTCCCTAATGAGGAGCAGTCTTGAGGGTCCAGAGGCCCCTCATTAAGGGGAGGGTACTGTAATGATCCAGGTTGGAGGGTTTAGGTGCAGGGCGAGTCAGGGTTTTTAGGTTCCTGATCATCGCCCGGTGCGGAACCGGCCTGCACGTTTTATTATTTAAATTCGCCCAACTGGAGGCGGTGTATCCAGGGTCACGCATGTCATCTAAATCCGCCCTGCTGGAGGCGCTGTGTCCAGTCACGCGTGGCCGTGACAGTAATACATAAACCAGACATCCATACTCTAATCCTCCAACCTTTTTGAACATTAGATTGACAATATGGGATAGAATTGAGAAAATATCTAAAATTAACATTTTTGTGCTATTGCATTTGATAAAACAAAAAGCAAAGAAAGTTTTAGTCCTCCTTCAAAATAACTTTACTACACCAGATAGTGAATACTACAGATACAAATATGAAGCTATACTGATGTTTTGTAAGCTGAACTAAAGTTAGAGCATGAGAGTACAAAAGAAATCCGAAAAAGTGGTTTTCCACATGTTAGGAATAGATGGTTGGCTTATAATAGAACTCTATGGGCTCTATTCATCAAAGATTTTATGCCAATATTCTGGTGAAAAAACTATAAAAAGTAAAGGCAACCGGATGCAGCGCTAAAATAATGCAACTTTTTTTAGCAGTTTGTGCTACAATATTTTTATTTTGTGATTGGATCACATGGGTTAGCTTCTCTCCTCAGCTGCAGCAGTGATTCTCCTGTGTTCATAAACCAATAGCAGATTCATTGGCACTGGCTGCCGTTATTTTGGATACGCTTTGGTGGTTTTATAAGTAGTAGCCACTGCATAGCAGGAACACCACAGAAGACCTGCCATTTTGGAGATGCTCTTATCCAGTTGTCTATACATCAGAATTTGGCACTTGCCATATACTTGCGCTTGCATATTTTTCTTGTTTTCATTACTGTGTATCAACTTGAAGAACTGACTGTTCACTTGCTGTGTAATATATCCCATCCCTTCACAGGTGCCATTGTTACAAAATAATCACTGTTCTTAGCTTCACTAGTCAGTAGTTTTACCTTGTCTTGTCACTTCATTCATATAGTGTATTAGTCCTGTATAGTGAATACTCTACTTCTTCAAAAAGTAATATCATCCTTATTGTCCTCTTTTCCCTTCTTCAAAATATACTATTGTACTTTAAACCACATTCAGTTCTTTATTTTTATAATTTTATTTTAATCAGCATAATCAGCATGTTAAACTTATGGTTTTTCTATGATCTAACAATTGAAAGTCACTGAGAAAAATCTCCACCAACAAAGCATTTCAGTAATCATTTGCCTGAATTAGTGTGAAAAGTGATGTACGTCAACATATTGCTTACCTGCAGAATGTCTGAATGTAATATCCTTGTGTTGTACGTGAAGAGAGAGACTAAATAAATAAAATATGCTCATTTGTTTTAGAATTTCCATTGTTGACTTGGGAATGGTATGCTCTCACAAATCTCAGCTTTAACCTTGCCAATTGCTGTATGCCTGTAAGTGCGCTGCAGTTATTTGGAACATTTCTACGTTGGCGCTGGCATCCTTTTGCTAGATTACATTTATGCATTAGTACCATCTGTGCTTGCTGCTCCTTCTGCGAGTTAGCCCTGGCCAAATGACTGGCATTTATCTGGAAGTGCATTGAAATAAGTAAAAAAAATAATAATAATGAAATGCATAGATGGCAAGACGGTAAAAGGAGACTTTATGTTCTGCAAATGTTTGCTAGTAATAACACAAAGAGGAACTTTAGAAAAACATAAAAATACAAAACATCTGCAGCCATTTTTTTAAACGATAGTATCTCAAATATTTGTCCAAAGATTACTATAAAACTGAATTATGTTTGATATTTGTTTAACTACTGTTCCTTTTGTGCCCAAATTTGTAGAAATGACTGGGCTATACTGTATATGCATTTCAATAAGCAGTTAAAACTGGTTTGAATCACTCACTGGTAACCAACTTACGATTTTACTTAAAAAAATACTTTGTCCCAAATAATTTGCACAGCACTGTATATGTCCATCCAGCGTCAGACTGTAGTAGTTTGGGCCCACAAGAGAAAATCATTCTTGGGGCCCAAAATGCCTAAGGGGTACTAGCTGCAGAGTCTTCCCTTAGCTTCCATCTTGTCAAGCTGATAATCTCAGGGAATTTTTTCCAACTATATACCAGTCCAAACAATCACCTGACAAACCAGCAAAACGCTCATTTGTTGAGTGCAATGATTTTTATGCTCAATTTAAAAACCTCCTTATTGGCAGCAGATAATTTTGTGTTGCCAAGAACAATTTTATAAGCACAGAAAGATTGTATTAGACATGTGCCACATACACACACCAAACACATGACACATACACACCAATCACATGCTAGACACAGGACACATACACACCTGTACTTAGAAAATATAAAAGCTGCATTGTTTAGAATGGTAAATCTAGAAAATTGGAATTGCATTAGTGCCATAGAAAATAAGTAAGTGCTATATTATGTAAATATGGAATTTTTGAAAAATTGGAAATGCAATATTGCTATAGGAAAACATACATACCAATCACATGCTAAACACAGGACACATGCACACCAGTCACACGCTAGATGCTAGACGCAGGACATACGCACACCAGTCACACGCTAGACACAGGATTAGAGATGGGCAGACCTCTGTATATTTTGGTCCAGCCATATAATTAAAAAAGTTTGGGTTTGGGTACCAGAACAGTACCTAGACTCCATTCACTTGAATGGGGGGGCCCGGACATCCAGTGTTTGCCATGCTGTCATGTGCATGACAGCACAGCAAACACTGCTTCTGATCGGCAGTATAATCATTACCGCCGGTCAGACAGCCACGATCTCACGGACAGCGCAAACCCGCAGCAGTAATTTAGGTATAAAGTTTACCTCCGGTCATTGGCGTCGGCTAATGGGACTACTGCTCCTATCAGCCTATGCCTGCTGCTGCTAATAACGGCGCGAACAGGAGCGGCTGATGGGAGTATTCCTTTAGTTGAAAGAATGACACAGACTCCTTTAATGAATCTAAAGTAAACCATACTCACGTCATCGCTCATTCCATTGAAGCCACTGTAATAAAACAAAAATGAAAAACAACAATTTCCCTCACCTGTCCATCATTCTGGCCCACATCATATTTCATGTCTGGGGGATAAACAGTTTTTAACCTGGACGGTGCCAAGATGCGACCGTCCAGGCTAAGAACCACTGATGAATGAGCTGCTGCAAGCGCATCATCAGTGGGCAGTGGTGACGTTATTAAGTTTACTGCACTGCAGGTCACTGAGGCTGCATTCTCAGCTGGGTGAGATCACAGCTAGCACAGTGAGAAAGGCTCACAGTGCATCACTGAACTCAGAGAGTTCATCGCAGTTCAGTTTGAGAAATTTCTCCAGGTGAACTGCAGTGAATTCACCACTGCACAGAGGCTTTTTCTCTTTCCCCCCTTCTTCACATAGCCCCTCATCATCCCCCTTCTCTACACAGCCCCTCATCATCCTCCGTTCTCCACACAGCCCCTCATCATCCCACCCATTCTCCACACAGCCCCTCATCATCATTTTTCCTATGCAGCCCCACTCAAGTTACATCAACCCTTTCCAAAATACATCCTCAGAGTACTCACACTGAGTCATAGGTCCTCATTCTCATCTGTACAAGGGTCCATTGTGCAGCACCTCAGTCCTCTCCTCACACCGCTCCATGGTGCAGCCTGCCATTTCCCTCCTCTCTTCTCCAGCAGCCTTAGCAGCACATCACTGTTTCCTGCTATCGGGTCTCCACTGGACTGAAGAAGGTCCCGCCCCTTCTGGTGACATCATTCCCTTCAAAAAACGACTCCGTTATAGACAGTGTGTGCAGTCTCACAGTCTGTGATTGAGCCAGCTTTGCTGTGAGTGCGTTATTCCATACTCCGTGCCAGCCGCCGCCTGCACTGCTCAGCCACAAGTGATGTGAAGTGAGTGCTTTCTCATCACCTGCTGCTGATGGATTTTATTGATCTCATGGAGCACTCCGCAGCTGAGAGTGGTGAGCGCAATGAGATCAACAGAAGCTGGCAGCAGCAGGTGACGAGAAGGCACACACTTCACATCACTTGTTGCTGAGCATTGCAGGAGACCTGCCAGCATCAGGATAGAATAAGGCACTCACCGCTCGGTGCATGCAATCAGAATACAGAGCAGAGCAGGGAGGGAGACCCCTTTGTGATGTTCATATGCTCTATTAAGTTATGAGACTAGTTGGAAAACTATGGTAACTACGGGCACCACTTTTTGTCAGCTCTAATAATAACTCATCAATACTGTGAGGGCTTATTCATGCATATTTCATAATACATTGATATATACTGATGTAGCAATTGCCACTTGACAGGACACAGCATGCTATGGCATTACCATAATCTGCCTATGCTATCAGAGTAGCATGGAAGATAGTATACTTAGTAATACAACTGCTGCACTATGCATATAATGTAGAGCTGTGTGGTTCACTAAATTATTATCATAGCATACCAGCTACATCTGTGTGTTTTCACTCTGTCACTGTATATATCAGCCCATAACATTGCTCACTCCAGAACTTGTAAAGGCATTAATTGTAAAGTTGTCTTTCAAGACTAAAACATTGATGTTCTGTCCTTAGAATAGGTTATCGATGATTGATTGGTCGGGCTTGACCCAACCAATCCTCAGAATGAAGAGGCTACGCTGCTCTAAAGCTGGCCATACACATTGGATATTGTATCTGTCAGATAGACTATTGCCAATATTCATTCATATATGTTCCCAAGATTTTAATATTGCTCACAGCTGCCTACGTAGCCTTTACTGCTTCTTAAAAAAGTGGGATACCCCCAAAAATTAAAAGTGGTCCCCTCTATTTTTAATAACCAGCAAAAGCTAAGCAGACAGCTGAGGGTTGATATTAATAGGCTGGGAAGGGGCCATGGATATTAGCCCCCTTCCAGACTATTTATACCAGCCATTAGCTGCCCCAGAAATGGCACATCTATTAGATGCACCAATTCTGGCGCTTAGCCTCATCTCTTCCCACTTGCCCTCGTGCATTGGCAAGTTGGGTAATGGTTTTGGGGTTGATGTCAGATTTGTAATGTTAGCTGATATCAAGCCCCTGGGTAAGTAATGGAGATGCGACTATAAGACACCCCCATTAATACCCCTGGAAGTCAAAGGAAATCAACACATACATAGAAAAGTCCTTTAATTGTTTAAAAACACTCCCCAACCCTCTTTTACCCATTTATTACCATTAAAGATGAAATATTCGAAAGGGGTCTGTTAGGATTGATGGAATGCACCAAATAAGAAATAATAAGGTGCGTTCGCAACCCGGGGTCCACCTTGTGGTGATGGAGAACCACAGCTATCACAATGGCAGAGAAAGCTGTGAGAAAACACTTAAAGCACACTGAGTTAAATGTCACTCAGTGTGCACAGAGCGCAAAGTAACAAGCTCTGTTACACCTCAGAGTGGTACTATGAAACAAAGCAAAAAGGCTATACCCTGTTAGACTGCACAGGTGTATAGAAAAATACTAATTGGGGTCCCTTTCACTTAACCCCCCAGGAAAAACTAAGCTGGTGGTTGACCCTGCTCTTACACATGGTGTGCTTTAGCACATGCACCTGAGGATGCCCAGCCAGTGCAGATGCTAAGTTCAAGTGGGAGTTCCCACCCTACACTGCCTGTCTAGACCAACATTCGCAGTGCTATAGTGGCACATGTACACACAGGGTGGTAAAGTAGCCAGCAAAACACCAAACACACAAGATACTAGTGCACAGGCTTGCGCCAATTGAGAGCTTTTATACCTTGTTCAAATCCAGAAAGATAGGACCTTGCCCGTAAGCCAAACTGAAGCTGCCACATCACCAGAGCACCTGATGTCCGAGCACCAATGGGAAGGCACCATATCATGGACATGCTCAGTAGGATGAAATCTGGACAGGCTGCAGAGCACAGTGCTGCACGTGTAAACCAGTAGTCACCATAGGGTTAGCTGGAGGGCCAGCAGTAACTACACCTGCACCTGCAACATGAGTCTGGGCAAGGAGCTGGAACTTAAGTCTGTGCTGAGCAGTCATCCCAGCGGCTGAGCCTGAATAGGAGACCTGTTATGAATGAGTCACCGTAGGAGGCAAAAGCAGAAATACAAGCTAAGTCCAGAAAACCAGAGAAGTTGGCAACTATCAGATTGCAGACCCCTGAACCTATCAACACAACTAGCAGTAGCCGTGGGGGGTTCCTACGATGCCCTAGACCCCTCGATCACAGCCGGAGAAATACATAGGCCTAAAGAAAGAAAGGGGAAATCTAAACTGCCCCAGAGAAGACCCCAAAGCAATAGGCAGCCCCCAACATATAATGACGGTGAAGCAAGATGAAAATACTAACACAGACAGAAAGATAGACTGAGCAAAGACGGGGCCCCAAAACTACCTAGATAGGAAAGGACAGGAAGGCTGCTGTCTGCAATCTGCCAAAACCCTATCAAAGACATAAGCCAACCAGCTGATATGAAAAAGGCCCTGAAGTAGCTAGGCTTCAAAAACTGAATCAGCACTCAGGTATTTTCAGAAGACAGAGCTAAATGAATTCAGCACACCCCAGCAGGGAATGGCAGAAATCCAGAAAAACAAAGCAAAAACAAAGTCAAAGCACAAAAGCAAAAGGCCGAGCAGCAAACTTAGCTTTGGAGGAGCAGGAATTCAGACTGGTCTCCAAGGATCCCACAGAGAAATCACCCGAAGGGCAGAAGGGCGTCGGCAGCATTATATCCAGTCCGCCATAAAAGGGTCCGCCATAAATTCATCCCATGTCTTCCCAGCTCTGCTACATCTGGATGGTGTGTTGAGTGGTGACATGAGTGATGTTACCGCTCAGCATGCCAACTGGAACACACTGACTGTAACATGTGAATCTGGTTGCTGCGATGACCGCTGACGCGGGTAAGATTACTGCAGTTCATCGGCTATGAACTGTGATGTGGGATGGATTTACATTTTTTTTACAATTAAAGACTTTTCTCTGTGTGTGTTTGTTCTTTTCTTGCATAGTAACACAATGTCCTTAGACTGCTTTACTCAAGAACAGCAACATTTCTAATATTCTCTTCTAACATTTTGAAAAAATTCCTTAAGAATCCCCATGTTAGACATTCTTGTCATTAAAAGCATGAAATAAACCGTAAGATGTCTTAAAGTCTTAAAAATAAATATTTTACTAAAACATACACTTTATTATATAGTGATTAACTAAAATAAACTGTATAAAAAATAATAAAAAAGACAAAATATTCACATGTACCTTTATAGATGCTTTCTTATCACAGCCTGAGAGACATATTTACAATGGACCTTCCTAATTGCTGTTTTTACTAGCTTATTAGCTTGACTACATTTACTATGCATTTGTTGTTATGGTTGAGTTGGGACTTATTTTCTTATTTTTATGGCAGCATAAACTTAGTCTACTTTTCAATCACTTGTAGATAATTAATTATATTACATGCATGCACTAACACATACAGACACAAACACACTATTTAGCTGTCAATCTATAAAATAAAAAAGTAAGCCACTTTGCAAGTAGTCTTGATTTTAAGTATCTTGTTTTTTTGCATATATAGCTTTTATCAATATATACTGCTCAAAAAAAGGGAACACTAAACAATGCAATGTAGTGTTTAGTGTTCCCTTTATTTTTTAGAGCAGTATATATACTGTATATATGTATGTCACCACAAAGTGTGTAGCTTTTTCCATTGGAGTACATGGGCCTGTTTAGGAGTTAAAAGGATAAACGGGTAGAATGTTTCAAAAAATCAGTGGCAAAGTTGCTTAATGTTTTCGTTTATAAAAATACAGAAATAAAGATGGTCACAAAAGTAAATATAACCTTTCGTCAGATGCTATTAATTTGGTGTGAAATTATTTTAGATTTTTAATGTTTTTGAGGGATTAACTTTTTCTATAAAATTCTGAATATATATTGATACACAACACCATTATACAACTGAAAAATAAAGTGAATAACCTTATTTAATTTATTACAATACTATATGAGCAAAGATCAAAGAATATGAATAAAAGGATATTGGCTAGATAATTGGGTCAGAGCATAAAGAAAATGTTAGGTCCTTTTGTGGTGTGTTCTCAGTATGCAACGGTTTATAACTACCAAAATTGGTCTGAGAAAGGAGAACAGGTAAACTGGTGAAAAGGTCAAGTTAGGATTAAAGGGCCAGATTCCTTAATACTGACATTGATGTTGTACGTGTAGCAGAACAATGCCCCTAATTTAATAAGAATTAAAGCTACATATCTATGCTGAGCATAGAATGATAGGCCAATAAGCACATGTAAATAGAAGAAAAACCTATAAAGGATGAATGCATGGCACAGTAGAATGAGAATAAAATATACATTTTATTGAGAATTTAATTAAAATATAATGTAAGACACAAGATAATCAAGGCTGATGAGCATTAAAATTTATTTATGCAGCTACGACGCTAGGTCTGAAATGCGCATCGGGTGCTGATCCTCTCTTGACTGGTGATTTTCCTATGTCACTGTGCATGGTTATATCTTTTACCCACTGGACTTTTACTTCTCTCACTCCATGATTCTTTACTCCGACTCACTGAGGTTTTTTCCATATATATATCTTATGATACTTTTGTATATTGATACTGTCTGCAATACTGTGATTACACTCTATTAAGTCTACACTATCATCTTTATAAGTCTGTATCATGCTGTGTAAATAATTTTTAATGCTCATCAGCCTTGAATATCTTGTGTGTTACATTATATTTTAATTAAATTCTCAATATAATGTATTTCTTTGTTCTCAGTTCTAATTGAATAAAAAGTGCACACCACTTAATGAATTAGGCACATTTTAGAACTAGGATACACCTCTCTACACCTTGCCAACAATGTTTCTCTAATCAAAGACTGAAAAATCATTAGTGATGTTATGTCACAACTTTTGATGAATATATAAGTCATGCTTTGCCATACCCCGTCCTTCAAAACTGGAGTGAAAATGCCAAAAGTTGTATTTTTTGGCGAAACTTCATTTTGTGCAAAAATTATGCTATATTTTAAGGTGTGTTACACCAACAAGTATTCTGGAGAAAACACCTTAATAAGTCTGGCTGAAAGGCTATTCTATCTCGTCTGTTCCTACTAATAACAGCAGAGCATTTTGATGAGCAATTTAATACTGGCTATGATAGCTGTCACATAAGCTGAAGTAAAGTACCCATGTTGTACTCCTCCGAAAGTCCCTACAATGGGCACATGAATGCCAGACCTATACCATAGAACAATGGAAGATGGCCTTGCTTGATGAATCATGCTTTCTTTTACATTACGTGGACAGCCGGGTGCATGTGCTTCTCTTATCCTTCATATAGTCTTCAACATTATATGATTTTTCTGCATTTATCTATGAAACAGGCAGCAAAGGTAGCACTTTTTTTATTTTAAAAGAGCGTTGTGTAGGAGCGAACTGTATTGTCTTTTTTTTTGGTGGCATTTTTCTCTAACACAGTGGACCATAATGTATGAACAAGCTGGTGCCATACTGGTAATTCCAAGTGCATACAGCTCATAGACTATTTAGTTTATGAGAAAAGGAAAATGTGTTCACTGTAAAGAATTTAGTTACCCTTTATTTTATGTACTATATCTACTTTAGAACAATGGACTCATAAAAAATCTACCCTGTCATTCCCTAATAATATATTGTTATTACTAATAATACATAGTTAAGATATATTATATTGCAAGTAACATTTCACAGTTTGTATACTAATTGCATATTTTTATTTTATTTATTTTGTTTTACGCCTTTGCATCTATAAAAGGTTGATAATAATGTTTTGTGTAAGCGGCTAGTCTGGACCTAGGCTAAGCATATGACCAGAGAGGGTTGCCTTATAATGAGTTCTATTCCTCTTTGGAACTGAAGGGATTATGGTAAGAAAAAGGAGTTTGGCATGGAGATTCTTTAGAGGACCCAGTGGTCAATGTCATTAACTGTGAATTCATTATAACTGCAAAAGGATCCATCTATCAGATTACACTGTGAAGGCTTTGTTGATGAAGCAGACAGCTGGATCACAGTGGCATCTAGAGGGTTGTTACATAGAGCATGTGGCCGAGCAAGATACATTCCTTTCTTTACCAGTATATTTGTTTTATATTGCATAATAAAATTTGTGGAAATGTTCCCTCTTCTCATGTTAAAATATAATTACTTTGCTTCTCCTGCAAATTTTTATTAAAGTGTCTTTTTTAAAGTTGTCTTAGCAGATACATATACTTACAAGGCATTCCAAAGAATCTGTCAGTAAGGTCAACTTCATCACCTCTCTACCTTCTAGCCATATATGAACCTGCAGTTTTTGAAATCTAAATCCATCGACACCTTTACATCTTCTATCTGTTGCTGCATTCACAAGACTGTAGAATTTTAATTCATATACAAATGTGGTGTTAGGTGCTTTGGGCATGATAGAGTACCTAAGAGTCCTCTGCCTCCTCAGCTTGTTTCCCCACATAAAGCAGCTCTTTAGCCTGACTAAACGCTGATAATCTGGAAAAAGGCAAAATCTAGAGAGGGAAAACTGTGGTGGAGGAGGTGAGCAAAAACAGAGAGACATGTGATGAAGTCTGTACTAGCCGAAGCACGTTGTGTTTAATTCTTTTTATTATATTTTATGGATGATAGCTGTGGTACCACAAGTACACTGCATAAATAACAGAAACATTTTTTTATCAATAAAACTTTGTTTTTATCATAATTTATAAATGACATCTTGTTGATTTATCTTGGAATCTATTTCTTTGAAACTGAAGTGCCCTCCAGTATTTCCAATCATACATCTTTAGCCAGATTGATAGCTCAATGTCTATATGATGTCAGGTGCCAGGAAAGGAAATCAGACAGTGAGGTATCAATCAAACTAAATAAGCTGCTGCTCGGTGGGTAAACCAGCTCAAGAAGCAAAGACTAATAAAGTGCTCTGCCTTACCCAGAGCCTTTAATGCTTCATTTGTATCCTAAATAAGCCGGATTACTTACCGGTAATGCTCTTTTAATGAGTCCACGACAGCACCCACTGGAGGTATCGGATCCGCCCCATTTGGAACAGGAAACCCTACAGAAAGATAAAAAGGGACAGTCTGCCTTTCCTCAGTTTTGCATTTCAGTGTACCAGGAGGACCGCCAAGGGTTAGGCAATGTCTTTGCATCTCTAAACTTTACTTATTCATCTTTAGCAGATACACTTTATTATTGATATTTTAGCAGGGAGGGAAGTGAGCGGGTGCTCTCGTGGACTCATTAAAAGAGCATTACCGGTAAATAATCTGGCTTTTTACCCTTCGCCACGACAGCACCCACTGGAGAGATTCCAGAGACCATCACCTGGGTGGGACCACCGTGCAAAGGACAGTCCTGCCAAAGCTTAGGTCAGAAGTTGATGAAAGGTCAAGCCTATAGTGATTATAGAAGGTAGAAGGAGTTGACCAGATTGCTGCCTTACATATGGCTTCAATTGGAACATCTCCCCTTTCAGCCCAGGAGGTTGCCACTGCTCTGGTGGAATGTGCTCTGATGTTCTCTGGAGGATCTTCATTTTTCGCGAAGTAGGCTAAGCGAATGGCATCCCTGATCCATCGGGAAATGGTGCTCTTCGTGACTCCGTACCCTTTTTTACAGCCCTGAAAAGATATGAACAGAGCCCTACACTGCCTCCAGCTCCTGGACCTCTCAATATATTTTAGGACAGTTCTTCTAACATCCAAGGTGTGGAAGTTCTCCTCCTCCGGAGTGGAGGGATCTCCAAAGAAGGTCAGGAGAAGTATCTCTTGAGATCTATGGAATTTTGTTGATACCTTAGGCAGGTATGAGGGGTCTGGTTTTAATATTAACCTATCTTGGTATATCTGAAAAAAGGGTGGGTCTATGGATAGGGCTTGGATAACACTCAATCTCCTAGCAGACATTAGTGCTACTAAGAGGGCCGTCTTGAGTGACAAGCATTTCAGGGATATCGTGTCTATCGGCTCGAAGGGTTCTTCCATCAGGGCATCTAAGACCAGATTTAAGTCCCATGCAGGGATTGCAGGTATGTGAACTGGAGTTATCGTGATATCCACCTATTTCCTGCCATATTATGGCCGTACAGTGCCCCTAATGAGGACACTTGGACTTTCAGCGTGTTTACTGCCAGGCCCAAGTCTTTCCCTTTCTGTAGAAATTCCAAGATAGGAACTATCGGAACTTCTGTGCTATGAGGCGCTGTATGAAACTGCAGAAATTTCTTCCATATTCTTGTATAAATCTTGGTAGCGGACTTCTTCCTGCTCTGTAGGAGCGTAGCAATTAGTGTTTCAGAAAACCCTCTTGATCTTAGTAGCTGCCTTTCAAATTCCACGCCGTCAAGTGTAAGCTGTCCACTTGGGGGTGGTAGAAAGGGCCCTGGGAGAGTAGGTTGGGAATCGAAGGGAGAACCCAAGGATCTGTCACCGACATGATCCGTAGCCATGAGAACCACGGTCTCTTGGGCCAGAATGGTGCTATCAAAATTACTCTCGCCTTGTCTTCTCTGATTTTCCGAATGACCTGTGGTAGGAGAATTATCGGAGGGAAGGCGTATGCCAGGTTGAATTTCCATGAGGCCTGGAGGGCATCCAGTATATCTGGATGATCTGATGGGGACAGGGAAGCAAACACTTTTATTTGTTCTCTTTCATGGAAAAGATGTCCACCTGAGGTTGCCCCCATAGACCTACTATGTCCTTGAAAATTCGGCGATTGAGGCACCACTCCCCTTGCCAAAGTGTATGTCAGTTTAAGAAGTCTGCCTCTTGGTTGTTCTCTCCCCTGATATGAAGGGCCGAGAGAGACAGCAAATAACTTTCGACTAAGTTTAAGATTCTTGCCGCAGAAGACATCAGAATCTCTGATCGAGTACCTCCCTGTCTGTTTATGTAGGCCACTGTAGTGGTGTTGTCCAATAAGATCCTGACAAGCTTCTGTTCGAGCTGTAGAAGAAAATGGTGTAGAGCATGATATACCGCCGTCAGTTCTTTTAAATTAGACAAGTAGCCCCGTTCATCTCTATTCCACCTTCCTTGACAAAAGCTATTCCCCATATGGGCTCCCCAGCCGTGGGGGCTAGCGTCGGTGATTAGGATACAAGATGGTACTATAACCCATGGGACTCCTGAGGACAGATGGTTATCATCTAGCCTCCATTCTAGAGAAGCCAAGACCTCCTGTGATAAGGTTATCTTGCTCTCGAGGTGACCACCGTGTCGCCTGTCCTCTTAAAGGATCTGATGCTGCAGTGTGCGGATGTGATAATGGGCCCACCGGACTGCCGGGGCACAAGACGTGAGCGACCCCAATAGTGACATTGCCCCTCTTAGGCTGGTTTCACATTTGCGTTTTTTAGCGCTGGAAAAAAACGCATACCTGCGCATGCGTTTTTTCCCCTATATTTAACATGGGTGCGCATACCTGCACGCTGGTAAGCGCATGTATGCGATTTTCATGCGCTGCGTTTTTTTGGGGTGTGCGTTGGTATTTTCCAGACGCAGCATGTTGCATTTTTTGGCCCTGCAAAAAAGCGCATGCGCACATATGCGCACGTTTTGCGCTAAAAATGGCCATTATAGCCTATGGATGCGCATATGTGCGCACTGGCATGCTCATGTATGCGTTTTTTTGCATATGCGTTTTTTTTTTTAACCATGGAATTTAGGGGTTTGGGTTAGAGTTAGGGTTAGTTAAGGGGGTTTAGGGTTAGGGTTATGGTCAGGGTCAGGGTTAGGGTTGGGGTTTGGGTCAGGGTTAGGGTTAAGTATGGTTTGGTTAAGGGTTAGGGTCAGGGTTAGGGTCAGGATTAGGGTTAAGTATGGTTTTGTTAAGGGTTAGGGTCAGGGTTAGGGTTAGGGTCAGGGTTAGGGTCAGGATTAGGGTTAAGTATGGTTTTGTTAAGGATTAGGGTCAGGGTTAGGGTCAGGATTAGGGTTAAGTATGGTTTTGTTAAGGGTTAGGGTCAGGGTTAGGGTTAGGGTTAGGGTTAGGGTCAGGGTTAGGGTTAGGGTTAGGGTCAGGGTTAGGGTTAGGGTCAGGGTTAGGGTTAAGTATGGTTTTGTTAAGGATTAGGGTCAGGGTTAGGGTCAGGATTAGGGTTAAGTATGGTTTTGTTAAGGGTTAGGGTCAGGGTTAGGGTTAGGGTTAGGGTCAGGGTTAGGGTCAGGATTAGGGTTAAGTATGGTTTGGTTAAGGGTTAGGGTCAGGGTTAGGGTTAGGGTAAGGGTTAGGGTCAGGGTTAGGGTTAAGTATGGTTTTGTTAAGGGTTAGGGTCAGGGTTAGGGTTAGGGTCAGGGTTAGGGTTAGGGTTAGGGTCAGGGTTAGGGTTAGGGTCAGGGTTAGGGTTAGGGTTAGTTAGGGTTTAGGGTTTGGGTTAGGGTTAAGTATGATTTGGTTAAGGGTTAGGGTCAGGGTTAGGGTTAGGGTTAGGGTCAGGGTTAGGGTTAGGGTTAGGGTCAGGGTTAGGGTTAGTAAAGTCATGGTTTGGGTAGTGTGAGGGGCCACCTAAAAATGTTGGAAAAAAACGCAAACGCGGTAAAAACGCACTAAAAACGCATACAAACGCATAAAAACGCTGCGTTTTTTTCATGCATGCTCATAAAAATGCTTGAAAAAAACGCAGCAGTTGTATGCTTATGCATGCGTTTTTTCAATGCGTTTTTTTGCGGGAAAAACGCGCTGCAAAAAAAAGCAAGTGTGAAACTAGCCTTAGAGACATGCGTGGTCTACTTATGGCTGTCTCCACCTTCTCTTTTGTGAGTGTAATCTTTACCTGAGGGAGTAGACATCTCTGGGTTGTGGAGTCTAACTGGAACTCTAATAACATCTGAAGGGAATGCGGAACAAGTCTAGATTTCTGGAAGTTGATGATCCAGCCCAGATCCCGCAAAGATGAGATTGCGTCAGCCACACGTCGGGTACACTGGGTGACCGAGTTCCCGATAATTAGGAAATCATCTAGGTAAGGCACGATTAGAGTGTCTTTCTGACGAAGATAGGCCATCACCTCTGCCATCACTTTGGTGAAGATTCTTGGCGCCATAGAGAGGCTGAAAGGCATGGCCGTATACTGAAAATGACGGATCTTGCCTTCGAATACCACCGCACCATTACACAGTTTGGAAAGAGAAGCTTTATGGTGGATCTGATTGATTCCATCTTAAACCTATAATTTTTTATAAACGTATTAAGCTTCCTCAAATTTATAATTGTCCTAAACCTACCATCTGGTTTGGAAATTAAAAATAAAGGAGAGTAGAACCCTCTACCTTCTTGTCCTTCTGGGACTTCCACTAAAACCCCCTTGGATAGTAGGCTCCGAATTTCTACTTCAAGGGCCTTTTGTTGAATTATAGAGTTAAGGCGGGTTATGATAAAGAAATCATAAGGGATCTGAAGGAATTCTATTTTCATTCCCTCTTTAATTATACTCAGAATCCATGGACTTGAAGTTATTTGTTCCCATTTTGAAGAAAAAAATTTTAATCTACCCCCTACTGAGGGGACTGATTTTTTAGTATTTATTTTCTTTTCGGAATGTTCAACCCCTTAACATGCTACCCTTTTGCTTTTCTTCCTTTTCGGGCCATCTATTTGATCTATCCGCTTGTCTCCTTCCAAACGGTCGCCTTTTAAAGGTTCTCCTGTAGAAAGGGATAGAAGAATCAGGGAAGGCCTTCGTTCTTTCTTTCGCTTTGGCGAGTATGTCATCTAGGGCTTTCCCAAAGAGAAACTCACTCTCGCACGGGGTTGCGCAAATCTTAGATTTTGATTGCACATCCCCCTTCCAGCTCTTCATCCACAGTGCCCGCCTGGCATTGTTTACAAGACCAGCCGATCTCGCTGCCAGCTGCAGAGTGTCTGCCGATGCATCGGCCATGAAGGCTGCCGCCCCTCTAATTAATGGAATAGCGGCCCGTAGTTTTTCTCTCGACACCTTCTGCTCGATTTGTTGATTCAACTGGTCCAACCATATGAGCATAGACCTGGCGGTGCATGTGCTGGCTACTGCTGGCTTAAAGATGCCTGTGGTTGACTCCCAAGACCTCTTTAAGGATGACTCCACTTTACGGTCTAGCGGGTCTGCCAATAAGCCTGCGTCCTCTACCGGAATGGTAGACTGCTTCGAGGTAGAGGCTACAACAGCATCAACCTTTGGAACTTTGGTCCATTTTAATAGCTCATCATCGCTAAATGGATATTTCCTCTTTGAGGCCGATGGGAGAAAACTTCTTTGATCATGTTTTTCCCACTCTCTCCTTATTAGGGCCTTAACTGCCGGCATTAGGAGGGATAGCTAATACTAGAGAAGAGAGAGAGAGGATTCAAAAAGATTTAAATAAACTGGAGAAGTGGGCAGCAACTAACAGAATGGTTTTTAACAGGGAGAAATGCAAAGTACTACATCTGGGCAATAAAAATGAAAAAAGCATATATAGAATGGGAGGAATAGGGCTGTGACAGCACATGTGAAAAAGACTTGGGTATACTAATAGATCACAGACTGAATATGAGTCAACAGTGTGATGTAGCAGCAAAAAAGGCAAATGCAATTCTAGGATGTATTAACAGAAGCATACAGTCTAGATCACGTGACGTCATTATTTCCCTCTACTCCTCTTTGGTCAGACCTCATCTGGAATATTGTGTCCAGTTTTGGGCACCACATTTTAAAAAAGACATCAACAAACTGGAGCAAGTTCAGAAAAGAGCGACCAGAATGGTGACCGGTCTGCAAACCCTGTCTTATGAGGAAAGGTTGCTGGATTTGGGAATGTTTAGTTTGAAAAAGAGAAGACTGAGAGGAGACTTAATAGCTGTCTACAAATATCTAAAGGGCTGTCACATTGTAGAAGGATCAACTTTATTCTCATTTGCACAAGGAAAGACTAGAAGCAATGGAATGAAACTGAATGGGAGGAGACACAGATTAGATATTAGAAAAAACTTTTTGACAGTTAGAGTGATCAATGAGTGGAACAGGCTGCCACGAGAAGTGGTGAGTTCTCCTTCAATGGAAGTCTTCAAACAGAGGCTGGACAGACATCTGACTGGGATGATTTAGCGAATCCTGCTTTGAGCAGGGGGTTGGACCAGATGGCCCAGGAGGTCCCTTCCAACTCTACGATTCTATGATTCTATGATTCTATGATTCTATTACTGGAAACGCTCTCCTTTTCTTTTCCGCCAACCCCGCAAGCATTATTTCTTGTGCGGTTTGGATGCCCCTTGTCTCCTCACACCCCATAGTGTTCCTCACGGATTTGACCAGGTTATCCACACTATCCAGGGGAAAACATGACCGTCCCTCAATGTCTGAAGATGATGATGATGTGAGTGAAGAATCAGAGATTATCCCCTTTTCTTCCTCTGACTCTGAGCTGAGGGTCACTTGCTTATTACTCCTTGTTTCTGAGGGAGTACTGGCACGGGTGATAACCTGTATCTCCTCCCTAATTATGGCCAGGATGTCCTTTGAAGACACTGCCGACCCTTGTCTAGTCTCTCTGGTGCATTGCTTACAGAGCTTTTTGGGGAGAGGCTCAGCGCATAAAGCACATTCTTTATGTTTGGATTACTCTTTTTTCTTCGCCTAGAAGAGGGAAGACATGGCGAAAGGAGGGAGGGGGGGAGGAGGCAAAAAGGTCAGCTTAATAGGCAGAGTATATACATTGCACACTCATCCAGTGAAGCTTTTTATTACCGGATCAGATGGCTGAGAACCTGTCCTAGGTCTTGACTCTCCCATCTCGCTCCTGCGGGCGGTGTCTGTCCTGGTAGCGCAGTCCCTGGAGGAGCTGCCCCCCGCAGAGTCTCCTGCTGGAGCGTGTACTTCCGCTGGCGATGACATGGCTCCCTGCTGCTATGCTGCGGCGCTTGTTTAAATAGACCACTCTCTTTTTTTTTCTTCACGGAAGTCGCTCCTCCCCGGGTTCACCGTGCATGCGCCATCGCGCTCCTCAGCCATCATGCCCCGGAAGTTCACTCATTACTTCCGGGGCCTAGGAACCTCTGTGCCGGCCGGCTACTGCGCCGCCGCTCTTGTATGCGGCCCGCGCTTCTTCCCACGCTGCCGCCCCGCTGCCTCTTTTTTTTTTCTTCGCGCCACTGGCGCACTTACCGCTCCCTGCAGTGGCGGCTCCTGCGCGCTTGGTGCCACCTGGCGCACTCCCAGGTGAGACCGGGCGGCCCTTCCCGGACCCGGTCATCACCTCTAGCCATCAGACGAGGGGGGAGCTGTCTAACAGAGTCCCCCCCGACGCTGCCTCTGGACCGCAGCCCCTGCCATTCTCAAGGACACCGCACAGGCGGCATGCATATGGCCCAGGTATGTCTTCCTGAATGATCAATCCTGAGGTTCCCTGGGAACAGGAAACCAAAACTGAGGAGGAAAGGCGGACCGCCCCCTTTTATCTTTCCGTAGGATTTCCTGTTCCAATTGGGGCGGATCTGATACCTCCAGTGGGTGCTGTCGTGGCGAAGGGTAAAAAAATGCTAATTTCTCAAGCATGCAATAACAGATTGAAATGGAAATCCTATGAAACCTTTACATCTTCTAAGATCTGCATTCCCATATGTGCAGTTTGTGGGAACAAGTTGGGGTGAATGATCTTGCGGAAAGATTCCCCTTAAAAGTATATCAGAAGGGGCAATATACTTCAATTCTCAAACCGTAATTTTTCATCAGTAAGAAAATAGTCAAGTAACTACTAAAATGCATAAGGAAAAGTAACGTTATCAAATGTTACCTCTAGTAAACTGTAGTGAAGCGTATTTTATATGTTGAAAATCTGTTGCATTTTTTAAACAGAATGAGCATGCTCTGATTTTTATATTTTTTTAGTTTACCCTACCAACATGTATTGTTCAGTGCCTTGATGCAGATGAACAGTTAGAAATTTGTAATTTGCATACTTTGCATGTTTTCCTACCCTCTGTTGGCAAGTTGTATCTCGAGATGCCTGCTAAGTGGGCAGGATCTTAATGGTGTAATGTAGGAGTTGTTCTCTGCCAGTCACATGTCTACCTCTTGTTGCTCCCCATCCTCTTTCACAGCATGAGTATCACACTATAAAACAAAATAGCAGTTCCTTTTCCCTTCATCCATCTCTAGTATGCACTGTTTTATGAATTTACATTACAGTAATAATTTACGAGATATTAATTTATAATGATAGGTACACACTGAAAAGGAAATCTACTTAAACGCAAACTTATTTAATCTAGCAAAGAATTTAAGAAGTTGTCCACTACTTGGACAACTTCTTGTCATACCCCACACTTGGCTCCCATAAAATAATAAAGCTTATACTCACCTGCTGGTTCCATTCCCGCAGTGTCGGCACTCACGGTCCTGTGTGGTAGTTGTGACACGTGATGCCCCACTCTCCTGTCAAATTTAGCATTAAGAGGAAGTCAGAGATGAGTTGCAGGTTGGACTTCTGCTTTTTGTTCGATTTGTCCGACGGTGGGGACACTGATGCCAGCCCTGATTAGGTGCCAGCGTCATGTGTCACAACAACCACACGGGAGTCCTGGGACCACGAGTGCTGACACCGTGGGAGTTGCTCCTTCATGGTCATGGTGGGTGAGCACAAGCTTTATTATTTTATGGGGGCCAAACATTTTGATCAAGAAGGGGTTGTCCTAGTAGTGGACAACCCCTTTAACTTTTTATGCGACATGAATTTTAGTAGCACAAACACTGAGCATACCTTGTATAAAACAAACAGCAGTTGGAAAAGTTTTGAAAAATGTTTGTATCTATAAATATTAGCACTATTTCCTGTTACTCACATTAGATATTCGATATTGTAAATTTTCTTTAAAAGCTCATTTCATTCAGTAGAGAATTATATATGAAAAGTTCTGTATATACATCCAGATTCTGCTATAGTGGAGTATTTCCAAACAACTTTATGTATTCATGGTGTAGCAAGGGATCTTTCACTGTATGCTCAGCTTGTCAAGGAATATTTACGAGGTGCGTGTAATATTCTAAGAGTTACAGCACTAAAATACATCCTAAGCCAGTAAAGGAGCCCAGGAATGTTAATGCCAGTAGAATTTTAATGCCCTCCAGCCGAGGAATATGACACTCATTTTTTTATGCTTTTTAAACTTACATTGGTGAGTGAGAGTGGATAGCTGATGTCAGACTCCAAATGTTTCACTATGGCCATGGCGTAAACACTTAACCTGAAACGGATATGTCAACACACACTAATGTGCCGTTAACACTGCAGGATAAAGAAAGCTGTGAGAATGCTCTGGTGCTCCTAGAATAAACATGTACTGTTATGCTGTATTTGTAGTCTTAAGGGATACGCAGAGCAATGTAACACTGGTGATATCATATTGATACTGTTTATAGCATTTCAAAAAGCATACTGTAAAACTGTATTTTTGCTCACTTCTTCCTCATTTAATCTACAATGTTGGAGATACAAATGAAAGGTTCTTAGTGGCCAAATGATCAATTCATGATACATTTGTTAATTTTACCTTTATTTTTTTAATTATCAAAATTGTCACATTTCCTTTGAATGAAAAATAGAATAACATTAGTTCAGTCGTGTGCACGAAACCTTTGGGTAAGCGCACAAGGTGCCTTATAGACATTAGCGTATCCGCATAGTTTTTGAAGAGGAAGACGCATCAGTGTGTTTCCTGAAGCCACCTCTTTATTGTACTTTGCGTCGCCTTTGAATCCAGGTTTTTTTTAAATTAAATATAAAACAGTGACGGCTTCCCAAACAGAATCAACATGAAGAATGGTCAGGTCACTTTATTTAGCCACTTCACTGCTTTCGATTCCTGAAGCAGTCCAAAGCATTAAAGTGTGCACATACCCTTTTACCAAAACAGATTTTTACTCAATTGGCAAAAACTGAAGAAAACTTTTGCATGATTTTATTTCTCATAGAAATAAATAGAGTTCTTTGTTTTCTTTATTTGCTCTCTTGTTCTGTTTTTTGTTGTTGTTCCAATGCACACAAAGAAAATAATCATATGTATGACATAATTTCATACAAAACCCCCAAAATGATCTGGACAAAATTGTTGACACCTTTCCAAAGTTGTGGCAAGACAACTATGTTTCAAGCATGTGATGGTCATTCAAAGTCACCTGTGGCAAGTAACAGTTGTGCGCAGAATTTTAAATAATCACACTTCAAACCAAATAAAAAGGGAAGAAGTTGATTCAATCTTTGCATTGTGTGTCTGTGTGTGCTGCACTAAGCATGTAGCATGGAAAGAGAACTGTCTGAGGGTTGAGAACTAAGATTTTTGAAAAATAACAACAATCTGAAGGTTACAAGTTTATTTCCAGAGATATTGATGTTCCTTTTTCCACGGTGCGCAACATAATCAAGAAGTTTACAACCCATGGCATTGTAGCTATTCTCCTTGGACGTAGATAGCAGAGAAAAATTGATGAAAAGTTGCAATGTAGGATAGTCCAGATGGAGGATAAGCAGCCCCAATCAAGTTTCAAAGAAATTCAAGCTGTCCTGCAGACTCCAGATGCATCAGTTTCAGTGCAAACTAGCTGTCGACATTTGAATGAAATGAAATGCTATGGCAGGAGACTCAGGAAGACCCCACTGCTGACACAAAGACATAAAAATGTTAGACTGCAATGCATATTTATTAATGACCTTGTAGGGGGCATAGAGAGTAGAATTTCAATATTTGCAGATGACACTAAACTCTGCAGGGTAATCAATACAGAGGAGGACAATTTTATATTACAGGAGGTTTTATGTAAACTAGAAGCTTGGGCTGATAAATGGCAAATGAGCTTTAATGGGGATAAATGTAAGGTCATGCACTTGGGTAGAACGAACAAGATGTATAATTATGTGCTTAATTGTAAAACACTGGGCAAAGCAGTCACTGAAAAAGACCTGGGTGTATGGGTGGACGACAAACTCACATTTAGTGGCCAGTGTCAGGCAGCTGCTGCAAAGGCAAATAAAATAATGGGATGCATTAAAAGAGGCATAGATGCTCATGAGGAGAACATAATTTTACCTCTATATAACTCACACTTAGAATACTGTGTACAGTTCTGGTCTCCGGTGTATAAGAAAGACATAGTTGAATTGGAGCGGGTGCAGAGAAGCGTGACCAAGGTTATTAGGGAACTTGGGGGTCTGCAATACCAAGACAGGTTATTACACTTGGGGTTATTTAGTTTGGAGAATCGAAGGCTTAGGGGTGATCTTATTACAATGTATAAATATATGCGGGGACAATACCAAGACCTTTCTAATGATCTTTTTACTCTTAGACCTGTGACGGGGACAAGGGGGCATCCTCTACGTCTGGAGGAAAGAAGGTTTAAGCATACTCACAGATGAGGATTCATTACTGTAAGAGCAGTGAGACTATGGAACTCTCTGCCATATGCTGTTGTAATGAGTGATTCCCTACTAAAATTTAAGAAGGGACTGGATGCCTTTCTTGAAAAGTATAATATTACAGGGTATATACACTAGTTTCCTTAATATTGCGTTGATCCAGGGAGCTAGTCTGATTGCCGTATGTGGAGTCGGGAAGGAATTTTTTTCCCCAATGTGAAGCTTACTGTTTGCCACATGGGTTTTTTTTGCCTTCCTCTGGATCAACATGTTCATGCAAGTTAGGATAGGATATGGGTTGAACTAGATGGACACTTAAAGTCTCCCTTCAACCTTAATAACTATATTACTATGTTACTATGTAAAATGTACGTGAGTAAGCCAAAATCCATATGGGAAAGTGTCTTGTTGACAGATAAAACCATGAAAAAACTGTTAAGGCACATCATTCTACTGTTTGCTGAAAACTGAATGAGGCCTACAAAGTAAAGAACACAGTACCTACAGTCAAATGTGATGGAGGTTCAAAGATATTTTGGGGTTGTCTTGTTGTCTCTGCCACTGTTGCCTTGACTATGTGCAAGGCATCATGAAATCTGAAGCTTAACAAAGGATTTTGGGTCGCAATGTAGTGCCCAGTGTCAGAGAGCTGAGTTTGCATCCTAGGTCATGGGCTTTTCAGCAGGACAGTGAGCCCAAACATACTTCAAAAAGCACCCAGAAATGGATGCAAACAAATGCTTGAGAGTTCTGAAGCGGCCAGCAATGAGTCTGGATCTAAACACTGTTGAACACCTGTGGAGAGATCTTAAAATTGCCATTGTGAGAAGGCACTCTCCAAATATGAGAGAACTCAAGCAGTTTGCAAAAGAAGAGTGGTCCAAAATTCCAGTTGAGAGGTGTAGGAAATAAACGTGTATAACAAAACACATAATTGCAATAATTTAGTGATAGAAATACTTCATTTTCTGGAACAATTTCAAGGGTGCCAACACTTTTAGCCATGACGGTATATATATATATATATATATATATATATAGTGAAGGAAATAATTATTTGATCCCTTGCTGATTTTGTAAGTTTGCCCACTGACAAAGACATGAACAGTCTATAAATTGAAGGGTAGGTTAATTTTAACATTGAGAGATACAGTTGTGGCCAAAAGTATTGACACCCCTGCAATTCTGCCAGATAATACTCAGGTTCTTCCTGAAAATGATTTCAAACACAAATTCTTTGGTATTATTATCTTCATTTAATTTGTCTTAAATGAAAAAACACAAAAGAGAATGAAGCAAAAAGCAAAACATTGATCATTTCACACAAAACTCCAAAAATGGTCCAGACAAAAGTATTGGCATCCTCAGCCTAATACTTGGTTGCACAACCTTTAGCCAAAAGAACTGCGACCAACCGCTTCCGGTAACCATCAATGAGTTTCTTACAATGCTCCGCTGGAATTTTAGACCATTCTTCTTTGGCAAACTGCTCCAGGTCCCTGATATTTGAAGGGTGCCTTCTCCAAACTGCCATTTTTAGATCTCTCCACAGGTCTTCTATAGGATTCAGGTCTGGACTCATTGCTGGCCACCTTACAAGTCTCCAGTGCTTTCTCTCAAACCATTTTCTAGTGCTTTTTGAAGTGCGTTTTGGGTCATTGTCCTGCTGGAAGACCCCTGACCTCTGAGGGAGACCAGCTTTCTCACACTGGGCCCTACATTATGCTGCAAAATTTGTTGGTAGTCTTCAGACTTCATAATGCCATGCACACCGTCAAGCAGTCCAGTGCCAGAGGCAGCAAAGCAACCCCAAAACATCAGGGAACCTCCGCCATGTTTGACTGTAGGGACCGTGTTCTTTTCTTTGAATGCCTCTTTTTTCTCCTGTAAACTCTATGTTGATGCCTTTGCCCAAAAAGCTCTACTTTTGTCTCATCTGACCAGAGAACATTCTTCCAAAGCGTTTTAGGCTTTTTCAGGTAAGTTTTGGCAAACTCCAGCCTGGCTTTTTCATGTCTCGGGGTAAGAAGTGGGGTCTTCCTGGGTCTCCTACCATGCAGTCCCTTTTCATTCAGACGCCGACAGATAGTACAGGTTGACACTGTTGCAACCTCGGACTGCAGGGCAGCTTGAACTTGTTTGGATGTTAAGGTACTGTCACACTTAGCGATGTACCAGCGATCCCGACCAGCGATATGACGCTGTCAGGATCGCTGGTACATCGCTAAGTCGTCGCTAGTGAGCTGCCACACAGGCAGATCTCACTAGCGACATCGCTGGGGATGGGGATCGCTACTTACCTGTCACACTAGGCGATCCTGCGTCCTCCCGCCCGGCTCCACGCGTCGCTCGTCGTCACAGCAGGAAGCGCCGCAGGAAGCAGACGACGAGAAACAGTCCAGCCTGTTCTCGCGTGATCAGCGATAACCAGCGGGGGAGTCGGTCGTAGGTAAGTATCAGACATAGCGATATCACTATCAATATCGCTATAACGTCACTAGTTATAGCGATATTGCTAGCGATATATCTTAGTGTGACAGGCCCTTTAGTCGAGGTTCTTTATCCAACATCCGCACAATCTTGCGTTGAAATCTCTTGTCAGTTTTTCTTTTCCGTCCACATCTAGGGAGGTTAGCCACAGTGCCACGGGCTTTAAACTTCTTGATGACACTGTGCACGGTAGACACAGGAACATTCTGGTCTTTGGAGATGGACTTGTAGCCTTGAGATTGCTCATGTTTCCTCACAATTTGGTTTCTCAAGTCCTCAGACAGTTCTTTGGTCTTCTTTCTTTTCTTCATGCTCAATATGGTACACACAAGGACACAGGACAGAGGTTGAGTCAACTTTAATCCATGTTAACTGCCTGCAATTGTGATTTAGTTATTGCCAACACCTGTTAGGTGCCACAGGTAAGTTACAGGTGCTGTTAATTACACAAATTAGAGAAGCATCACATGATTTGTGCCAATTCTTTTGTCCACCCTCTTTTTTATGTTTGGTGTGGAATTATATCCAATTTGGCTTTAGGACAATTCTTTTTGTGTTTTTTCAAATTAAATGAAGATAATAATACCAAAGAATTTGTGTTTGCAATCATTTTCAGGAAGAAACTGAGTATTATCTGACAGAATTGCAGGGGTGTCAATACTTTTGGCCACAACTGTAGAATATCAAAAATTAAATCCAGAATATCCCATTGTATAAATTATATAAATTTATTTGCATTTTGTAGTGAGAAATAAGTATTTGATCCCTCTGGCAAACAAGACTTAATACTTGGTGGCAAAACCCTTGTTGGCAAGCACAGCAGTTAGATGTGTTTTGTAGTTGATGATGAGTTTTGCGCACATGTCAGGAGGAATTTTGGTCCAATGCTCTTTGCAGATCATGTCAGCTTCAACTCCCTACATAAGTTTTCCATGGGATTAATGTCTGGAGACTGACTAGGCCACTCCATAACCTTAATGTGCTTCTTTTTGAGCCACTCCTTTGTTGCCTTGACTGTATGTTTAGAGTCATTGTCTTGCTGGAAGACCCAGCCACAACCATTTTTAGTGTCCTGGCGGTGAAGTAGTCCTGTGACCTTAGCAGAGAAACACCCCCAAAACATAATGTTTCCACTTCCATGCTTGACAGTGGGGATGGTGTTCTTTGGGTCATAGGCAGCATTTCTCTTCCTACAAACATGGCGAGTGTACATAATAGCAAAGAGTTCAATTTTTGCCTCCTCTGACCACAACACCTTCTCTCAATCACTCACAGAATCATCCAGGTGTTCATTGGCAAACTTCAGACAGGCCTGCCCATGTGCCTCTTTCAGCAGGGGGACCTTGCGGGCACTGCAGGATTTTAAACCTTTATGGCGTAATGTGTTAGGCTGGTTTCACACTTCCGTTTTTTTTCGCGGTATTTTAGCGCTAAATAGCGCATGCGTTTTTTTTCCTATACTTTGCATGGGATGCGCTTATGTGCGCATACACATGCGTTTGTACGCGTTTTTCCGCGCATGCGTTTTTTTGCGGTATGCGCTCGGGCACACAAAATGCAACCTGTTGCATTTTTTGGGCGTCCGACTTGCCTCAAAAAAACGCATGTGCGCGCAATGCGTTTTTTTACAGCAAGACACCCATTATAAGTCTATGGTGAGCATATGTGCGCATTGGCATGCTTATGTATGCGTTTTTTTTGCACATGCATTTTTTTTTTTACCATTAGTTTAGACAATGGAATTTAGGGGTTTGGGTTAGAGTTAGGGTTAGTTAAGGGGTTTAGGGTTAGGGTCAGGGTTAGGATCAGGGTATGGTTTGGTTAAGGGTTAGGGTCAGGGTTAGGGTTAGGATCAGGGTATGGTTTGGTTAAGGGTTAGGGTTAGGGTTAGGGTCAGGGTTAGGGTAAGGGTTAGGGTCAGGGTCAAGGTTAGGGTTAGGATCAGGGTATGGTTTGGTTAAGGGTTAGTGTTAGGGTCAGGGTCAGGGTTAGGGTTAGGGTATGGTTTGGTTAAGGGTTAGGGTCAGGGTCAGGGTTAGGGTCAGGGTCAGGGTTAGGGTCAGGGTTAGGGTTAGGGTCAGGGTCAGGGTTAGGGTTAGGGTTAGTAAAGTCATGGTTTGGGTTAGTGTGAGGGGCCACCTAATGTTTGGAAAAAACGCAAACGAGGTAAAAACGCACTAAAAACGCATACAAACGCATAAAAACGCTGCGTTTTTTTCATGCATGCTCATAAAAATGCTTGAAAAAAACGCAGCAGTTGTATGCTTTTGTATGCGTTTTTTCAATGCGTTTTTTTGCGGGAAAAACGCGCTGCAAAAAAAAGCAAGTGTGAAACTAGCCTTACCAATGGTTTTCTTGGTGACTGTGGTCCCAGCTGCACTGAGATCATTAACAAGTTCCCCCGTGTAGTTTTAGGCTGATCTCTCATCTTCCTCAAGATCAAGGATACCCCACGAGGTGAGATTTTGCATGGTGCCCCAGATCGATGTTGATTGACAGTCATTTTGTATTTCTTCCATTTTCTTACTATTACACCAATAGTTGTCTCCTCAACTAAGCATCTTACTTATGGTTTTGTAGCCCATTCCAGCTTTGTACAGGTCTATGATCTGGTCCCTGACATCCCTATAAAGCGCTTTGGTATTGCCCATGTTGTAGAGGTTAGAGACTGATTAATTGAGTCTGTGGACAGGAGTCTTTTATAAAGGTGACTATGTAAGACAGCTGTCTTTAATGCATTTTAACTGGTCTCTAGGAGCCAGAATTGTTAATGGTTGATAGGGGATCAAATACTTATATTCAGTGGCAAACTTCCAAAATCTGCAAGGGATTAAATAATTATTTCCTTTACTGTACAGTTGAAACCAGAAGTTTGCATACACTATATAAAAAGACACATATGCATGTTTTTCTCAATATCTGACATGAAATCAGAATAAACCTTTCCCATTTTATTTCATTTAGGATTAAATTAATTATCAATATTTGCCAAATTACAGAACAAAGAGAGAATGTTTTAAGGTATTTTTATTACTTACTGCAAAGTCAAAAGTTTACATACACTAAGATTACTATGCCTTTAAACAGCTCTCCACACTGCCCATATGATGATCTCATGTGTTTGGAAGCTTCTGTTTTTTTGGCAACATCTGAGTTAATTAGAGACACACCTGTGGATGTATTTTAATGCACACCTGAAACACACTGCTTCTTTGGCTGACTTCTTTAGACTTTCCCATGATGCTACACAAATATATCAAGAAGAGAATTGTGGACTTGCACAAGTCTGGCTCATCCTTGGGTACAATTTCAAGATACCTGAAGGTGCCTTGTTTATCTGTACAAACAATTATATGCAAGTGCAAGCAATATGAGAATGTCCAGCCATCATACCGCTCAGGAAAGAGATGAGTTCTGTGTCCCAGAGATGAACGTGCTTAGGTCTGACATATGCATATCAACCCAAGGACAAAAGCAAAAGACCTTGTGAAGATGATGGTGGAAGTTGGTAAGATTGCGTCAATATCCACAGTGAAACGAGAACTGTATCAACATGGGCTCAAAGACCACTCTGCCAGGAAAAAGCCATTACTACAAAAAAATATAAAACAGCCAGATTAATGTTTTTGGAGATATGTCCTATGGTCTGATGAAACTAAAATTGAACTTTTTAGGCATAATGATCATTGTTACATTTGGAGGAAAAAGAGAGAAGCTTGGAAGCCTAAGAACACCATCCCAACTGTGAAACATGGGGGTGGGAGCATCATGTTGTGGGCTTGTTTTGGTGCAGGAGGAACTGGTTTACTTCACAAAATATATGGCATCATGAAAAAAGATTATGTGGCAATACTGAAGCATCATCTCAAGATATCAGCCAAGAAGTAAAAGCTTTGGTGGAAATGGATCTTCCAAATGGACAATGACCCGAACTATACAGCCAAAATGATAACAAAGTGGCTTAAAGATAACTAAGTCAATGTTTTGGAGTGGCCATCACAAAGCCCTGATCTCAATCCTATTGAAAATTTATGGGCAAAGCTGAAAAGGCAGGTGTGACCAAGGCGACCTACAAACCTGGATCAGTTACATCAGTTTTGTCAGGAGGAATGGGCCCATATTCCAACCAAATATTGTGAGAAGCTTGTGGATGGATATCCCAAACGTTTGACCCAAGTTATTCAGTTTAAGGGCAATGGTACCAAATACTAATGAAATGTATGTAAACTTTTGACTTTGCAGAAATAAAAATGTCTAAGAAAATATTTTCTCTCTCTCCATCTCTCATAATACTGGCATTTAGCAAATACTAATAATTATGGTAATCCTAATTGACCTAAAACGGGAAACGTTTATTTTGATTACATGTCAGATATTGAGAAAATATGTGCCTCTTTATATAGTGTATGTAAATTTCTGGTTTCAAATATGTATATATACTCGTATATACACATGTGTAGCGAATATAAAAGGTCCACAGACCCCTATTAAAATTCCAGTTTTTTGGTACATAATCTTCATTATTGAAATTGCAACACCAAGAAGGAAAAGTCATGAAAGCATTTGAATAGAAAGCACAGAATCAATAGAAATGGTAATGATATGCAAAGATGAAAGAATGGAAACAAGATGTTCAAAACGTCAATTTATGCAATATCGAATATGAGCAACATTTGCAAAAAAATGCACTGATACACCTTGTTATGGTATCATTGCAGTTATTAATAGTTGTCTGAGGAATATTCATCCACGCTAACTACACTTGGGGATGTAAATAATCAAGATTCACTACTGGCGGCTCTTTTTGCAATCACCATCCACTGATGTCTCAGAGTTGCTTAATGGAAGACACGTCCAGAGATATTATAAGCCATGGTAGTATATTTAGGCCATAGAGGTTGTTCACAGTAGCGCAAGCAACATTTCAACTGGCGTTGTGCAATTGACAAACAGCTCCTGGGACACCTGGAGAAATTACAGTACTACTGGGTCCACCACCACATCAATGCAACACTGAGCTGTAGTGTACATGGAATGAAGACTAGTGGGGTCCAACTGCCACACAGTGTGCCACCCTACATCATATTCCTAGGAGTAGGACCGCTTTGGTGTTCCCTCTCATGGCATTGCTCTTTTGGTCTCCAGACTAATCTCTTATCATTACGCCAAATACAAAAGAGGATTTTGTTGCTAAAGAAGATAGATCTGGAGAGCATGTGGGCAATTCCATGAAGAGCCCTTCACAATGTAACATCAGACTAAGGACTATGGTGTGAGGTGGCATAATGTATAGTAGCCCGACCCCTTAATATTGGATAAATCAACATATTTTGAAAAAAAAAAATTTTCATCATTTGCATACCAGTACCAAGTCTATCAGTCTTTTGATTTCCACAATTCCATGACTTTACTTCCTAAATTCTATATGAGGTTTATGCATACACACATATACAGATAAACACATATAACATGCCAGCTCTTATATTTGCATTCAATTGGATGTCTCGGCAATAAATAGATATGACTGATTCTGCAAAACTGGAGAGAGGCGGGGGGAAATAAAAAGGGATTCCTTAAAGTGAAGAGTACCTTTAGTATATTTTGGAGGAGGGCAAGAGATGACGTG